>NC_090248.1:17446579-17689079 GCF_037325665.1 Littorina saxatilis | reverse complement strand
AAACGAAGGGTGACATATATCACCACAGATTCACTTGATACCACACAAGCTATGCTTATTAGAGTGTGGTCATGTATTTACGTGCAAATAGAAATTGTTTTATATAGGTGCTGTGAAGATCAACATAATACTAATAGTTATACCCGTACAGAAATAACCAATTAAAATAAAACGTTAGAAAAAGCTAATATTTTGAAGCAAAGAAGAGGAGGAAGGGAAGATATGGGACTTTAAATTACCCCCAAAAGGTTAACGGAAACTGGGTGGTGTGTGTGTGTGTGTGTGTGTGTGTGTGTGTGTGTGTGTGTGTGTGTGTGTGTGTGTGTGGTTGTGGGGAGGGGGGGTGATGAGTGACACAGACTTACACTTGCTAATTTAATTTCCCTGTATAACGGCAATGATTTCCGGCAAAATAATACATAATCATAATATCAGAATAGATCATTTAGCCACACACTATATAACATCTTTGAATGACGCAGATATTACCTTCAAGAAGTATCTGCATGGCTAAAGATTAGGGATGTAGTTCATGCCTTTGATGGCGAGTTATCGACCACTCAAAAACAAGCTGTCCTGACCTGAATTCATAAAGGTAAAGAATTGCCCAGGGATGATCTCGGGAATGGAGACCAATATCTCTGACTAACACAGATTATAAGATCCTCGCAAAATGTTTGGCATGGCGACTTTCCACTGTAATTGGTGATATTATTCATGAAAATCAGGTT
The DNA here is from genome assembly GCF_037325665.1 of Littorina saxatilis. Lineage (NCBI taxonomy): Eukaryota > Metazoa > Mollusca > Gastropoda > Littorinimorpha > Littorinidae > Littorina > Littorina saxatilis. The sequence goes on along the minus strand of NC_090248.1, from coordinate 17,688,348 downwards.
GGTATTTTGAAAGGTAAAAAAAAATAGCACAATGATTCGACTTATTGATGACACCATAGATATTATGAATACAATGGACAAGCATCGAGTTTTCTTGGCAGTTGATTTCCGACGTGCTTTTGATAGTATATCCAAAGACTTTATTTTGTTTGCTTTTTATAAATTTGGTTTTGGAGACAATTTTAAGAGATGGGCTTCTGTTATTATGAATAATAGTCAAAGTTGTATTAATTATACAGGATGGATTTCTGAGCATTTCCCTGAGGAAACAGACATTCGTCAAGGATGTCCTTTCCCGCCGATGGCTTTTATCATAGCCCTTGAATTGTTAGCAATTAAGATTCGTTCAGATAAAGATATTGAGGGTATCCGTCTATACCCATGTCATCTTTTGGGGTATCACCAATGACGGTCCCAAAACTGCTCTTATATGCCGATAATGTCACCTTTTGTTTTTACATGATAAAAGAGATTTAGAAAGGGCATTACATATTTTAAACACGTTTAAAAGTTTTTTTTTCAATTTCGGAATTGAATTTTAACAAAACAGAGGCCATGTGGATTGGGTCAAACAAATTTTGTACGGACCAATACTTTGGTCTTAGATGGAAACGGAAAGTAAAAATTATTGGATTTGTTTGTTCAAACAATATGCCTGCATTATCAATTGAGGACAACTGGTCTAAGAAAATTCAACGTATGCAACAATTCATTTTTAATTGATCCAAAAGAAACTTAAGTATACAAGGTACAATTTGTATTGTTAAAATCTTTCTTATTTCTCAGTTCGTTTATATTTTCCAGTCTCTAGCAGTGCCTTATCCTGTTTTACATCACATTAATTTTATTTTGTTCAGGTTTATTTGGAAGAAAAAAATTCAAATACCCGCGCATTTGAAAAAGTAAGACGAACAGTTATGTGTAAAGACAAAGAACATGGTGGATTAAACATGATAAATGTTGTGGACATGCACAACTCATTTATGATTTCTTGGATGGTTAGTCTGCATTTTTTGACGCACAATTAGTGGTCCGTTATTCCAAGATATTTGTTTGGCGACTTTGGTCATTGGCTTATCTTGACGAAACAGAAACACTTGTGTTAACGGGAGGTGTCACTTGAAGCACATCGCATGTAGAAGCGTATAGGCAGATGGTGAGAGAAAATTAATGCCGATCCTCTAAGGTTCTCTCCCCACCCATAACTCTCTGCATCATCAATATGGTGAAACGGTTACTGGAACTATTCAGTAAAGGGCAATTATGAGTTCGCAACTTTTTACATTTAGTCAAGTTTTGACTTAAATGTATATTTCGGTAGACTGGGGAATGTCGAGACGAGAGAAAGAGAGAGAGAGAGAGAGAGAGAGAGAGTGTCGGTGTGTGTGTATGTGTGTGTGTGTGTGTGTGTGGGTAGAGCGATTCCTAAAAAGCTATACTGGCCAGATCTTCATGAAACGTTACTTATGCATTCTTCCAAATGGTATCCCAAGACGTTATCTTTTTTTCTTCTCAATTTTGTTTTGTTTTTCGATACATATCCGGCGACGACATATCCGGCTAAACATTTTTTTTTTCAAATTGATTGACATTTTCATGAAACAATCAAGCATGTTCTAATCATTTTTATATGAGTAAGAAAGACTATTGCAATATCTTTGGACAAACGTATGTATTTATAACCACGCGCTCCCGGTTCATACGCGTGTAGCCTTACGTTAATGCGTAGGGAGTAAAGCGACTGTTGCCATGCTTGACGTTATGCCTTCTTCGTCCTCTTCTTCCCTTTCTTCTTATCTGTGAGTCAGCCAAGAGACTGGCACTGTCAACACAGGGAGGCCCCTCCCCCTCACTGTGCTTTAGTCTATCTGTGAGTCAGCCAAGAGACTGGCACTGTCAACACAGGGAGGTCGCTCCCCCTCTCTGTGCTTTAGTCTATCTGTGAGTCAGCCAAGAGACTGGCACTGTCAGCACAAGGAGGCCCCTCCCCCCTCTCTGTGCTTTAGTCTATCTGTGAGTCAGCCAAGAGACTGGCACTGTCAACACAGGGAGGCCCCTTCCCCCTCTCTGTGCTAAAGTCTATCTGTGAGTCAGCCAAGAGACTGGCACTGTCAACACAGGGAGGCCCCTTCCCCCTCTCTGTGCTAAAGTCTATCTGTGAGTCAGCCAAGAGACTGGCACTGTCAACACAGGAAGGTCCCTCCCCCCTCTATGTGCTAGAGTCTATCTGTGAGTCAGCCAAGAGACTGGCACTATCAACACACTGTCAACACAGGAAGGTCCCTCCCCCTCTATGTGCTAGAGTCTATCTGTGAGTCAGCCAAGAGACTGGCACTGTCAACACAGGGAGGTCCCTCCCCCCTCTCTGTGCTAGAGTCTATCTGTAAGTCAGCCAAGAGACTGGCACTGTCAACACAGGGAGGTCCCTCCCCCCTCTCTGTGCTTTAGTCTATCTGTGAGTCAGCCAAGAGACTGGCACTGTCAACACAGGGAGGCCCCTCCCCCCTCTCTGTGCTTTAGTCTATCTGTGAGTCAGCCAAGAGACTGGCACTGTCAACACAGGGAGGTCCCTCCCCCTCTCTGTGCTAAAGTCTATCTGTGAGTCAGCCAAGAGACTGGCACTGTCAACACAGGGAGGTCCCTCCCCCCTCTCTGTGCTAGAGTCTATCTGTGAGTCAGCCAAGAGACTGGCACTGTCAACACAGGGAGGCCCCTCCACCCTCTCTGTGCTTTAGTCTATCTGTGAGTCAGCCAAGAGACTGGCACTGTCAACACAGGGAGGCCCCTCGCCCCTCTCTGTGCTTTAGTCTATCTGTGAGTCACCCAAGAGACTGGCACTATCAACACACGATCAACACAGGGAGGTCTCTCCTCCCTTTCTGTGCTAGAGTCTATCTGTGAGTCAGCCAAGAGACTGGCACTATCAACACAGGGAGGTCCCTCCCCCCTCTCTGTGCTAGAGTCTATCTGTGAGTCAGCCAACAGACTGGCACTGTCAACACACTATCAACACAGGGAGGTCTCTCCTCCCTAGGCCCTTTCTGTGCTAGAGTCTATCTGTGAGTCAGCCAAGAGACTGGCACTATCAACACAGGGAGGTCCCTCCCCCCTCTCTGTGCTAGAGTCTATCTGTGAGTCAGCTAACAGACTGGTACTGTCAACACAGGAAGGTCCCTCCCCCCTCTCTGTGCTAGAGTCTATCTGTGAGTCAGCCAAGAGACTGGCACTGTCAACACAGGGAGGTCCCTCCCCCCTCTCCGCTCTGTGCTAGAGTCTATCTGTGAGTCAGCCAAGAGACTGGCACTGTCAACACAGGGAGGCCCCTCCCCCCTCTCTGTGCTAGAGTCTATCTGTGAGTCAGCCAAGAGACTGGCACTGTCAACACAAGGAGGCCCCTCCCCCCTCTCTGTGCTTTAGTCTATCTGTGAGTCACCCAAGAGACTGGCACTATCAACACATGCACTATCAACACAGGGAGGTCTCTCCTCCCTTTCTGTGCTAGAGTCTATCTGTGAGTCAGCCAAGAGACTGGCACTATCAACACAGGGAGGTCCCTCCCCCCTCTCTGTGCTAGAGTCTATCTGTGAGTCAGCCAAGAGACTGGCACTGTCAACACACTATCAACACAGGGAGGTCTCTCCTCCCTAGGCCCTTTCTGTGCTAGAGTCTATCTGTGAGTCAGCCAAGAGACTGGCACTATCAACACAGGGAGGTCCCTCCCCCCTCTCTGTGCTAGAGTCTATCTGTGAGTCAGCCAACAGACTGGTACTGTCAACACAGGAAGGTCCCTCCCCCCTCTCTGTGCTAAAGTCTATCTGTGAGTCAGCCAAGAGACTGGCACTGTCAACACAGGGAGGTCCTTCCCCCTCTCTGTGCTAAAGTCTATCTGTGAGTCAGCCAAGAGACTGGCACTGTCAACACAGGGAGGTCCTTCCCCCTCTCTGTGCTTTAGTCTATCTGTGAGTCAGCCAAGAGACTGGCACTGTCAACACAGGGAGGTCCCTCCCCCCTCTCTGTGCTTTAGTCTGTCTGTGAGTCAGCCAAGAGACTGGCACTGTCAACACAGGGAGGCCCCTCCCCCCTCTCTGTGCTTTAGTCTATCTGTGAGTCACCCAAGAGACTGGCACTATCAACACACGATCAACACAGGGAGGTCCCTCCCCCCTCTCTGTGCTAGAGTCTATCTGTGAGTCAGCCAACAGACTGGCACTGTCAACACAGGGAGGTCCCTCCCCCCTCTCTGTGCTAGAGTCTATCTGTGAGTCAGCCAAGAGACTGGCACTGTCAACACACTATCAACACAGGGAGGTCTCTCCTCCCTAGGCCCTTTCTGTGCTTTAGTCTATCTGTGAGTCAGCCAAGAGACTGGCACTATCAACACAGGGAGGTCCCTCCCCCCTCTCTGTGCTAGAGTCTATCTGTGAGTCAGCCAACAGACTGGCACTGTCAACACAGGGAGGTCCCTCCCCCCTCTCTGTGCTAAAGTCTATCTGTGAGTCAGCCAAGAGACTGGCACTGTCAACACAGGGAGGTCCTTCCCCCTCTCTGTGCTAAAGTCTATCTGTGAGTCAGCCAAGAGACTGGCACTGTCAACACAGGGAGGTCGCTCCCCCTCTCTGTGCTTTAGTCTATCTGTGAGTCAGCCAAGAGACTGGCACTGTCAACACAGGGAGGTCCCTCCCCCCTCTCTGTGCTAAAGTCTATCTGTGAGTCAGCCAAGAGACTGGCACTGTCAACACAGGGAGGTCCCTCCCCCCTCTCTGTGCTAGAGTCTATCTGTGAGTCAGCCAAGAGACTGGCACTATCAACACACTATCAACACTGGGTGGTTCCCCCCCCCCCCCCCTCTGTGTTAGAGTCTATCTGTGAGTCAGCCAAGAGACTGGCACTGTCAACACAGGGAGGTCCCTCCCCCCTCTCTGTGCTAGAGTCTATCTGTGAGTCAGCCAAGAGACTGGCACTGTCAACACAGGGAGGTCCCTCCCCCCTCTCCGCTCTGTGCTAGAGTCTATCTGTGAGTCAGCCAAGAGACTGGCACTATCAACACACTATCAACACTGGGTGGTTCCCCCCCCCCCCCCTCTGTGTTAGAGTCTATCTGTGAGTCAGCCAAGAGACTGGCACTATCAACACAGGGAGGTCCCTCCCCCCCCTCTGTGTTAGAGTCTATCTGTGAGTCAGCCAAGAGACTGGCACTGTCAACACAGGGAGGTCCTTCCCCCTCTCTGTGCTAAAGTCTATCTGTGAGTCAGCCAAGAGACTGGCACTATCAACACAGGGAGGTCCCTCCCCCCTCTCTGTGCTAGAGTCTATCTGTAAGTCAGCCAAGAGACTGGCACTGTCAACACAGGGAGGTCCCTAGGGTTCGCAGCATGGCAAGGCGAGTGACAGGACAGCATGACAAGGTGAGAGGCGGACAGTATGGTAAGGCGAGTGACAGGACAGTATGGTAAGGCGATCGAGTGACAGGACAGTTATGAATGCATATCAAGGCCAACAGTCATACATATTCGACAAACAAATGTAGTCATGTCAATGATAGTTATAAATGTCACAGTGATAATGGAAAAAAATTAAGACCGCAGCTGCTGCACAATCTACTCATTATTCAAATGAACAGTTTTCGCCAATTGCCTGTATACGCGCAGAGCACCTGTTTCGTCGCACACCGGCACCGAAAGAAGGGAGCAAAAGCAAACACAAATGTGTGTGTAAGTTTGTGTTTGTCAACCAGTCACGCTCGTCGCGGGTGAGAAAGCTTCCACCAGTGTCAACACGGCGTACAGGCTTTTCATGGCTAAGGCAAAAAAAATCTCTTATTGTGCGAGTGGCAGGACAACACCGCAAGCTTTTTGGGGTGAACATACCGTGTGGACCTTTTCTCGCTCAGTTTGTGCAGTTTTATGAAAAGCAAAGATTCACTGAATGAAGAGATAGCGATGGTTGCAGCGTCTCCCGTGGCCCCCTGGAACTAATGGGTTAATTGCTGTGACAAGCGCCACAATCAATAACACAATTTTAATTACCGCTAAAGTGTATCGTCTATCGTCTGGTTGTGAGAGGAACCACCGCACACTGAATTGGACTCCCCGAAGTAACGTGTGTTTTACCGATTGTTTGACGCTATTTATTTTCTGTCCACGAGGCGCATGTTTGAGTGAGTGCATTACGTTTCGAAAAGAACATTCTCTTCTTCTTCGTTCATTGGTTGAAACTCCCACGGTTTTTACGTGTATGATCGTTTTTACCCCACAATTCAGGCAGCCATACGCCGTTTTCGGAGGATGCATGCTTGGTATGTTCGTGTTTCTGTAACCCACCAAACTCTGACATTGATAACATGATCTTTTCCGTGCGCACTTGGTCTTGTGCTTGCGTGTACACACGAAGAGGGATAAGGCACTTATAGCAGGTCTGCACATAAGTTGACCTGGGAGATCCGAAAAAATCTCCTCCCTAAACCCACCAGGCGCGGCCGGGATTCGAACCAACGACCTTCCGCTTGGGAGACAGGCGTCACTAGGCCATTACGCCCGTCGAAGAGAACATTCAACGCGGACTCTAATTACGTTAAAGGTACATGTACCTCACTGAGTTGCTTCCCGTCTGGACCATCTCGTTAATCTTGTCAAATTCAGATCTGACAAACAAAGGGACGTATGTATTCTTAATGCAAACGACTTGTGCAATAGGTGTGACTGAGAGTCATGCAGAACCAAGCTCCCGACACCTGAGAAAAATGAAATGAACAAGCGATTTTCATCCTCAAGGATGGTTTGACATAACTCTCATTTACTCGTGTTGCACTTAGAACGCTTACGTCGCGTTGTTTCTTAAATCTTATAATTATAGTTTTGTCTCATTTGTTTATGATTCACTTGTAAAGTTACATTTTCTGCTCCCACATTTACTTCCATATTTAGACTTCTTTTATTTAAGACCTACTTTTTCTCAGTACCCAGTTACATAAACGCAAATTAAGGTAACTTATGTAACTTACGTACCCCCTCCCATTTTCAGTCGCCTAACTCCGCCCCTCCCTGGCAGCAACAGAAAGATTGGAGACGCCGGATGCTGGGGATGGGCTTCTTTTAGGCAAGACTTCCTCCCTGGGTAGGACCTGCTTCTTGTGCGTGTCGTCTGTAGAGGACAACGGTTGTCAAGATAAACTGGGGGATTTTTCTGAAGTTCCTGTTGGCAGCCATACAGCTTCCAGAGGGGTGTCAGGCTTTCATACAGTTGTTTAATGGCGGTGGAGTTGTGGACACTGCTGGGGAATATGCTTTACTAGCTGTTGGTTCTCCAATTCCGCACATGCAGTTTGTGGAGGCGGCTAGTTTTCTTACCTCGTTTTCTTAGTTTTTCTGTATACAAAGTGTGTACATTTATTTCTATTATAAGACGTCCCTTTTTAAACGTAATTTTTTTCTCTCCACAGTTTGGGAGATCTTAAAAGAGAGATCCCACTGTGTCTGGTTACATGAACACACATTTAGATAACTGAAGTAACTGACCCAACCGGGAATCAAACCCATGCAGGAACAGCGTCACTGCAGATGCACTAAACACTGTGCCAACGTCCCTTGTCCTATATAACCAACTCTGAAACTCTCTTCGCTGTTTCAGCACTAAGTGAGGAAGACATGCGCGTGATGGCGTCGCAGGCACTGATGAAGTATTGTGGAGAATCCAGGTACAAACTAACCCAACCGCGTCCTAATCAATCATCAAGAGCTCTTAGCGTGTCATGCTTGAGCGGCAAGAAATTGAAGCTGCCACAAGTAAAGAAAATGAAGTAAAAGGGAAAACGCATTTGAAAGACTTAATACCTAATTTGTTTTATCTGCGGCAAAAAAATTCGCCGAATGGCGGAAGCATGTGGTTAAGGCGGCTACTTATTGCCTCCCTTTGTTCCTGTATACTTAATGATCCAGGAGCTCGACATCAACGGACAGGAAACTTGCGAAAAACTCTTCAGACCATAAGATGCTCTTAACTGCTATCATTTGTTGAATCAACTATCATTACATGCTCAAGTCCGGACCATTTTACCTGTACGCTTCATTACTGGTCAATACACCTTTCTACACATTCACCATCAGTGCTGTCCCTTCACGTCAATTTCCCAGAGAGCTTTCCGGAGGGCGAAGACAGTAAGCTGGTGATGCCGCACGTGCAATGCATTGACAGCAATGATTAGACGCTGTTGTTCCGCCTTGTTGCGGTGTGTTATGCTCTCACAAAATACAATAGGAAAAAAAGTCGGTTATTCCACAGATAAAAGAGATATTATCAGATAACCAAACAGACGAACCTTACGTTAACCTGTTTCATTTCTGCAGCAATGCGACAACAAAATTAGCGGCACGAATTTGAGGCGAAGTCATTCGTGGAAAAGGAAAAGACTAGAGTTGAAAGAAAACAAATTATTTAAATCAGAGAAAGTTTTAGCCGGTAGTCAACACATGAGCTATGAAGTCTTTATTATTTTGTTGGGCAATCTGACTGGTTAGTTTTGATGCTACACTGTAGGCCTACAAATGAGGTATCTGTCAACCGTGTCCGAAACGCGGGTTTGGGTGCCAGACTTTGACGGTGACACGAAAAACATCTCTATGTTTGACACTGCTCTATTCTATATAGTAGTTTTGCCTCAGACATCCAGCACAAAACATGTGAATAAAATTACATTCATGTTTGGTTGAATTTCTTGCCAAGAATCAAAATAGTTGCGCTCTTTCCTGAGTTTGTATCATACAAAATAAAATAACATGCGTATGAATCTTTCTTGTGTAAAGTTTGTATACGTGCAAGACGAAGTGTTTACAGTGTGGCATTATATAATCATGTAATGAAGCAAGGAAGCTACGCTATGAATGCCTGCCACTGTACTTTGTACACGAATGACTGCAGAGGAACAGACGGAACACCAATCATTAAGTATTCTGATGATTCTGCAATAGAGGATTTATCAAACTGTGACTCCACACATTTTTGTGAGGTGGAAAAAGTTCACATGTGGTACAAAGAAAATCTGTTAGAACTGAATGTAAGTGAAACCAAAGAGATGGTGATTAATTTTAGAAAGATCCCAGCGATTGTGTCAGACCATGATCATTGATGGCTTCAAAGTTAAGCGAGTAGTAGAATATGTTAAGTACATGGGTACCGTTTTAGATAACAAGTTAAATGTTACTGTTAACACTGATTTCATTCACACGCAGATGTCAGTCAACGATATTTTGTCTTCAAAAACTGAGAAACCTTGACGTGAAACCCGATGTTTTCCCAGTTTCATAGAATCCGTTCTGTCCCAAGTTAGGCCAATGGGTCCTGAGAGGACGTACAAATCAAATAGTCAGAATCCGTTTTAACATTTTATTTGTTAGTTTGGAAGCTTTAGTGTCAAAAATAAAAATGTGTTAGAAAAAGTAGTCAATGTCTGCAGCAAGATATTCGTCAAAAACAACAGACAGACTGGCACTATCAACACAGGGAGGTCCTCCCTCCCTCTCTGTGCTAGAGTCTATCTGTGAGTCAGCCAACAGACTGCCACTGTCAACACAGGGAAGTCCCTCCTCCCTCTCTGTGCTAGAGTCTATCTGTGAGTCAACCGACAGACTGGCACTATCAACATCGTGCTTCTCGTAAGGACAAAACCATTGCAAATGACTGCACACAATCATGTTATTACCAAGCACTACAAATTTCGGGACGGACGACGATTTCGTGTCCCAAAATTCAGGACTGTAAGAGCAAAAAATAGATATGGTAGGAACAATCTGAACTGTTGTCACCGGTAATACAACTGCAGAAGCAGTCAACACAAAGCAGCCTCCCACTCAGAGTTTCAGAGCCCTCCTCGATCAGCCCGCCGACCAAGAAGTCGGAAGGCTATTTAGCAAGTCTCAGATGCTCTTAACGCCAACGGCCGCTCCTCGACTCCAAGAGATGATGACAGTCCCACTTCAGAGCGCGACCCGTCCTTGCTGGGATCGCACCGTGCCTCAGCAGCCAGTCGTGCACAGCCGCAGCAAATGGCCGCCTAATGAAATAATGGTCTGTCAATCCGCACAACTGGCCCCGCCATCGCTACAGCGCATTAGCTCATCAAGAGCAGGAGATCAGATAAATATTTACCCGCCATTCGCCTTTCTGGTCTGGGACGGCGCGCCCATTGTCTTTGGCAGAGGATGAGCTAGGTTTGTGGCACTGTGTGGACCGTGACACGTCGGTTGCGCTGTCAGTCATCATTTTCATACGTTTCAACATTATTTTGCTGTCACACTGTCACTGTTCGACTGTCATGTCACCTTTTTATATTTAGTCAAGTTTTGACTAAATATTTTAACATCGAGGGGGAATCGAAACGAGGGTCGTGGTGTATGTGCGTGTGTCTGTGTGTGTGTCTGTGTGTGTGTGTGTGTGTGTGCGTGTGTGCGTGTGTGTGTGTAGAGCGATTCAGAGTAAACTACTGGACCGATCTTTATGAAATTTGACATGAGAGTTCCTGGGTATGATATCCCCCAGACGTTTTTTTCATTTTTTCGATAAATATCTTTTATGACGTCATATCCGGCTTTTTGTAAAAGTTGAGGCGGCACTGTCACACCTTCATTTTTCAATCAAATTGATTGAAATTTTGGCAAAGCAATCTTCGACGAAGGCCGGACTTCGGTATAGCATTTCAGGATGGAGGCTTAAAAATTAATTAATGACTTTGGTCATTAAAAATCTGAAAATTGTAATTAAAATTATTTTTTTATAAAACGATCCAAAATTACTTTTATTTTATTCTTCATCATGTTCTGATTCCAAAAACATATAAAAATGTTATATTTGGATTAAAAACAAGCTCTGAAAATTAAAAATATAAAAATTATGATTAAAATTAAATTTCCGAAATCGCTTTGAAAACAATTTCATCTTATTTCTGGTCGGTTCCTGATTCCAAAAACATATAGATAAGATATTTTTGGATTAAAAACACGCTCAGAAAGTTAAAACGAAGAGAGGTACAGTAAAGCGTGTGCTATGCAGCAGAGCGCAACCGCTAGTACCGCGCTAAACAGGCTCGTCACTTTCACTGCCTTTTGCACTAGCGGCGGACTACGGTCATTGTGAAAACATGCAGTGCGTTCAGTTTCATTCTGTGAGTTCCACAGCTTGACTAAATGTACATGTAGTAATTTCGCCTTACGCGACTTGTTTTTCTATTATCATTGCGCCTTTTCTTTCACTTCGTCACCGATTCGCTGTCATGGTGATATATATATATTGTCTTATGTGTTATACTGTCGCGAATTAATGTCATGTATACTTTCAACACCACTATTAAATTCGCTTTTTCATTGACAGTGATATATGGTTATGTCAGACTTCAGTATTATGTGATACTGTCACTATCCGTGTGACGATTTTAAAACTGCGGTGCACGGTAATCATGCCCTTTCTTATCTAAACCTTTCTTTTGCATTCAGTGATCATATTTCTGTTTGCTCTTTTTAAAACAACTTTATGTGTGTCCCCTTCTGTCCTTTTTAGTTAGTGTTCAGTGTCCCCTTTTGAACCTTAAACAATCGTGCAAAACATTGGCACTCTGTTCAAAAAATGTTTCCGATACTAAAATTCGTGACTGTGTGTTTACTAAAGTGGATGGAATGATTGTGCTTAAAATCTGGCCAATAGAGCAAATCTTTTTATTATAAGTCCTTTTCGTAGGGTTTTCAGTCATTGAAATTTGTCACTCCAGTGATCATCTTTTCACATTCTGTTACCGGTAAACTATTACAGCCTACCTCTTTGCTGGATTCTGAAGTCCCCGTGTCATAAAGTCCACAGTTTTTGGTAAACGTGAACATTACTGGAGTTGACCGGAAACAGAGTCTCTGCGCATACCCGGGTGGGTGGTGTTTTCGGAATGTCGTGTCTGTCCCGGAAAGACTAAGTGATGCGTCAATTCCTGGCTGGGCTCAGGCTTTTTCCTGCCTCCATTACCTCAGACACAGGCCGACAGCCAACGGATGCCATTCATTTGCTTTCAAAATTCTTTGGTCGATATTTTTGCTGTCGTTGTTAATCGCTTGTGGAGAAAAATCGTTTTTGGGCTGAATCCTGCTTAACGAAGTCGGACACGGAACCGACTTGCCCTTTATACGGGTGCTCCATGTCACGCCCTCTTGGCAGTGACAGAACTACTGTTTGGAATTATACAACACAATGAACTGGTACACGTAGACGTACACACAGAAGTAAACATAGACATCGACAACTTTACTATCTCAAGAGAGAAATGTAGCCTACTCATCCACGGTATATAAAGAGTCAACATGTATCCTTGAAATAATGCATATCAACAACAAAATGACCTGTATTGTCATATCCCGAAGCTATGATTTATCATAATTGAAAGAATTACGAAAGCTCACTTCAAAGAATGAGATGCGCGGCTTGGCTTGGACAGGGGGGGTGGAGGTGAAGGGGATGTGTTACTGAGTTGGGTGTGGTGGTGGAGAGGAGGGGTTAAAGGTAAAAGATGGCTGTTATATGCGATACTGCTGGCCAGCGCATGATGGCGGACATAGGCAGCTGGCTGTGTATTGGTAGTTAACAAATGTCTTATGTCACCTCCAGCCTGCCAACAACTGATGTGTGTGTGTGTGTGGGGGGGGGGGCATAACAGTGATTTTTATTTATTCTTTGTTCTTCTTGTCAGTTTTAAGTAGCTATTCGCAAAACAAGCGTTTCCGTTGTAACGTCCTAGAATAACGTCCCCCTCTTTCAAAACGTTCGCCCGGTGACCATTTGTTTAACTAAAAGGTCCCCGGACACACAGAGAGAAACACACTCATTCCACACACACACACACACACACACACACACACACACACAGTAGAGAGGGTGGTGGGGGGGGGGGGCAGACGAATGGCCCGGTTGGGGATTGAATGAACCAAGTGGGGACGAAATGCTTGAAGAAGGGGGGACCATTCGGGATCCCATCCCAGAACATGCCGGGGACTTCTTCTTTAACTCAGAACGTCCCCCGGGGGCCTTTCTAGAAGGGGAACGGAAAGGGAGTGGTATTCAAGAAGAAAAAGAATTTAAGGTGGTCATTCAGATTCTGAAGCCGTTTTAGCTACTACGCTTTAACTTCCGATTTTAACTGGCATTCACGAGTCCCCCTCCGAACGCTGTTAGCTAACAAGGTTGTCTATTTATAAACCACGGGGTTTCCCTCACTTCCTGTTCAGTGCGCACGTGCAGTAGGTCTTATCCGCCTTCATTGCTTTTATTCCGCGAACGAACACGTGTGCATTGCATTTACTTCAGTCGACATGTACGGAACATCCATCGGACAAGCGAAAGCGCAGGCACACGAGGAAGAGATGGAGGGGAAGAGGAAGCGAAGTGCTAACTGGACTGACAGCGAAACGCGGACAAATACGAGATACCGCTCGCGAAAGATTTCAACCGATGCTCGATCATACCGGCTTGTGGTGAAAACGTGCTAGCGTCTTCTTTAATACATTACAGTGTCCATTTCCATCAACTGGTTCCGTGCCCGAATGGTTCTCACATTCGCCTGATGCGCGAGAGTCGAGTTCAAATCACCGTCTGTCCGTATTTTTTTTTACTCTTTGGCATTTGTTTATTTTTGTTTATTTTCTTCATGTGCAAAAGAGTACGTTATAATAGCAATAGATTTTTTTAGGCAGGAATGGGTTTTTTTGTTTTTTTGGTTACCATGATATCAATTTATTGATAAAGTTTGATAACTTAAACATGTAAACATTTGATTTAAAGAAAAATATGAAAAAGGATGCTCCCCGCTTAAAAAAAAACAAAGGTAAGAGAGAAGACAAAAAAAACCCTAAAACTTTCTGTACAAATCTACATCGTCATATTTATCGAAAGGATGAATGCGATCCCGGAAAATACGGTTTCTTCTCAGATTTCTTCTCTCGGCATATTCCAACATCATGAAGGCCGCCATCTTGAATAACGAAGGGGCCCGGTAGCTCAGTTGGTAGAGCACTGGACTTGTGATCGAAAGGTCGCAGGTTCGAATTCGGGCCGGGACGGACACGGGTCAACTTTATGTGCAGACCCAGAGACGGAAGCCATGTCCCACCCCCGTGTCATCACAATGGCACGTAAAAGACCTTGGTCATTCTGCCATAAGTGCAGGTGGCTGAATACACCTAAACACGCAGACACCTGGGTAGCGCGACTCCGTTGCTGCTAGCTTTCCACTGGGAGGAAGCGACCCGAATTTCCCAGCGATGGGACAATAAAGTAATGAAAATGAAAAATGAAAAATGAAAGATAACACGGTGTTAGCGATTGTAGAGACGAGGGGTAGGTCCTGTAACTCTGAAGGCGTCACGTGACTTTGGCGGGTCACAACGGGCTTTCGTGAATGCCGATTAGCGCGACTTACAGCTCAAACAGCGCCACCATGCGCTAAAGAGCTTTCTTGAATACCAGTCCGGGACGTTACACGGGTTATTTGTCCATACTGCAGTATTTTACTATTTCCAATGTTTTATTGCTTTAGATGTTTTTAATTGATCGATTGTTTGTGTGTTTCTTTTCTTGATGTTGTGTAGGTAAAATGTGTAAAGGCCGCAAAAGTGACAATTTGTATAAAAGTCTGTTTTGTGCAATGATATGCCTGACAGTGACACGAATCTACAACTGCACCTGATACCAAAGCTGCTTTTCATGTTGTCGATGAAAACCAAGCAGCAGAGGCAACAAATACAACAACAATAACAACAACAACAACACAACCATTACCTCCACCACACCTCCACCACCACCACCACCACCAACAACAACAACAACAAAAACAAAACAACAACAACAACAAAACAACAACAACAGTGATAACTGTCAAACAATAAGAAGAAAAGATGCCAAAAAGAGTAAAACATAAGAAGAAATGTCATTGATCAGTTTATTCGTTACTTTCACTGAAAAGCTTCTCGTTCACTTTTTCGCAAAACCAGACCCAAAACGTCCGTCTGAGGATGCGACAGAGACACTGAGAGCAGTAATTACAGCTTAGGTGCAAACGCCACGTGGCTACTACTCGCTCGCACCCCGCACGCGCCGAGATAGATTTCATGCAGATAGCGCGCGCCTACTGTGTGCTGGTCGCGGGCTGTCATTAGGGTAATCCCGGGGAGTGAGGCCACAGTAAAACACAGGCCAGCAATGCGCTGCCAGTCTGCCAACAAGACAGGCCGGTAACTTGAGCCTGCTCCGTCTCTGGCCTCCGTGGGCCCGCCATACGTCTCGTGCCTGTTAATTGTATCTCCGGGCCCAGTCTGGGTCTTCTGTGTCGGTTCGCTTCTGTGCACGGGCGACACAAACACACCCTGTTCCCTTTAGCTGCTGTTCGCTGCTCACCTGTCTGGTTTTTTTTAAGAAATGGTCAGAAACACACGCATGCACCCCCACCCCCTCTCTCTCTCTTTCTCTCTCTCTGAGCTCTCTCTCCGGGCACCCCCCACCCCCACCCCACCGACACACACACAAACACACATACACACGCACCATGGCACAAACACACACACACACACACACACACACACATACCTGCTCGCACGCAGAGAGAGAGAGAGAGAGAGAGAGAGGCATGGGATGGAGCATGACGGGTTCTCCAAGAGGGCAGCTGTGATGGGCGATGATAGGCGACAGTGGAAGAAACAAAAGGTAAAGCCACGCTCCGCCTCACATGAGGTTTACAGAACGATGGAATCTTTCACAAAATAAGCAAAATAACCTTATGGAACACACTTGCACTAGCAATTAACAGCATTAAATTACACAGTTCGCTTGAATGGCTAATTAGCAAGCGTAAACGCCGAAGCTTCTTCCAATAGTTAACAAGGTCGACTGTTACTTTGCTGAATATATACTGTTCAAAAAAAGAAACGCATAGTTGCTACTTGCCAAATTTGTTTTATTTTTCGAAAAAATTAACAGAAAATCCAATATTTAGATTATTTGTTTGAAATTTGGTATGGACACAGTTGAATGCACACACAGTTCATTTGCATCTTCAAATCAATCAGTCAATCAATACGATTGGGTGCCGAGGCTGTCAAGTCAGTAGGGGGTGTGACTGCCTTGAGCAGCAACAACTGCCCGGCACCTTCTGGGCATGGACTGGATCAGATGCCGGATATCTTGCTGTGGGATGGTGTCCCACTCCTCCTGGTGGAGTGCCTGCAATAGATCGCGGTGATTTGCCGGCGCTTCTTCTCGCCTGCGCACACGTCTGTCCAATTCATCCCAGAGGTGTTCTATCGGGTTCATGTCTGGCGACATGGATGGCCAGGGAAGCACCTGGACATGGTGGTCGGTGAGGAACTGGGTGGTGAGTCGTGCTGTGTGCGGGCGAGCGTTGTCCTGCTGGAATATGGCATCCTGGTCAGCCAGAAGAGGAAGGGCGTGTGGGCGCAGAATTTCCTCCACGTATCGCTGGGCAGTTATGCGCCCTTGGACGTGCACCAGGGTGCTCCTTCCAGCGGTATTGATCGCCCCCCACACCATGACGCCTCCACCACCATGAACGGGTGCCTCATCCACACAGTTGGGCGCGTAACGTTCGTTTACTCTCCGGTAGACCCTCCTCCGACCATCATGTCGCTGGAGCAGGAAGTAGGACTCGTCGCTGAACCACACGTGTCTCCAGTGATTCCGGACGGTCCAGCGAAGGTGCTGGTTGCCCCACTGCACTCGGTTCTGGCGATGGCGGCGGGTGAGGACAGCTCCTCTGTGAGGTCTGCGAGCTCTCAAACCAGCTTCATGCAGGCGGTTCCGCACGGTCTGGTCCGATAATCGGTGTGGCCCGGGGAGAGCCTGGACAGAAGATGAGGCCGACAGGAAACGATTCCGGAGGTGGCGGAGCCGTATGAAGCGGTCGTGAGCAGCAGTTGTCGCCCTTGGTCTTCCCGCTCGTGGCAAGTCAGCAACGGAGCCAGTGGCTTGAAACCTGACCCACAGTCTACTGATGGTGCTCTGGGACACGTGGAAGTGCCTGGCGATTGCACTTTGACTTTGGCCTGCTTGTAAACGACCCAATGCAATTTGGCGGTCTTCTCTGCTCAATCGGGCCATCTTTCGTCGCTGAATTGTCGTCTGATTTCTTTGTGGCGAACAATCCGCTTTTATGGGTTTTGGAAGACATGGTGAGAGCTCAATATTCCCCGAGTTTCACGAGATTACACTGAAGCATGACGAGTGGTCATGCCAAATGAGCAATTTTGACATTGTAGCCACTGATAACGCATGCGTCACGTGCAGAGCTCACTTGTGGCAATGGACGAAAGGTCGACGACCAGATAAACATTTTCTGCAGTTTGGTGGATATCCTTGTAGCCATATAACTAAATTAACCAAATATTACAAGCTATGCGTTTCTTTTTTTGAACAGTATACAAACAGTTCACCATGACAACAGCCAACCAGGACAACACTGTTGGGTGCAGGTGAGCCAAGGACAACAGTTAACAACGACCACTGTCGCTAGCTGAGGTTAACATAGTTCCCCAAAGACAGCGGCTTACAAGGACAACTGTCACTGACTGTGAGTACAGATGGTTCACAAAGGTCAACGGTTAACAATGACAGCTGCCATCGATACAGAGGTTTTGTCAAGGACAACAGTTAACAGGGACTCGTGTCGTCATTTGAAGACGGTTTGACAAGGACAACAGTTTACGAGGACAACTGCCGTCGGGTGAAGAGGGTTTGCCAACGAGAGTTAGCAGGGACACCTGTCGTCATTTGAAGAGGGTTCGCCAAGGACAACAGTTGTCTGACGGTTAGCGCTGTAGGACACCGTGTCTACCGCCGCCTCACGTCCGGCGTTCACAAGCATCTGGTGGATGAGGAATCTGTAAGCATGAAATGCCATATTTCTAAAATCTTACATTGGAAACATGACCGCATATACTAATAAGAAGAGAGACGTTGATTGGCATCAATTAAATCAATCAATGGATCAATCAATCGCATCGTTTACCGACACACTCGTAATCTGGCATGAGTTACAATATTCAGTAACAATCAATCAATCAGTCAATCAGTCAACGAGTCAACGAATCAGTTAATCAACCAGTCAAAAAATCAATCAATCAATCAATCAATCAATCAGTTATGCAATCAATCAATCAGTTATTCAATCAATCAATCAATCAATCAATCAATCAGTTATTCAATCAATCAATCAATCAATCAATCAATCAGTTATTCAATCAATCAATCAATCAATCAGTTAATCAATCAATCCGTCAACCAATCAATCAATCAATCAATCAAACACTGTGTACGTCGAAACTGACCGGACAGCTTGTTCCACGCCCAGGTTGTTCTTCACAGAAATGTCTCGCCAGGCGCAGAACCCGTAGTGTCCACTGACCGTGTCCAGCTCGTCACGGCTCACTGACCACTCCCTCACCGCGTCATTCTGCACACATGCACGCATGCATATAAATACAGTGATATTCAGTGTTGTTGTCTGTTAGTTTTTTGCCACGAAGAGCAAATGAACACCTGTACTTAAAATCGAACAATAAAAACGCACACAAACATTTTTCAAAAAAGTGTCATGCACTCTACTGGCCTGGTTTTGCACAAGAAATGTATTGACTGTCATTCACAGTTATACTTCTTCGCCATTCTAAAAAAAAAGCTAAGTCGCAAGGTGTAACTAGCCCCTCATCGCCCCCAAAACTGTCGGGATATTGCAAGACATCATCTCAGTTCAAATACCCCAAAACGTTCCAAAATTCAGGATCAATAAACAAGAATGTGTAGGTTATTGGAACGTTTAGTTAATGACGAAACAAAACATAACATTTACGTTTAGTTTTG
The DNA here is from genome assembly GCF_037325665.1 of Littorina saxatilis. Classification (NCBI taxonomy): domain Eukaryota; kingdom Metazoa; phylum Mollusca; class Gastropoda; order Littorinimorpha; family Littorinidae; genus Littorina; species Littorina saxatilis. Next base: position 17,669,460 of record NC_090248.1, on the reverse strand, counting down.
TCGATAACTCAACGTTCCAATAACCTACAAATCTTGTTTTTACATTTAGTCAAGTGTTGACTAAATGTTTTAACATAGAGGGGGAATCGAGACGAGGGTCGTGGTGTATGTGTGTGTGTGTGTGTGTGTGTGTGTGTGTCTGTGTGTGTGTGTGTGTGTGTCTGTGTGTGTGTGTGTGTCTGTGTATGTCTGTGCGTGTGTGTGTGTAGAGCGATTCAGAGTAAACTACTGGACCGATCTTTATGAAATTTTACATGAGAGTTCCTGGGCATGATATCCCCAGACTTTTTTTTCTCATTTTTTCGATAAATGTCTTTGATGACGTCATATCCGGCTTTTTGTAAAAGTCGAGGCGGCACTGTCACTCCCTCATTTTTCAATAAATTTGATTGAAACTTTGGCCAAGCAATCTTCGACAAAGGCCAGACTTTGGTATTGCATTTCAGCTTGAAGGCTTAAAAGTTAATTGATGACTTTGGTCATTAAAAATCTGAACACTGCAATTAAAATAATTTGTTTATAAAACGATCCAAAAACACTTTCATCTTATTCTTCATTTCTTTCTGATTCCAAAAACATATAAATATGTTATATTCGGATTAAAAACAAGCTCTGAAAATTAAAAATATAAAAATTATGATTAAAATTAAATTTCCGAAATCGATTTAAAAATAATTTCATCTTATTCCTTGTCGGTTCCTGATTCCAAAAACATATAGATATGATATGTTTGAATTAAAACACGCTCAGACAGTTAAAAAGAATAGAGATACAAAAAAGCGTGCTATCCTGCTCAGCGCAACCACTACCGCGCTATTCGGGATTGTCAAATTCACTGCCTTTGCCACGAGCGGTGGACAGTCGATGCTACGAGTATACGGTCTTGCGGAAAAAATGCAGTGCGTTCAGTTTCATTCAGTGAGTTCGACTGAGCTTGACTAAATGTTGTATTTTCGCCTTACGCGACTTGTTTTTGTTCTTAGTTCAAATGCATACGAACTGTTCAACAACACGAGGACGCCAACATCTCTTCGCGTTTACGAAAATATGCTCTTTTGTTATTTAGTGCAAGGCCAGCAAAAATAGTAAGAATATCGCGCCTCTCCTTACAGGTAAAAACGACTGAGACTCAGAGGTTTCACAGCGGCATACTTCACTGAGCTGATCAAGAATTATGAAGTGTGCCTGAAAGTGCCACTGATGTAGAGAAAATCACACACCTTGTTTGCTAGCAGAAGACAGGGGATGGGGGAACCGTCCGGCAGACGACACTTGGAGTCCAGGTCCTCCTTCCAGCTGACCACGTGGGTGAAGGTGGCGGGGTCACAGAGGTCGAACATGAGCAGGCAGCCATGGGCGTTACGGTAGTAAGCCCGCGTCACTGCCCCGCCCCGCTCCATGCCTGGACAGCACATGCACGTGCGACGTGCACTCACCAAATGAGATCAAGTACGTCAACACAGGTATGAGCATATACGGTTTCACACACACACAAACACACACTGACACACACACACAGTGACACACACACACACACCGTCACACACACACACACACACACACACACACACACACACACACAACCACACAGTTAGGGGCTCCGCTCACATCAGCAGGACCGACGACGCACTGCAGATTATCCCAGCCCGCTACACGTTGCATGAAAGATCAAAAACAGGCCTATCGCGGCACAAATAATATGCAGTGCGTCGTCTGTGCCGCTGAAACTGCGCAGGTATATTCTGCCCATTACACGCACCCACGCACGAACACACGCATGCACCTGAAATATTGTATTGTTCATCAAAAACCATCGCGTCCTGAAAAGTGCATGTAACGCGGTTAAAATGCAGCCGTAAAACTGTTCTTAATATCAGAACGCTCGATGGGAAAGACATTTTTATTTTCCATACAATCTCATTTTGAACGCAAACAGTGTCAATAGACAGAAGTGAATTCTTAAAGGCAGACAACATTATTATTGTATGCAAGCATTTTCTTATGCTTGGCACAAAAAGGCTCAAAAATCACCAAAATAAGGCCTTAAAAACAAGACCTTGATTTTAAGAAATAAGGCCTCATTACTGTAAGGCCTTATTTCAGTAATAAGAGAGAGAGAGAGAGAGAGAGAGAGAGAGAGAGAGAGAGAGAGAGAGAGAGAGAGAGAAAGAGAGAGAGAGTGAGAGAGAGAGAGGGTGTGTGTGTGTGTGTGTGTGTGTGTGTGTGTGTGTGTGTGTGCGGTTGTGTTTGCAGATGAGTCAAGATACAGACAGGTGTACAGGAGAGTACAGGTGTGGCAAACGAATGTAACCTGTTATAATGTATATATTTTGGACATTTTGTCTTTTGTTCTGTGCCTGCGTTCGTTTGTGAGTGTGTGTGGGTGGGTGTTTTTGTTGTCTTTATGTCCTATGAAAAATAAAACAGAAATAAAACTGTATTTCTTTAATCCCTCATTTTTGTATGACCATAAAGACTTAAGGCCTTATTTCAAAATAATGTTGTGACCATATTGAAGACACCGTGAGACGCCGTGATTCTCAAAACAGCTGTCTGCTGACGACACAAGAAGGTCGCATGAATAAAGAGAGACAACTCGGTAAGTCAGGTTCAATGATAGCAACCTATCCTCATCCTGTGGTTGCTTCCCATTGCTGGGCATGCCATTAAAATGCATGCAGGATGAACATCTTCCACATGTTCACGCAGACACTTATATATGCACAACGGTGTTTTTTTTACTGTAAAATACCTGCGGATATTGTTGAAATATAACCTGAATACCGAAACATAACACACACACAAATAAAAATAAAAATGAAATAAGAAAAGCAAACTCCACTTCAATGTACAAGTGAACTATCAAAATAGTACCTGCTCTGCCTTGCTATATGTATATATACCAGTTTGAAACGCTTCTATGGACTAAAAGTTGAAAATTGTCGCTTTGTACGCGCTCTCAAGCTCCCTATGTGTGTGTGTGCGTGTGTGTGTGTGTGTGTGTGTGTGTGTGTGTGTGTGTGTGTGCGGGTGTGTGCGTGTGTCAGTGTGTGTGTGTGTGTATGTGTGCGTGTATGTGTGTGTACATGTGTGTGTGTGTGTGTGGTGTGTGCGTGTGTGTGTGTGTGTGTGTGTGTGTGTGTGTGTTAGGAGGCTGGAAATGGAAGGTTACCTGCTATGTCCCAGAGCTGCAACTTGATGGTCAAACCTCCGGCCCACTGTATCGTTTTCATTGTAAAGTCCACTGCAAAAAAACACGCTGTATATAACGATATGTCTTCAATACCAGAACGCCCCCCCCCCCCCCCCCCCCCCCGTCTGTCCCAGCTTCGGGGTCTTGTCCATAACCCTCCTACCACTGACATGCACACACACGCTCGAAAAACTGTCATGCATTGATTTTCTGTATTGCTGAACAATTCAACGATTTTGTAAGTGATCAAATCGTTTTGGTTCCTGTCAACTTATGCCGGGGTGATTTATGGGTGTGTTTATACATGCATGCGTGCATGTGTGTATGTGTTAGTGTGGTTATGTCTGTCTGTTTGTCTGTCTGTCTATCTGTCTGTCTGTCTATCTGTCTGTCTGTCTGTCTGCGCGAGAGAGATAAGCAAAGGGAATTGTAGAGAGAAATACTATACGTCCCTGTCTGTTGAATTTCCACAACATGAACCACTACTTTACTCCAGTCGTTTTTATTTTGTCTCGTTTGCATCATAATTATGCTGGAAAAGTAACATGAAATGCTTTTAAGAGATATTCCGGTCGAAGCGGGCACTGGGTAAAAAAACGAAATGTACCTCCGATTGTTTCCTTGTAAGCCCGCATGAAGACGTTGTTGACGTAACGCTGCACAAGTGACGTCTTGCCCACCATGACGTCACCCAACAGCAGCAGCTTGAGCGTGATTTCCCTGTGTACAGGGCGTGACGTCAGGCTGTCGTCACGGTCCCAGCCACACGTTTTACGCCACTTCTCTACATTCGTCATGCTGGGTCATTCGCGACCCGTCATGCTGGGATACTGTTGGTCAAAGTGGCTCTGGTTGGAACTCAAATGTCAAAAAGTAGTACATGAGCGAACAAAAAAACAACCACAAAAATGATGTGAAAATGAAGAACACCTTTCCAATTTCGAAATCCTGGGACAATGTTATAAATAATGGTTTACAACCCGAGGTATCACAGGCTTCTCGCCACTTCTCTACTTTCGACTTGCTTTAGGATACTGTTCGTGAAAGGTGGTATACAATGTTAAATATATTATTGTTGTGGCATCTTTGTATAAGCAGAGCGGCTTCAACGTAACTAAATATTAAGATTTAATAATATAATGTAAGAAGTTAAAACGAAACATAACACCCAAGTGCTATGATTGTGCTTCGAGAAGCATGCTTCTCGTATCATAAGGTATCTAACCATTTTTGATGTGTCAAAAAAAGTACAATCAAATTGCCTTAGATTTTTCTTAATTGCATGAACAGACAAGAAAATACAAATCTCTCTTTACGAGTGTAATGGCAAAAGAATGAAGTGCGGGTTTTGTGCGTACGTCCGTGTGCGTGTGCGTGTGTGTGCATACACGTGTGTGTGTGTGTGTGTGTGTGTGTGTGTGTGTGTGTGTGTGTTTAGGTGTGCCTTTTTTCATTCAGCTCTCGCTTTGAAAGAAAGAAAAAGAAGGGAGGGGGTAGCGGAAAGACAACAACACGGGCGGACAGACGGACACTGAGACAAACAGGCATGGTGATACATCAGAAGAACACACCTTTCAAGGTTACTTTTGAATACTCAGGAACTAGGTGTGACATCAGATTGTCGCCTCAGGAAGAGGCCGTGTCCGACGTGTTGCACTAGCCATGTGAGGTACTCAGTGACAATATTCGGATCACAGCGTCTTTGGCATCACAACTCTTTGTAAGTACCAAAAGATCCGTCAGTCTAGGTCTCGTTTAGCACCACACGCATCACACAATACACACCCCTCATAGACTTGCTATCTGCCATAGGGCATAGCATTGGTCACTAAACGCAGCGACTTGACTGCAGATCTCTTTTCGGGCACATTTCTGACTACAGGACGCTCTAATTGACTGTTGTCAAAGGAATACTATTGGTCTGACCGTTTGGGGAGTTTCTGGCGAATTGGACGAATCTGAAGAACCTTGGGAATCCACTGCACCGTAATCTATACTTATAGACGCACACGACATGATTTGCTCGAAAACACACCACAAGTATGTTAATTAATCAAATGAAAGTGATTGAATGCGCTTCAGGGCTATAAGGCGCTGCTTCTCTCCGGTGTTGGAAACAAAAAGTAGTCCAAAGCGCCACCTGGTGTCAAGACAGTCAGCGGCGTCTTTGACGCCGCGACTTAGTAACCAGCATACCCTACACAAACATAGAAAGTAACTCAGTGGAAGTAACCCAACAAAGAGTGCTATTTCTTCGTCTGTTTACGACAGTTAATTGGGCTTTCAATACTCATGATTTTCCAAAGTGAAGGCGGTAGTAGTTTTTGTAACGCAATCTCTTATGGACTAGGTTTTGGGGGCCCGGTAGCTCAGCTGGTAGAGCACTGGACTTGTGATTCGCGGGTCACGGGTTCGAATCCGGGCCGGAACGGACACGGGTCAACTTTATGTGCAAATTCAGAGACGGTCCAAGCCCGGTGTCATCACTGTGGCACGTAAAAGACCTTTGTCGTTCTGCCATAAGTGCAGATGGCTGATAACACCTAAACACGCACACATTTGGGTAGCGCGACTCTGTTGCTTCTAGCTTTCCACTGGGTGACCCAAATTTCCCAGCGATGGGACAATAAAGTAATGAAAATGAAAATTAAAAAAATTAAAATAACTTTTTTCTTGGGTTTATACCTTTAATCTGCCACAGAGCATTCCATTGATTGCAAGACACATCAATTAATTTGATAGCATGTCTTTCAGTGCGCACCGTTGATCACGAAACACATAAGCTTATAGCATGTCTCTCATAAGGCAAACCACTGATCACAAAGCAAATCAGATAGCTGTGTGGCTGTCATCATTGATTGCATCACACACTGCACCTCCATCACAGGTTTTCACACATCTATTATGCCGGGAACAAGTGCTCACTTCCAAGCTCGTCAAGATGTGGACGATGTGCATTGTATGGTTTGGAGTACTAGTCTTCAGTACAAAACAAATTAATGCAACGAGACCGTTCCAAATTTTGTTCCTTTTTTTAATTTCTTTTTTTATCACACAGTGTCGTATTTCATGTCGCGTATTAATCTATCTCCACAAAGCTGCCATGAGCGATAGGTTAACATACACTCTTCAAAAGAAGTTAAGGATCACTTTTTTACAAGCACACCACACAAAACAGACAAGACCGAATTTTTTCATTTTTTTTAAATTATATAATTGAACAACCAAGGAGTAATGACAAACAAAGCAAAGATCGAACACGGCAGCGACAATTTAGCTAGAGTGTGTCAAACGTGACAACCCTCGAAAATGGAATTCACAACAATGTGAATCAGTGTCAATAACGCGTGTGCCCTCCGTTGTGTGCCAGGCATTCAACACATCGTTGGAGCATGGAGTGGATCAGGTTGCATATGATTGCTCTGGGAACTCCATTCCACTGCTGCTGGAGCCATTGCAGCAGTTGACCCAGATTGGCAGGAGGAGGGTGATGTTGCTGTACCCGACAACAAAGCTCGTCCCACATGTGCTCTATGGGGTTCAGGTCCGGGCTGTTGGCTGGCCACAGCATCCTGTTGACCCTGGCCTGCTGGATAAAGGTGTTTTGCAGCTGCAGAGCGATGGGGAGGTGCGTTGTCATTCTGAAGAATCGCACGAGGGCCGATCGCTTGGAGGGCTGGAACGACCAGGGGTTGCAGGATCTCATTCTGGTAGCGGACACCGGTCAAGTTGCCCACTACATGGTACAGAGGTGTCCTTAGACGTGTGCTGATCCCTCCCCAGACCATCACAGAGCCTCCGCCAAAACGCTGTCGTTCCAGAACAGCGCCTTCTGCGAAGCGCTCTCCGCGACGCCTCCACACTCGGATGCGACCATCAGCAGGTTCCAAGGAAAAGCGGGACTCATCTGTAAACAACACCTGAGCCCACTGCTGACGTTGCCACCTCACATGTTGAGTGCACCAGGCTCGGTGAGCTGCTCGGTGAGCTGCTCGGTGAGCTGCTCGGTGATTAGCAGTCAGGGTTGTTCCTCGGACTGGACGCCTTGCACGCAAGCCAAAGTTGTGTATGCGGTTTCGGATCGTCTGACCACTAACAACAGTGTTGGTGGTAGCTTGTAGGCGTTGCCTAATGTTGTTTGCCGTAGCCATTCTTTGTTGCATGGCCTGCCTCTGAATGAAGCGATTCTCTCTTTATGTGGTGACTCTGGGCCGACCAGAACGTTGTCGCTCCTGCACTCTTCCAGTTGCGTGGAATCTCTGTTTTAATCTGATGATGACAGAGGGAGCCACTGCAAGCCTCTGGGCCACTTGCCTGGCAGCAACAACGTCTTGTAGCCATCCTATTGCCCTTCCTCTATCCAAATCGCTCAGTTTTCTTCGTGGGGGCATGTTGCTACTGTGCATAATTGTGTCAGCGTGTTAACCTTTAAACACAAACTGGTGAGCGATGTTCATAGCCAGGACCCTGTTGTAGCACGTGCATCACAACCTTTTGCCCTGGCATGCGTTCCGCAAATTTCATGGGGCTATAAAAAAAACACCCTTTTTCTTCCAAAATGCAGAAGCTTTTGAGAAGTCCCACAAAGGGAAATAACTCTGCCTGCCAAACAAAATTCTAGGTCAAGACTCATTGTTCATTTGTTAATTCAAACACATTAATCTTTTAATTATTATGTCGATTTGTAATTTTTTGGCAATTTTTTATAATTAGATACGTTTTTTCAACCGATCCTTAACTTTTTTTGAAGAGTGTATAACATATCAGTTTAGAAATCATAAGTTATCAGTGTCTCGCGAGTGGGTGCCGATTTCATACGGCAAAACTGTTGGCCACTCACTGGTCATGTGATTATATTTGATACACGTATACCTTCAAAGGAAATAGTGCATTTATATGCTGATGTTACAACAATACAAAGCAAGTCGCGTAAGGCAAAATTACTACATTTAGTCAAGCTGTCGAATTCACGGAATGAAATTGAACGCACTGCAGTACAGCTTCGTCGATCCCCCCGAGAATGAAATAGCTCATTTTCACATGCAAAACGAAGTGAAATTGACAAACCAGAATAGCGTATTGCGCTAAGCAGGAAAGCGCGATTTTCTGTATTCTTTTTAACTTTCTGAGCTTGTTTTGAATACAGCATATCATATCTATATGTTTTTGGAATCAGGAAATGATAAAGAATAAGGTGAAATCATTTTTGGATCGATTTTTGAAATTTTAAATGTATTAGGAATTAACCTATTTTCGTTAATTGTGATCACATTTTAAGAGTAAACATGACATATGTATATATTTTTAGATTCAGAATTTGATGAAGAATATGATGCAATCAATTGTGAATGTGTATGCGAAAAATCGATTTTAATGACAGCTTTAATGAGCACACTAATTAACTAATTGTTTAGCTTCCGTGCTGCAATGCAATCCCATAATCCGGAGTTCGTCAAAGATTGCTTGACCAAAATTTCAACCAATTTGGTTGAAAAATTAGGGCGTGACAGTGCAGCTTCAACTTTCATAAAAAGCCGGATATGACGTCATCAAAGACATTTATCACAATTTTTTTTTTAAAAGTCTGGGGATATTATACCCAGGAACGCTCATGTCAAGTGTCAAGAAGATCGGTCCAGTAGTTTTGTCTGAATCACATACACACACACACAGACACACAGACATACACCACGACCCTCGTCTCGATTCCCCGTCTATGTTAAAACATTTAGTCAAATCTTGACTAAATGTAAAAATGATAAGAACAGAATAACAAGTCGCGTAAGGCGAAAATACAATATTTAGTCAAGTAGCTGTCGAACTCACAGAATGAAACTGAACGCAATGCAACGCAGCAAGACCGTATACTCGTAGTCCACCGCTCACGGCATAGGCAGTGAAATTGACAAGAAGAGCGGGGTAGTAGTTGCGCTAAGAAGGATAGCACGCTTTTCTGTACCTCTCTTTGTTTTAACTTTCTGAGCGTGTTTTTAATCCAAACATATCATATCTATATGTTTTTGGAATCAGGAACCGACAAGAAATAAGATGAAAGTGTTTTTAAATTGATTTGGACAATTTGATTTTGATAATAATTTTTATATATTTAATTTTCAGAGCTTGTTTTTAATCCGAATATAACATATTTATATGTTTTTGGAATCAGCAAATGATGGAGAATAAGATAAACGTAAATTTGGATCGTTTTATAAATTTTTATTTTTTTTTACAATTTTCAGATTTTTAATGACCAAAGTCATTAATTAATTTTTAAGCCACCAAGCTGAAATGCAATACCGAACCCCGGGCTTCGTCGAAGATTACTTGACCAAAATTTCAACCAATTTGGTTGAAAAATGAGGGCGTGACAGTGCCGCCTCAACTTTCACGAAAAGCCGGATATGACGTCATCAAAGACATTTATCAAAAAAATGAAAAAAACGTTCGGGGATTTCATACCCAGGAACTCTCATGTCAAATTTCATAAAGATCGGTCCAGTAGTTTAGTCTGAATCGCTCTACACACACACACACACACACACACACACACACGCACAGACAGACAGACACACATACACCACGACCCTCGTCTCGATTCCCCCTCGATGTTAAAATATTTAGTCAAAACTTGACTAAATATAAAAAGAAAGGGGGAAGGAAAAGAAGTGTGTTCGTTTTCACCAATGATTGATGTCAGACGCGAAGCTACGAATTCAGTTTGATGACAACATTGATGTTCCAGTTTACGTTTGCATTATGTTTTCTCTTTTTATATTTAGTCAAGTTTTGACTAAATATTTTAACATCGAGGGGGAATCGAAACGAGGGTCGTGGTGTATGTGCGTATGTGTGTGTGTGCGTGCGTGTGTGTGTGTGTGTGTGTGTGTAGAGCGATTCAGACTAAACTACAGGACCGATCTTTATGAAATTTGACATGAGAGTTCCTGGGTATGAAATCTCGGAACGTTTTTTTCATTTTTTTGATAAATGTCTTTGATGACGTCATATCCGGCTTTTCGTGAAAGTTGAGGCGGCACTGTCACGCCCTCATTTTTCAACCAAATTGGTTGAAATTTTGGTCAAGTAATCTTCGACGAAGCCCGGGGTTCGGTATTGCATTTCAGCTTGGTGGCTTAAAAATTAATTAATGACTTTGGTCATTAAAAATCTGAAAATTGTAAAAAAAAATAAAAAATTATAAAACGATCCAAATTTACGTTTATCTTATTCTCCATCATTTGCTGATTCCAAAAACATATAAATATGTTATATTCGGATTAAAAACAAGCTCTGAAAATTAAATATATAAAAATTATTATCAAATTTTTTTTTTCGAAATCAATTTAAAAACACTTTCATCTTATTCCTTGTCGGTTCCTGATTCCAAAAATATATAGATATGATATGTTTGGATTAAAAACACGCTCAGAAAGTTAAAACGAAGAGAGGTACAGAAAAGCGTGCTATGCAGCATAGCGTAACCACTACCCCGCTCTTCTTGTCAATTTCACTGCCTATGCCGTGAGCGGTGGACCACGAGTATACGGTCTTGCTGCGTTGCATTGCGTTCAGTTTCATTCTGTGAGTTCGACAGCTACTTGACTAAATATTGTATTTTCGCCTTACGCGACTTGTTATATTTAGTCAAGTTTTGACTAAATATTTTAACATCGAGGGGGAATCGAAACGAGGGTCGTGGTGTATGTGTGTGTGTGTGTGTATGTGTGTGTGTGTGTGTGCGTGCGTGCGTGCGTGTAGAGCGATTCAGACCAAACTACTGGACCGATCTTTATGAAATTTGACATGAGAGTTCCTGGGATTGATATCCCCATACGTTTTTTTCATTTTTTTGATAAATGTCTTTGATGACGTCATATCCGGCTTTTCGTGAAAGTTGAGGCGGCACTGTCACGCCCTCATTTTTCAACCAAATTGGTTGAAATTTTGGTCAAGTAATCTTCGACGAAGCCCGGGGTTCGGTATTGCATTTCAGCTTGGTGGCTTAAAAATTAATTAATGACTTTGGTCATTAAAAATCTGAAAATTGTAAAAAAATTATTTCTTTTATAAAACGATCCAAATTTACGTTTATCTTATTCTCCATCATTTGCTGATTCCAAAAACATATACATATGTTATATTCGGATTAAAAACAAGCTCTGAAAATTAAATATATAAAAATTATTATCAAAATTAAATTGTCGAAATCAATTTAAAAACACTTTCATCTTATTCCTTGTCGGTTCCTGATTCCAAAAACATATAGATATGATATGTTTGGATTAAAAACACGCTCAGAAAGTTAAAACGAAGAGAGGTACAGAAAAGCGTGCTATCCTTCTTAGCGCAAATACTACCCCGCTCTTCTTGTCAATTTCACTGCCTTTGCCATGAGCGGTGGACTGACGATGCTACGAGTATACGGTCTTGCTGAAAAATGGCATTGCGTTCAGTTTCATTCTGTGAGTTCGACAGCTACTTGACTAAATATTGTATTTTCGCCTTACGCGACTTGTTTGTTTGTCTTTGCTTCCGAGTCATCTCTATGACAGACCCGACGGGTGTCTTTTATACATTTATGCATGAAGTGTCAGTGCACATAGGACAGCTGTCGGTAGGAGACCTTGATAATAAACACTGACGACCCATAAAGATAAACAAGACTGGGAAAGACAAGTCAAACCCTATGCATGACATATACACAAAACGATGTGTAGAATAATTAACTTCGTATCACATCATCTCGGTTATCTCTTATACGTTTTGGACTCTAGTCGAGGCACTCCGCTGTTCCAAGGTTACAGTCGGTGCAAACATTGCTGTACCTATGAGAAGTGAGGTTTTAATCATTTTGGACAAGGTGTCGGTTTTTAATAGAAATTGATTTTTCTGCAAACTTACTATCTCAGTTGAGTTGCAAAAGTCACACTGGAATTTGTGCCTCGTCCGACCTCTGTTAATGACCCTTTGATCGTACTCTCAGGTGTTGAAAATACCGGTATTACGGTACTCTCTCTCTCTCTCTCTCTCTCTCTCTCTCTCTCACACACACACACACACACACACAAAAACACACACAAAAAAACACACACACATCCAAACAAAACAAAACATTCCATTGTACTTTTCAAATTATTAATATAACACACTAACAAAGTTAAGTGCTGTAAGAAATACTCGCACTATCCACAGTAAATCCTGCTGTCTTTGAGTATTTCTCCAACTTGCGAAACCACCGTGTGACGGGCGCTGTGGCGGGGTGGTAAGACGTCGGCCTCTTAATCGGAAGGTCGAGGGTTCGAATCCCGGCCGCGGCCACCTGGTGGGTTAAGTGTGGAGATTATTTCGCTCTCCCAGGTCAACTTATGTGCAGACCTGCTGGTAAACGCAAGCACAAGACCAAGTGCGCACGGAAAAGATCCTGTAATCCATGTCAGAGTTCGGTGGGTTATAGAAACACGAAAATACCCAGCATGCTTCCTCCGAAAGCGGCGTATGGCTGCCTAAATGGCGGGGTAAAAACGGTCATACACGTAAAATCCCACTCGTGCAAAAACACGAGTGTACGTGGGAGTTTCAGCCCACGAACGCAGAAGAAGAAGAAGAAGAAACCACCGTGTCACTGTTGTGTTCCACGTCACACACTTTTTGAAAAGAGATTTCGTGTCGCATCGCCTCACACTCTGACAAAAGGCTCCGTGTTTCCTCTGTGACAGAACAGAATGTTGCAAGCGGCGCTGTGTTCAACCGTGTCACCTGTTTGCCTTTTCAACAAAACTCTGCTTTTGGATGGTGTTGTGTGTTCTATCGTTTTCCATTGAAACCGGCTTTTAAGGCTCTGTGTTCCGTCTTTTTCACTGAAACAGACAGGCTCAAAGAGCCTCCGTGTTCCAGCTTGTCACAGGGACGCTCCATTAAAGAAGGCTCTATTGTCAACCGTGATACTGGAATACACTTTCAAAACATGCTTTGTACTCCAACGTGTCACTGAAACACTCCTTTTAATATCAACAGGATCTGTGTTTCCCCGTGTAAATTCAGCGGATCATTCTCTAAAAACGAACTTTGTGTTCCTATGTGTAATCTGCATAGCTCTTTCAAAACAAGCGTAGTGTTCCACCTTGTCATTGGAACACTTTTAGAAGGGACTTAAGAGTGGTTCCTTGCAATAGTAAATAGCGTTTGATTCTGAGTATCGAAGCATCCGTTCTAACACGCACACATCCACTTGCGCCTAGACGTGTCTATCTGACCAACATCCTCTCTAAAGAGTTGCTTGTGGTACTTGTGTGACTGCACGCACGACTGGCCCAGCATGAAGTCCACCAGGTAACTGAAACATCAACAACAACACACAATACAACATGCAACAGTCACTGTCAAATACTTGTATTTCTCTCTTCATATCTATAAGTGAATTATGTCAGTTTTACCAGACCGAACACAAGCCCGTCAAGTCACTATTCAGACTAAATCTCTGTGTCTCTGCTTGAACATGCCGGTGTCTGGGTCCGTTTTTCTGTGACTACAATGAGAGGTTCATAGCATCCGTATCAGCTTATTTTGTTTAGTTTGCTGGTGTTTCGAAAGTCCTATTAGTTTAGGAAAACTCTGTGTATCAGCTCATATTCAGTTACAAACATCCTCGTGATCTTTCAGATTAATGCTGATTCTGATGCTGAAGTTATCAGTCATACAAAGTGTCTGAACTCACTACTCAAACATGTCCAGAATAGCGTTTTCATTGAGCAGAAATGTCCGGTATTTAATCGGTTTCTATGTGAAATATCGGGGTTGATTGCATTTGATATGGTTGTGTGCATCCAAACAAATCTATTGCTTAGTCATAACAACTTGATTTGACCAGTTGCCGCCACCATGCAGCTAACCGGGTTTTTTCCTCTTGCCTTTTTGTTAGTACCGGTTTACAAAACACGTAGCGCGTCCACTGCTCCAGAATTCAGCTCTCCAAAAGTGACGTTTCACACAAAAAGAGAAAGTGAACGTTTTGAGATTATTCAATGTGACGAAAAAAACCGACAGGAGGTAAGCTTAACCTAGAGATTGCCAAACGTTAGACAGTAGAGGACCTGAGAGACTGTGAGATGTTGACGTTGTCCTTGACGGAGATCTCGCGCCAGCCGATGAAGGGGTACTTGCCACACAGCGCGCGGATCTCGTCCCGGCTCACCTGACGCTTGTGGGAGAGGTCGCTCTGAAACACAGTATCACCTCGTGCAACGCATGATTCAAGACCAAGGGATGTCATTGGGTCGGAGAAACACCTCTAAGCTTATTGAAATCGACGACAAATTTGTCGTTATTTCGGAAGAGTTGTTGAAAAATAATTTACAGTGTAGCACAGGCGACACAAACACTGCCTAAAATATCCCTAAATTGACCAAATCATTTAGTGATTTCGCATAAGAAAATATATTCTCGCACATCGTCTTCCATGGGCCCAACGCCAGTATCCGGATGAGGAAGTTCCGATCGATGCAGTGAAGTGACCTACATCACCGGTTTTCTTCAGCTTTAACCGCGTGGTGTGACAGGGGACTAAGAAAAGAAGCCTGACCTTATTGGCCAGCAGCAGACAGGGCACAGGGGCGCCGTCAGGGAGACGACACTTGGAGTCCAGGTCCTCCTTCCAGGTGGCGGCGCGGCGGAACGAGGCCAGGTTGGTGACGTCGAACAGCAGCAGGCAGCCATCAGCATCACGGTAGTACGCCCGGGTGATGCTCGCGAACCGCTCTTGTCCTGCAACGTGCACCATCCATCCTCATGACAGCCACTTTCACACAATGGTTTGACCTCTCTCACATCAGCTTGACAATTTACCATCTGATCCCCACACGGCTTACACAAATACCGGGGGCGGGTTGGGTTCAAAGCGCTTTCCAGTCTATACAACTGTATATGTTATTTTGTTTGCCAAGAAGTGATAATGAGAGAATGGTCAAAACGAATAGATCTACTGTGGAAGACCGGCAGGT
The DNA here is from genome assembly GCF_037325665.1 of Littorina saxatilis. Classification (NCBI taxonomy): domain Eukaryota; kingdom Metazoa; phylum Mollusca; class Gastropoda; order Littorinimorpha; family Littorinidae; genus Littorina; species Littorina saxatilis. The sequence goes on along the minus strand of NC_090248.1, from coordinate 17,654,271 downwards.
GCCCCAATGGTTCGTCACAGCAAGCGTTGACAAAAACATACATAATATATAGCCGTATAAAAAAAAACAAGTCGCGTAAGGCGAAAATACAACATTTAGTCAAGTAGCTGTCGAACTCACAGAATGAAACTGAACGCAATGCAACGCAGCAAGACCGTAACGATACTCGTAGCATCGTCAGTCCACCGCTCACGGCAAAGGCCGTGAAATTGACAAGAAGAGCGGGGTAGTAGTTGCGCTGAGAAGGATAGCACGCTTTTCTGTACCTCTCTTCGTTTTAACTTTCTGAGCGTGTTTTTAATCCAAACATATCATATCTATATGTTTTTGGAATTAGGAACCGACAAGGAATAAGATGAAAGTGTTTTTAAATTGATTTCGAAAATTTAATTTTGATAATAATTTTTATATATTTAATTTTCAGAGCTTGTTTTTAATCCAAATATAACATATTTATATGTTTTTGGAATCAGCAAATGATGAAGAATAAGATGAACGTAAATTTGGATCGTTTTATAAAAAAAATATTTTGTTTACAATTTTCAGATTTTTAATGACCAAACTCACTCATTAGTTTTTAAGCCACCAAGCTGAAATGCAATACCAAACCCCGGCCTTTGTCGAAGATTACTTGACCAAAATTTCAACCAATTTGGTTGAAAAATGAGAGCGTGACAGTGCCGCCTCAACTTTCACGAAAAGCCGGATATGACGTCATCAAAGACATTTATTGAAAAAATGAAAAAAACGTATGGGGATTTCATACCCAGGAACTCTCATGTTAAATTTCATAAAGATCGGTCCAGTAGTTTAGTCTGAATCGCTCTACACACACACAGAGACAGACACACACACACACACACACACACACACACACACACACACACACACACACACACACACACACACACGCACGCACATACACCACGACCCTCGTCTCGATTCCCCCCTCTACGTTAAAACATTTAGTCAAAACTTGACTAAATGTAAAAAGTGTACTCTTCCCTTTCTCATCTTTGTTTTGGTTTTACTTTAAATTTGACTTTGCCTGTGTGCTTGTACCTGTACCTGTGTGGGCATGTACATACCTGCAATATCCCACAGCTGTAGTTTAATGGTGCACACATCAGACCACTGTATCTGCTTCAAGGAAAAGTCGACTGCAAACATACCAGAATACTTTTTTTTAAACCCACAAAAAAAAGAAGAAAACACACACACACACACCACACATCATTTACAATGTGTCTTTAGTATTGACTCTAAACTGTCAGTATGCATTGTCTATTTATAGGAAATATATCACCATCAAAACACATTTTGACAAGCAAGTACAAGGTAACCCAAAAACAATGCAACCCACAACAATACTAATAACTTCTACTTCTATTGTCTGAATGACTTCATATTTGGCGTACATTAACTTCAGCTTATGCATGACCCGTTTACAAAGTGGCAAATGTGTACGTCAAATGGTCTGAGTTTTGGACAATTTCAAAATAAGTTTCCAAATTCGGGGATCGACTCACCAGAACGAGGTTTGACATTGAGCGGTAGCCAAACTCACCCAATTTAAGCCCTCCAGATTGATACCTTCGGGGCAATTTGAAGGACCTAGTATACTATAACCAACCTTAGACAATACAGCTATTACAGGCAGGATCAAGGCATTTCCCATGGAGGAATGCGTTCATGTCATTGATGAATTGTGCGTGCCATTGCGCAAGTGAAACAACGAAGGGGGTTATTTTTCCAGTCATTTGAGTACAGCGAATATCTTCAAAGTTGTTGTGCATGTACTTCGATTTGTTCACGACCATTCCACAAAGTATCCAGTCCGTATGTAAAGTTGTCCGACTTTTACCTTCTTTAAAAATTTTCAATGACACCAATACTTTCCTGTCTAGGGATTGTCCTGAACCTAGCTGTAACTGCTTTCTCCAGGTCACCGATGATCTGGGGGTGAAGGGTTTGTGTATGTGTGTGTGTGTGGTGGACGGGTTATGTATAAGATAAAGTTAATGTACACGAAATATGCAGTAATTCGGTCAACAGATGTGGAAGTTATCAGCATTTGTGTGGGTTGCTTTTTGGGGGTCACCCCGTACGAGCTCAATGAGCGTCCAATTACCTTATTTGTGTCGTTCACGTATATAGTAATAACCTATTCTTTGACTTTTTAGAGTGCTGGTTGACGTCCCGATCATACACACACACACACACACACACACCTCCAATAGTGGCCTTGTAACCCTCCCTGAAGGTGTTGTTGACGTAGCGCTGGATGAGGGAGGTCTTGCCCACTGTGACGTCACCGATGACCACCACCTTCATCAGGAGCTCTCCCGTCGCCTCCAGTCCAGTCGTCAGCTGAGCAGAGGCCGGCATCCTTCCCCCTTGCAAAGTCATTACATTTAGTCAAGTTTTGACAAAATGTTTTAACATAGAGGGGGGAATCGAGACGAGGGTCGTGGTGTATGTGTGTGTGTGTGTGTGTGTGTCTGTCTGTCTGTGTAGAGCGATTCAGACTAAACTACTGGGCCGATCTGTATGAAATTTTACATGAGAGTTCCTGGGTATGATATCCCCGGACGATTTTTTTATTTTTTCGATAAATACCTTTGATGACGTCATATCCGGCTTTTTGTAAAAATTGAGGCGGCACTGTCACACCCTCATTTTTCAATTAAATTGATTGAAATTTTGGCAAAGCAATCTTCGACAAAGGCCGGGGTTTGGTATTGCATTTCAGCTTGGTGGCTTAAAAACTAATGAGTGAGTTTGGTCATTAAAAATCGGAAACTTGTAATTAAAATTATTTTTTTATTAAACGATCCAAAAACAATTTCATCTTATTTTTCGTCATTTTCTGATTCCAAAAACATATGCATATGTTATATTTGGATTAAAAACAAGCTCTGAAAATTAAAAATATAAAAATTATGATCAAAATTAAATTTCCGAAATCGTTTTAAAAACTATTTCATCTTATTCCTTGTCGGTTCCTGATTCCAAAAACATATAGATATGATATGTTTGGATTAAAAACACGCTCAGAAAGTTAAAACGAAGAGAGGTACAGTAAAGCGTGCTATGAAGCACAGCGCAATCGCTACCGCGCCAAACAGGCTCGTCACTTTCACTGCCTTTTGCACTAGCGGCGGACTACGTTCAGTTTCATTCTGTGAGTTCCACAGCTTGACTAAATGTAGTAATTTCGCCTTACGCGACTTGTTTTTTAGTTCACGTAGAATAAAATATAAAAACAAGTCGCGTAAGGCGAAAATACAACATTTAGTCAAGCTGTCGAACTCACAGAATGAAACTGAACGCAATGCAATTTTTCAGCAAGACCGTATACTCGTAGCATCGTAAGTCCACCGCTCGTGGCAAAGGCAGTGAAATTGACAAGAAGAGCGGGGTAGTAGTTGCGCTGAGAAGGATAGCACGCTTTTCTGTACCTCTCTTCGTTTTAACTTTTTGAGCGTGTTTTTAATCCAAACATATCATATCTATATGTTTTTGGAATCAGGAACCGACACGGAATCAGATGAAAGTGTTTTTAAATTGATTTCGAAAATTTAATTTTGATCATAATTTTTATATTTTTAATTTTCAGAGCTTGTTTTTAATCCAAATATAACATATTTATATGTTTTTGGAATCAGAAAATGATGAAGAATAAGATGAACGTAAATTTGGATCGTTTTATAAAAAAAATTTTTTTTTACAATTTTCAGATTTTTAATGACCAAAGTCATTAATTAATTTTTAAGCCACCAAGCTGAAATGCAATACCAAACCCCGGCCTTTGTCGAAGATTGCTTGGCCAAAATTTCAATCAATTTGATTGAAAAATGAGGGTGTGACAGTGCCGCCTCAACTTTTACAAAAAGCCGGATATGACGTCATCAAAGGTATTTATCGAAAAAAATAAAAAAATCGTCCGGGGATATCATTCCCAGAAACTCTCATGTAAAATGTCATAAAGATCGGTCCAGTAGTTTGGTCTGAATCGCTCTACACACACACACGCACAGACAGACACACACACACACACACACAATACACCACGACCCTCATCTCGATTCCCCCTCTATGTTAAAACATTTAGTCAAAACTTGACTAAATGTAAAAAGGAAACAATAGAATGAAAAATAAATTCCTATCAAAAAGAATCACTGAATAGATTTTTTTTTTTTTAATTAACAAAGGAACAATCAAGAGCCACAATGGATCATTATTGGCTCATATGCACATAATCTTTTCAACAGCGGGAACATGTGTGTGATACTCTAGTTCACTGGAGAGGCAAGGAGACCAGCTCTTTCGTTGTTTGGTGGATGACAAGGAATGTTAAAGCTGTTCTTCCTCTGCATTGTTCGCGAGGTTCGCATGTCGGCATAAGTTCATGCAGAACTGTGATAGTCAGTGAGCTGAGAGTGACACACTAATCTTCTTCTAGTTTACAAGTCAAGGATACACGAGAGGGTCATGGCCCACAAACTACCGTGAACACGAAATACGAAGCAACCGAACCATCACGATCTCATTTGTCATTAACCGCTCTGGACCACCAACAGATCATAGTCTGATTGAATCACAGTGTGCGTTTCAAAACAAATAATCCTGTATTCAAAGTTTTAAATAGGGCCTATGTATGGCCATATTATACGTTATTTGTATTTTTGACCAAAATATGACATTTTACACAGATCTTGACAGTCATTGTCAAGCGCGGTCTCGGGGGAACACTGACTGTCTCGATCTGTGTAAAATGTCATATTTTGGTCAAACATGCAAATAACATTTATGTATCGATCGATTCTAGTTAGAATTCCTTTTAGTTTACGATTGAACGCACACAAACATGCACTTTTTTGTAGTCTCGGCCGGCTGGCCGCTTATATATGAATTTGTGTCGGCCTCTGAGGTCACAAGTCTCAAAGAAGGGAAATCAAGTGTTCAATCGATACATATATATTCTCGGCAACATGCAGTTAATACCCTTAATTATTTTTCCCCATTTGAAAGTTCAAAAAAGACGCACAGACTGTCAGACAGACAAACAAAAAAAGAGATAGGTTACACAAATAGTTTACCTTTTCTCAAACGCTGGAACTATTCTTTAACTAAGATCCGTCGCTGGTGCGATGTCTGTCGACAAAGACTGACATTGTCACATCCTACACAAGAGTCAATTGATCGTGAAACACAGCACATGGATTGCTGCTCTCGCAGTGCACCGTCTTACCATCCTTTCCACTTAAAGGTGCTGTCATGTCTTTTGGTGTCCATCTCTTCAAACCCTCAATTTGTCGGTTTAAAACGTGTTTTATTTATTTGCGTAACCAAAGTAACAATCATAATTTAAGAAATCAGAGTTTCAACAACATGGACTGATAAATATGGAAATGGCCAAGAGGTTGTTCAGTTTAAACTGACACACACGTGGATGTGTGTATCTCTGAGAGGAACTATACATGTGTACGTCCGTTTGAGCTGGGGGTGTTGTTGATCTCAAACACAGAAGACGTTCGCAGGAAATCCACACACAACAGCAAGCATGGCCGCAACCGAGATCAAAGCGACCACTGTGTGGACACATCTACTTCCTGGCATGTAAACTTGGCCTAAAAATTATTGCAACAAATTTCGAGCCCAAATTATTCCAGTGTCATTTCATTAAAACTTTATAATATGTCAGTTAAGGCCGTTATCACCTTTTGGATTTGAAAAAAAGACGGAATGAAAAAATCGACAAGAAATCATAATAGGCAAAACTTTGCAACTTTTACATACGAGAAAAAAGTCAAATCAATTATCTACCCTGAGTGCACCGTTTTTTGTCACGATACCCCTAAAAAAATGACGCAAAAAGTCCCGTTTTTGACCGCTCTTGCGATCGACACCTGCAGCAGTAGGAATAGCATAGCACACGAAATACGCAAGGTAGCTAAACGTCAAAATATGTACAGGGAAGATAATTGATTTGACTTTCTTCTCGTATGTAAAAGTTGCAAAGTTTTGCCTATTGTGATTTTTTGTCGATTTTTCATTCTGCCTTTCCGTTTTTGTCTGGTCGATTTTGAGGGTACCCTTATTTGAGCGGCGGTCACGTGATCCCTGTAAAATAAATCTTTAATCCAAAAGGTGATCCTGATAGTTAAATGAACGGCCTTAACTGGCATATGAAGTTTTATTGAAATGACACTGGAATTAATGCTTTAATTTGGGTTCGAAATTTAATGCAATACATTTTTGGCCAAGTTTAGAAACGATAACTGGGATTATGAAGTAGCACAGGCATAACTGACTTGCGTTCTTCAGATTTTGAAGTGCAGCTAGCTGTGCTCATTCTTCATTCCATCAGCCAGGGCAAATCAAAACAGCTTTGTCCCTTTAAGCATAACAAGAAAAGATATGACAGCAATACTTCACTTAATACTGTACTCAGAGATTATCTACAAACATAACTTGTCATTAGCTATTTGAAAGCGTGTTATCTCTTGTCCTACGACACTCTGTACGTATTACGAGAAGACGACACAAAAAGCTACATCATCTTTGCCAACTGTTCTAAAGCAAAGGCCTTTTCGTTGATGGCTGTCCCACATTCCTTCCTACAAACCTCTAAACCACTGGAGCTCTGATTTGTGACCAATGTTTCTAATTCCAGTTAAGATAGATGACCGCTACCTCATTAAATCAATCAGATTTCCATAATCAAGTACGTGGTCGCTACAAACGTTTAAATACCAGATGTTTCATAGCTTTCATTAGTTCATAACTTGCACTACAGACATTCTGCTTAATTCTTACTACTGAACTGCAAAATGGTCACCGTGTTTTTGTCGCTTGTGCTTTTTTAGAATCCAGAGCAAAAGAACAAAACCTCGGAAATAAGCAGCAACGTGCAGAAAACTGGCAAGTTTTTGTTCAGTTTGTCATGCTATTTTGCGTTTGCTTTGAAGATTCACATAATTATGCTGTTTTAAACCTTTTTTACGTGTGTGTTGCTTGCTTCTTGTTCTGTTGCTAAGAACTCATGATTTGCTCATTTAGTCTATTGTTTATTCCGCATATTTACTATGCTGGTTTCGTCTTTGATTGATGATTATTATTTTGATTATCTTACACATTGGGCAGACAATACAAACCTGTATACATTGCACATACACGCTTGCACATGTGCTCCCACAGACAGAGGCACAAATACACAGAGGAAAACACAAACACACAGAAGCATGTGTGCGCACACACACACACACACTCACATAGACGGAGGCACGTACACACACACTTGCACTTACACAGATGGAGGCATATGGGCACACACACACACGCACACAGCCATTATGTCAAAGAAAGAAATTCAACAAACAATTCTCACTGTCCAGACAGAAGCCAGGCTCTTGAATTTTTATACATGTACGTGTACGCGAAGAATGATGCACTCATCCCACCTAAAAGTCTGGACAGAATCTCTTGCGTGGCATACATGATCATTTGCATGAGAATGGTACCTTAACCTTCGCCCGACCGGGTTATCGACTACACACCGAAGACATCGTGGGGCCGTGCGGACCCATGCTTCTCAAAGAAGGAAAAATATGCATAGACCCATGCTTTCCAAAGAAGCAAAAACGTGCATCCCCTTCCGTAGACGCCGTGGTTAAATTTCCGCGAGAAGTAATTAAATTAAATTATTAATTTAATTATTACCGTGCGGACTAAAGCTTCTCAAAAAAGGAAAAACGTGACCGTGGGGCCGTGTGGACCCACATTGTTATGTATTAATTTCGCTCCACGCGACTTGCTTATTAACTCCAAAATTAAACAGATCGTAGAAAATGATGTTTAGAGCCAATACCTGAAGGTTTGTGACTTCTCTCCCTAGTTTTTATGTAAGTTCCTTTGAGAAACATGGGTCCGCACCGCCCCACGATGTCTTCCGTGTGTAGTCTAAATTTGACCTTTGTTTTTTTAATTACTTCTCGCTGAAATTTAATGATCTAGGACATGAGCTTTTTATGTGTCTGAAGCATTCTTAAAAGCTCATTAAAAAATTCCAACTGGTTTAAGAAATATTTGCAATTAAACACCCTTCTGGGTCCACACGGACCCACGACGACCGGCGAAGGTTCAATACTTACGGTGACACACACACACAAAACCACTCTTCCATTCGCAACACTCCTTCTTGTCTCTTGCAATGATTTCCATCCATTTTTATAAAGATGACCGAGTAAAAAAAATCAGTTGTATCCAATCAAGTCAAAAAAGAAACAAGAATAACTATTCCAGTTCACAATTTTTTTTATTCTGCATTTGTTGATTATGTGGCTAATGTTGCTTAGTTATATTTGTACAGTAGCAACAGCTTAGGGACAATTGTTGAAAGACAACAGGTAATGTGGAAGGACGTTATCAATTAACCATTTCTAAATATCTGGACCAAATAGTGAGGAATATTGTCTTACTTTATACACAAATACTCTGCTAGGAGATCAATGCAACAATTCCCATTTCACTAGTATCATATGTCCTTGAAACAGGCTAAATATCAATGGCATATATCAACATGATTGAATAAGCTGTACAAAGCTCTCGCAATTCAAAACATGAAGGAAAACAACCGCATCATCAGACTCCAAAAAACTGATGTGAAAGAGTGCATCATGGAAGGCCGAACTAATGCATCTTAGTCTGATGCTGAGAAAGACACAAACACACCTCTATGTGTACGGAAAATGGCAACAACACAGCATCATTATCACATTTCTTGACTGAATGCTTTAACCTTTACCAATTAAAAGCTACAAGCCTTGGTGATTTACCTTAGAGCCAAATATCTGCAATCAACTGCAATTCACTGACATGTCTTTAAACCCACATAAACAATGGAGAAATGTGTGCTACACACTGAAATAGAAGAAATGCATTCTGTCTCAGAACAAGACATTTTAAATGTTGTATTGTAGCATTAGCTTTGTCAGAAGACTAGGACTGCTAAAACTAGGTTCAAAACATGTGACTTGCTCTTCTCTATACACTCTTATCAATGAATATTGAGCATTAATTTCCAAGATCATCTGTCCCATCCTGTGCTTCGATTTCTTTCTTTATTTGATCTTCATTCAGTTAGGATAGCACTTTTATTCATTTGCGAAAAAGCAGGCTTAGTTTGTACAAACTGGTTACTTAGTGATTGCGTATTACGCATACTCTGCAATAGCCCATGTATACTCTTTAAACCAGGGATCCTATCTCTACTACAGACTACTAAGCACTTACTGTATGTGACTTGCAACGCCCGCTGACTCAGCTCAATCAAAGCTTTTCAGAACAATCCCTACACTACAGATTATGCAACTGATGAAGACATGATAGACTTGGCTGCTTGACAATGTAATTTTCATACACCTCAACACATTGTTTCCCTGCTCATGCTATCATGATTCTTTCTTTATTTGGTGTTTAACGTCGTTTTCAACCACGAAGGTTATATCGCGACGGGGAAAGGGGGGGGGGGGGGGGGGGGGGGGGGGGAGATGGGATAGAGCCACTTGTTAATTGTTTCTTGTTCACAAAAGCACTAATAAAAAATTGCTCCAGGGGCTTGCAACGTAGTACAATATATTACCTTACTGGGAGAATGCAAGTTTCCAGTACAAAGGACTTAACATTTCTTACATACTGCTTGACTAAAATCTTTACAAACATTGACTATATTCTATACAAGAAACACTTAACAAGGGTAAAAGGAGAAACAGAATCCGTTAGTCGCCTCTTACATGCTGGGGAGCATCGGGTAAATTCTTCCCCCTAACCCGCGGGGGGCATGCTATCATGAGCGCTGTCCTAATAGACTCAAACCTACAATTGTGGAATGATAATATAGTTCTATTCACATTGACCGTTTTCAACTTCTGCTTGGGAAATACAGAGGATTCTATAATACAACACTCAAATCACATCCAACATTTATCTCTCTCTATATATACATGTACAAAAGACAACAGTAAAAGGAAAAAATGTCCACTTTTGAACATAAGAAGGAAATGAGATACGAAAGATGATTCACATTCAACAACATAACTACATGCAGAAGCAAAAATGAATTGTTACATCTCACTGACAGTCAAACCTTCCATCCAACACTCCAAATCTAAAGGTCAGAAACCAGTTAATCCCTGACAATAATTTGAGAGAAAAAACCCTTCTCACATCCAATCAAAAACACAAAAGCAATCATAACACAACCCTTATTTTCAGGTCATGGACACAAACCAAGCCAATACTGCCTCGTACCCCCCTCACTGCATCTACAACCCACCTCCATTATCGACACCCTTTCTCTTTGGGTTTGCCATCATACACAATTACACAAGAGACAAATGAAAGAAAAAGACAAAGACCCTGCCAGCAATCAAGATTGTGTAATAATCTGAATGAAAGCACTTCCCTTGAGCAGAATACCTAGTTCAAAACACCACACACAGCAATACATTTAACAGGCAGCTGTTCTGGTAACAAGGAATCAAGTAAAAACAAAGATAGAAAATGAAGAGACAACTTCCCAATATGTACACATATCCATTAGTCTGTTGTTTTATTTTGATCAGACAAAAAGAGAAGTACTTCTGTTTCAGGAGGGTCACATTTTATGTTGCCAATGTTAGACATGCCAGACACCTTTTCATAAATTTAAGTGTACATACCGCTTTCTTAAAAAAAATGAGGTGTATTTATGACTATCCGGGGTGTAGGTGTTTAAAAAAAAAAAAAGGAGGCTGCATTCACTGCACAGAATCTGTACCGAATACAGTACAACAAAGACAGCCCGCAGGCACGTGCGCACCAGAGCGTTTCACTCCACGCTTGACTGTCGAGCACATAACTTGACGTCGTCGCTCCGTCCCAGCCATGTCTAGCTCAGTGACCATTTTTTCAAAAGCAAAGCAACAACAAAAACACACGCAATAAAAACGACCCCTTCACTCACTACAAAAAAATCTAAAGCTGATTTTTGAATGAAATACATTGCCTAGTAAAATGATAGCTTATCCTCCCGATGTGCGCTGCAAAAACATCAAATTTACATTTGAAATTCCCCGTTATTTTGCAAACAAGTTACAAGGAATGTGCAGCATATGTGTTTCTGCCGTCATTACGTGCTACTCAACATTTTCTTCATGTGATGGCTGCGATATCACTACTTACAACAAACAAATAAAGAAGAATAACTGTAATTGATTCCCTGCAAGACTCTGTGTAGTACCAAACAGCTATCAAATAAATAGTCATATTCATTTATGAGCAAAAGATGGGTAAGAGGCATATACAGAAGCTGTGAAGCCTCAAGTGTAGCAATTAAGATTTATTTGCCGTGTTCAGCATGGCAAATGGTGTTTAAGTGTAGCATTGTTGAAAATATATGTGCATATCTGCATTTTTGCTATTTCGTACAATAATATGTGACCCGTTCTAACAAAATAATATATAAGTCCCTGGCGGCCAGCTGCTCAAGCGAACAGAATAAAGTGGTGAGGGTCAATATGGTTGAAATTCACTTTTTTGCTGTTTCAGAGAGAACTAGGCTTCATTTGTCTTATATTGCCTGCATTTAGTCAAAATCATCCTAAAAATCTGTTAAACTTGATTTTATTGATATCTACTATCGATCCCAAGCGTCCCTTTCTTGTAAACAAAGGCCACACAAGGCCACATTGTCAAACTGATGATTTGCAGAATCCCCGCTTATTATACATCGTTGGAAAAGTTAAGGACTAAATTTTGATCTGGTGCACCAAGACTTTCATAAAAACCCAGTTATGACGGTTATAACTGCAAACAAATTCTTTCTGGTCTCATTACTATGCTCTTTTATACTATTTCTCACCATTTCATAAGCTATGAAGCATGTTTTACCTAGGTTGCTAGGAAAAAATGCCTGTTTTCAGTGTGACAACTTCAACAGTGATTTTCTCAAAATGGCCGACATGCTGGTTAGTAGCTTTAAACCAATGTAACAAAGTCTTTTTTTTTTTACTACTCACTTGCAACTTACATCATCTTAAAGAGGGATTTCTGTATTTTCTTAGCAAGTACATATCACAGGATGCTAAAAATCAACTTATCTATCATTTTGTGAGAACTGGTCACATATATATACATTTTTTAAACAGTTTGTTTAGAAAGCAGGAACATAATTCTAAATGGAGTGTATGAAGAGCCACTTTTCAGTGTGGAAAATGTTTTATGACCTATATTTTGAACTGCTACACGGAGTGAGAATCAGAAATGAGTACCAGGACTCACAAGAAAGAGCGAACTGTTGCATGCTTGAGATTATTTGCTTGAGCACAGCAATCATAAGCTTGGCAAAGCAGGGCAATTGGTCTTAACACGTAGCATGCTACGCCTAAAGCGTAGCAGTAGGCAGCTCTGCATATAGGGGCAGCACTAAAAATAGCATAATCTAAAATCGTTACATTTTTCATCTCTTTCACAACTGGTGCAATAGCCTGTTGGGTAAGAGGACGGACTCGAAATCTTGAGGTCGTGGGTTTGAATCCCAGTCGAGGTGTTTCTTTTTTCACCTTGAAAATAAAGTATGCTCAGCCGTGAGAGAGAAAGGAAGTTACCAGTGCAAAAGTCGAGTGTGGAATGACGCGGTCAATGCCTACACTGCCAAGTGTAGGTCGGGTTTCAGACCGCCTTTGCTGTACAAAATTCGATATAGGATTCTCAGCACTAATTTCTTTAAACTCTAACCCCCCGGATAGTCATAGAGAGACCTCATCTTTAATGAAATATCTGATTGACTGAAAGGACTGGTTGTCATTTAATGTTAAAACAGGTTCACATTTGTCATGGGACAAGTCTGTAACAAACACACTAAAAATAAATAAAAAAACTGAAAAGTTGAAGAGCTGGTGTGGGCACATAAATGGTAAGGCAAAGCAACACACTATTACGGGTGAACATGTGTCATGGATCAACAGAGTGTCTTGTGCGTATGTGTGGTTGTGTGCCTGCATACCAGTGTGTGTGAGTCAGTGTGTGTGTCAATGAGAGAGTATTTTATACACAAAAGTGCCATTTGTACGAAATAAGATGAAAACTAAGATAATTGTCCACACACGTCTTGCAAACAGAAGTTAAGCCTGGTATGATCAGCTTTAGGAACTTGCAGATGCGCTTTCCAAGCAGTCTCCCAGGGTTAGACGGTAGTTTGCTATTTCAGAAATTCCGTGATAGTGTACGAAAGCCCCCGCCAACACAAACATATGGAAGATCTGGTGGCTCTGGAACTGGAAATGAAAATAACACACATCCATCAAGTTCAGCCACATTCAACACACACATCATACATAAAATAATCATATACCATACAGACACAGACTAGCGGTGACCTTACAAGTAATTTTATACTGCTGATAAGTCATTGACACAAACTTCATTCTCAAAACTCTTTGTCGTTTCCCCAGGAGATATGCGTAAGAAATAACAGAAATTTACCTCGACACGGTTAGTCACATTGTGATGTCTTCTCAAATCAATTTTCGCTTCTGACTTCAGAAATTTTACTAACAAAGAAAAGGTAAAGAAGAGACTTGTTTAGTTCTTAAGGGGAAGGTTAAGTCAACTAATACGTATGAAAGTCACAGTTTTCAATTGCTTCGTGTGTCTTTGTTTCTTGAACAATACTCTTGATTGTGGTACCGTTGTGTTCCTAAGACTCTGCACTTGCCTTTGATATAAGGCTCACTGTGTATAACTGGATCAAACACATTATAATCGCGAATGAATAAAGTAATTATTTAATTAAGGTACATACAGCGACTTATTGGAACCTGGCAGTGAGGAGGGTATCATCGAAACAGTTGGTCTTCATCCTAATGTACCCGTCTACGTATGTTTGGTTTTAGACCTGCAAGCGGAAGTAGATATTTTGCTCCTCTCACTGACGGTTACTTGTGTACCTCGGGGAGTTTGGAACAACGGCTGGCCTACGGGCATCAAGGCTTTCAGCCTCAGCCTGTGCAACAGTCGTCCTGCCCATCCGCGGTGTCGACTAATGCACTCTCGGTTCCTGTGGCTTCGGATTTCGACTCTTCCTCCCTTCACCCTCAGCCTAGGCATGAGGTGAGGCAGGACGACTTCCATTTGGTCGGGTTTCCGTCTTCCGGTTATCCCGATCACCCTTCTGCCACAGGCAACTATGACTACGGTCTTTGCCCGTCTGTCTCCGCGTCCGACTCTCAGTCTTTCGTCGGTGAGCAGACGCGTTCTGGTTTTTCGGCCAAACTCAAGGAGGCACTTGAACTGGCTGCGGAAGTAACATCCAGATATTTCCTGAGGGCGTACGCATCGTCTTTGGAGGCTTCCGGCAGGTTGGCTTCCCGGTTTCCGGTTATGCCGACCAGCCTTTTTTGATTTAGGCAACTATGACTTTGGTCTTTGCCTGTCTGTTTAGGCTTTTGATACGCAGTCAATCGCCGAAAAGCAGACTGGCCTACGGGCACTACGGCTTCCAGCCGTTTTCCACGCAGCACCAGTCACACCAGGCTTCGGCCACCGTGACTTCCGCACTTTCGATTGCTGACGCACAACCGGAAGTCGCTGCCTCCTCGTACCGTCTCCCTCTGCTTACGCATGGACCGGTAGAGGATAACTTGCGGTCAGTTGGGTTTCCGGTTTCCGGTTACGCCGACCACACCGTTGTGTCAGGCTCCGCTGATTACGGACACGTCCCGTCCCATCACGAGGCCTTTCCGGCCCCTTCTCAGGGTTTCAGGGACTCTGTCTTGGATTTGACTTCGAGTCAACTGCCGCTGAACCGACGCGTCTCTCACTTCCGGCTGCTACCTCCTACCATCTTCGCCTGACTATTAGGGTTTAACGTCCTCTTAGACCAACTGGTCTATATTGGGACAGGTATTGGTAATACGCTGAAGATATGGTGTGATACTTTGATTCGAACAAGCCCGCTGTGGCTGTCTTTTTCGACACACCAGCATTGGGTTTGTCTCATCAAAGTATCGAAAATACGATCATGATAATCAGAGACGAGAGATGATGCATGCGTGTCTTCGTGTTTTCCAAGCCCTGAGACTTTCGCTGTGAACGTGGGATCTTTTTCGTGCGCATGTGTGCACACGGGGGCGTTCGGACACCGAAGAGAGTCTGCACAAAGTTGACTCCGAGAAATAAATCTCTCGCCGAACGTGGGGATCGAACCCACGCTGATAGCGACCAACTGGCTACAAAGCCAGCGCGCTACCAACTGAGCTACGTCCCCGCCCCTAAGAGGCTGAGGCAGAAGTGGTAGAGGACAACTTCTGGTCGGGTGGGTTCTGGTTTCCAGTTCCTCCGATCGTCCCCAAGGTACACAAGTAACCGTCAGTGAGAAGAACAAAATTTCCGGTCGGAACCGGATAGGTAACCCGCTGCCGGAAGGAGCGGGCTTGGCCAAAACCTGAGAGAGGTGGTAAGCCACAGAGGGTGACTCTCCGAACCAGAAATAGGAGTCCTCCTCCTTCGAATTCCGGAAGTCATCCATCGCCGACGGGGCAACCGAAGCGGAAGCCGCCGAAGACGATGCACCCTTTGGAAAATATCTGGATGTTACTTCCGCCGCCAACTCAAGTGCCACCTTAAGTTTGGACGAAAAACCAGAACGCGTCTGCTCACCGACGAAAGACTGAGTCGGACGCGGCGACAGACGGACAAAGACCGTAGTCATAGTTGCTTGTGGCAGAAGGGTGAACGGGATAACCGGAAGACGGAAACCCAACCAAACGGAAATCGTCCTGCCTCACCTCATGCCTAGGATGAGGATGAAGGTAGGAAATGTCGAAATCCGAAGCCACAAGAACAGAGAGTGCAGTAGCCGACACCGCGGACGGGTGGAATGACTGTTGCACAGGCTGAGGCTGAAAGCCTGGATGCCCGTAAGCCAGCCGTTGTTCCGAAATCCCCGACGTACGTACGTAACTGTCAGTGAGAGGAACAAAATTTCCGGTCGGAACCGGAAGTGCGACAGACGAGGCAGCCGGTGGCTGAAACGCTGCTGCACGGACTGCGGCCGGAAGCCAGTATGCCCGCAGGCCAGTCCTAGGTCCGACACCGAAGAGACCGCAACAGGTGCTCGAGCGGGTGGACCTGTCCTTCCGGTAGAAACCGGAAGCGCAGCTGCCATAATTGGCTGCTGACTCTGCCCCGAAACTCCTGTGAACCCGTACAGGCGAACACCAGTGAGAGAAGGGGCAGACAAACCTGGCAGGTAGTGACCCTGCACTGGCCGTGTCTCCGAGGAGACGAGCGTATCCGAACTCCGCCCGGGGGTGGGAGACGGTAGAGGCCGGCCAGGTAGAAACCTTTCTCTCGGAAGAGAATGTCTTATTGTATCACGAGTACGTTCAGACAGGTTTGAGGAACCGGAAATGCTGGCAGCAATGGCGGAACCACAGGAAGAAGACGGAACACCGGGGGAAGACCCTGGTAATCGTAGCCGATGGCACCTTCAAAGACGCTAAAGAACTCCTATCCCCAACAGCAGGGGAAAGAGTGGAGCTGGAAGACGGCGTCGCCCTCCGCATCTCGGCTTGAACAAGATTGTGAATCTCTGGAATGAGAGAACTAAGCAAATTCGCCACAAGAGCACTGGACTCGGGTGGGGAAGTAGAGGGCAAAACAAACGAAGTCTCAAAATGGACGCTAAGTTCATTTGGCGAAAAAATTGTGACTGAAAAAGACGTGTTATTAACAACGTCTGAAACAACAACAACGTAACAACAATGCCTCTCAGCAAGAACAAAGTTGCAAATCTCTGGAATGATAGAACTAAGCAAATTCGCCACGAGAGCACTGTACTCTTGTGGGGAAGCAGAGGGCAAAAAAGTCCCAATGGGGACGCTAAGTTCATTTGGCGAAGAAATTGGGACTGAAAAAGACGTGTTATTAACAACGTCTGAAACAACAACAACCTCCGGTAATTTCTTTGAAGACTAGGGCTAGGGAGTGCCCTAACCCTGGACCTCCGCTTTTGCACCGCGTTTAGCTTTGACACTGTCAGCCATACTGACAAACCAAAGATGGCGGCAAAAACAATGCTACTGAAAAATACACAGTTATCCAAACTGACGTAAAATAACAGTAGCTAGGACAAAATTACAAGCCAAAATAGAAAGATCTCACCAACTAGCTGGTAGAAGGCAAGTAGTTGACGGGTGGTGACGGGTGGGAACCATGCCAAGCAAAGGCATGAGCGGCCACATCAGAGCGAAAAATTTTGCGACCCTGAGCTTCTAGCTGAAAAAGTCATACGACTAGCCACGTGCTGTGGAGCGGTAGTGACGTCACACAGGCCAGAGGGGAGATAACCCCTATGGACTGGCGTCCTTACCAACGCACTATTGCAGCACTTTTTTTGTGGGGTTGCTTCCCTTGACGGGTAGCGTATTTCAGACCTGTAGCATCTCAGACTGTGTCAATGCTTATATGTGATTCAGAGTAAGAATATGTAATTTAATCAAGAGTACTGGTCAAGAAACAAAGAGTGAAAGACACACGAAGCAATTGAAAACTGTGACTTTGGTAGGTATTAGTTGACAACCTCCACCGTAACTCATTCGCTGTGTATCGGAATTGGAATTCCGACACCTGTGTTTAGCGTTGCCCGCACGTCTGTAGTTTAGTTCCGACGGATATCACGAATTTTTTACGGTGTAAACGGCCCTGCTGACCAAGGGAAACAACCCCCGCAATAAACTTCTATCTGTCTACAGTGGAACCATTCACTGTAAACAGTTCCTTCCCTTCAATTGTTGGGATTAATTTGATTTTGTTGACGGTGTGCGACCCACGTGTTTTGACTTTTCCAAGATGGCGGATCGTTTTGCTACAAGACGTAGTAACTTGAAAAGAGTGCTGGAACTTGTTATTCAGTACGGTTCTGATCTTGACCTCAGTGATGATGACAGTGGAGATGATATTTTAGATTCTGGTGACGAGTTTGTGCCAATGGACGATAATTTGCGTGATGATTCGGACAATGAAAGTGTCGATCATGACATTGTGTATGATGAACCCATGACGTAGAAAGTTTTTTTGTTTTTTTTGCTTCAAAGAGGAAGTTTGACTGGATGTGAAGACAACAAAAGGAATGTTCTTTCAAATGTTTCATATATTTTCTAAAAGAGCAAGTTTCAAACTTTGCAAAAATGTAAGGTAGGTAAGGTTATTTTGTGTTGTTGATTTTTATTATTTTTTTAAAAATGGGTCAAAATCGTGGGATTTGAGGGAACACAGGGACAATCTAGACGTGCCTCGATTATGCTTGACACTCACCAGTTCAAGTCTATTTAACAGTAATTTTTGTTTCTGATTCACCAGCAACACTCTTGACATTTGAAACAGTGCATATCAGCTTGATTTTGTGAGAAAAAGTACTGCAACAGTGAGTTACTGGTGTTTCATTCAAGAACAAAAAAGTTTATTTTTTGTGCTTCAAATTGGATATTTTACCTGGATATGAAGACAACAAAAGGTATGTACTTTCAAATGTTTCATATTTTTTCTAAAAGAGTAAGTTCCAAACTTTGCAAAAATATAAAGGTATGTAAGGTTATCTTGTGTTGTTGATTTTTTATAATTTTTTCAAAATGGCTCTAAATCGCGCGCTGGCAGGGAACACAGGGGAAATTTAGATTCGCCTTGAATGAGTTAAGGGGGGGTGGGCACTTTTTAAACTAAACTGACTAGATTTAAACACTAAACCGAGCTTACACATAGTAATAAACAATAAACAGGTGTAGAGTCACATCCCCTGCTCATAAAAGACTTTCACTGCACGTACATTGATGAACTTGAAAACTGTTTGAAATCCTGCAGGGTAGACCTTCAGATCAGAGAAATACATCAAATAGTTCCGACTACTGTAATGCAGTTCAGTGTCATAGACTCAATTACTTACAGGGAGTCTGACCTCAATAGTAAACATTCATAATCAATTATAGGAAAGAACCAGAAGACATGCTGCAGATTCACAGGCAGAACCTCCTTCTCAAATATCCAGCCTACTCAAAACGATGCATACATATAAAATTGTTTTCTTTTCCGGATGCTGAAATTCCCTGCAAAGATGCACACACACAAAAATATTCCCTCACCCAGATGTCAAATTTTCCCGGAAAGATGCGCTCAGGAATGCGGACGGCATAGATGACGGCACCAAAGATGTAGAGGAATGCCATAAGGACCAGCCAGCCCAGGGCTGCTTTGTTGATTGCGTGCCAGAACCCATCAGTAATCACATAGTGCAGTGCCGGTATCACACCGCTCAGACCCAGGGCAATAAACATTCCTGAAAAACACACACACACACACACAAATAACTTATCCAGCTGTTCTACAGCACCCTTTTGATGTCATCTGGCATGGGAACTTTGTGTCATGTCTGAAGATCATCAAAACCTACAAGTGTGTGAAATTTGGTGGCTTTAGCTTAAAAAAACAGAGAAATCCTCAATGTTAAGTTTTTATGCACCAAACATGACCCCACTGAGACCCGAAAATTGACGAGGGTCAACCAAACTGGGGTCATGTTGGGAGATCATCAGACCCTAGAAGTGTGCAAGGTTTCAAACCTCTAACTTCAAAACTATCTGATATAAATTCAACATGAATTTTTTTGTCTACGGCCTACTCAAATAACACTGCTCATTCCTAAGACTCAACACTAAGGGGAGTCAATAAATTATTATGGAAATGAACATAATAAGGAAAAAATGTGGCAGGCGCCAAACACTAACGATGTGACAGCAGAAGATAACACCTGCCCCTCATCCTTTACTTCTGCCCACTCCTCACCCCCCTGCCAGCTGAAGCTCCACCTAAAGCTGTCTACAACATCAGAAAATCACCCATCATCTCAAAGTTCCCATCCCTGTGTCATAGCCATACCTCTCTCTTGATAGAGGAAAGCATTACCAATCAGTGTTTACCTCTCTAAAAAGAGGGGTGATGGTGTAATCTGCAAGGGATGACCCACGATAATCCATTGCTTCTTTGACTGATCGATAAAGCTTAAGGTTGCTGTTGTTGCTTTCTTTGCCAGAGCTGTCCATATTTCACACAGGACTTAAATCAGCACTTTAAGTCATGATTCAACACAGAAGAGGTAGACATTTACTGTCATCCTTTTACCTACAAATGTTTGTAATGTATGCTGTAAGTGTAACTATTCAGATACAGTAGAAGATTCATGATACAAACAAGAAAAGCAAATGCTTGCAGGACTCGCCTTCATCATTTCCCATTACAGTGGAACCCCCCCTTCACCCCCCAAAAGAAGACATACTCCCTCCCCTTTAAGACCCTCCCCCCTACCCACCCGTCAGAAGACTCCCTCCCTTCTTGCCCCCCCTCCCCCAACCCAATGCAAGACTCCCTCCCTTTTAAGACCCCCATTCCCTGATTAGACCTATTCCGCCCTTTCAAAACCAATTTTCTCAGATTTTCTATTCATAAACTCTGAAAGTTTCCCCCCATTTCAAGACATTTTTGAAGACATGATTTTCCCAGATCTTTTTTCTAGGTCTTAATTGGAAAATTTCTTAGTAAATTTTCATTTGATTAATATACTTACCTGAATCACATATAGCATTTGACACAGTCTGAGATGCTAGGTACTGAAAACGCTTACCCGTCTAATCAATTAAAGGGAAGCAACCCCATCACCAAAAAGGCAAACGTAGCCATGGTAACGAGCCGGTATCCCGGGAGTTACCTCCCATCTAGTGGATACTACGTCACTTCCTACCACACCAACTCATACGGCTTTCAGAAAGCTAAAAACCATAGCGGGGCAGGCGGGAGGGCCTACACTATGTGATTCGGGTAAGTATATTAATCAAATGAAAATTTACTAAGAAATTTTCCATTAAATTACATATGCTTACTCCGAATCACATATAGCAGATAACATCAACATGGCGGTGGGCAAGAAATAAATCAAACTCACCAACACATCCTGGCCAGAACCTGGCCGGCTGCTACGAGAGCAGGAAGCCCGCGTGAGCCGTCCTGGCGAAGAGCAGAGACGTCCCGAAGATAATAGTTAATGAATATATCTTCGGAACGCCAATAAGCAGTGGACAAAACATCGTCCAGCCGCTTGGAGCGTAGCACCGCGAGACGACGCCCAAGCCCTAGTCTCATGGGCTCGAGCCGAGTCCAGGGGAAAGGCAGGCAGCGCCCCCCCCCCCCCCCCCCCCCCCTATTTGCGTGACTCCAAACATAAGCTTGCCTTATGAGAGACGACACCCACCGGGCCAACGTTACTTTAGAAATGTCTTTCTCCCGTGCAGTTAAAAGCGAGAGAAATAACAGCTTCTGAGAACTAGCTCGCACAGGCTGAGTGCGAGCTAAATACAAACAGAGTGCCCTAACAGGACAATTGACCAGATCAGGATCATCCGGAGCCAACGCGTTGGTCAGAGCCTTAACTCTAACCAACGGAGAGGCCTGCCCCGGAGCCTGATTCTTGGCCAGAAAGTCAGGGCGGAAGTGCAGAGACACTGAGCCATCTGACTCAAGAGACATCTCCTGGCAGACCCGACAGGGCGTGGACGTCGCTACCCCGTCGGGCCGTAGCCAGCAAGAGCAAAAAGAGAGTCTTTCGAGTCAGGTTGTAAAGGCTAGCCCCCCTGCAAAGGCTCGAAATCCGAGGAACGTAAAAATTCCAAAACCAGGAACAGATCCCACTTAGGAGTAGGGACTCTGGTCCTGGCTTGCTGAAGAGCAGCACCTTTAATAACAGCTGCAATGACACCCGCGACATTAACAGACCTACCGATCTGTTTAAGCGTTGCGGAAATCGCTGAGTGCCGAACCCTCAACGAGGAAACAGAAGCGCCTTGCGAAAACAGGAAAGAGAGGTGGTTGGCGACCTGCATCGTGCGAGGCGCAACCCGACTCACCCCTCTCGTCGAACACCAGGCGGCCCAGGCCTTCCAGTGTGAGGCGTAAACAGACGCAGTGGACGCCCTATGAGAGCGGCCCACCAGGTCCAGCATCAAGGAAGACGCTCCTGAGCGCCTCAGTGAGTCCCGAACAACCTCCACACGTGAAGCTTCAGAAGACTGGGCTCCTCGTGTGGAACACCTGTTCGGGGCTGCACGAGTTCCCCTCTCACGAGTGAGAGAGGAATGGGAGGCCCGAAGGCGAGACGAAGCAGGTCTGGGAACCAGACCTGCGACGGCCAAAGGGGGGCGACCAGCAGAAGGGCCGCCCCCTCCAACTCCGCCTTTCGAATTACTCTGCTGAGTAAGGGGAAAGGCGGGAAGGCGTACGCCTCCAGACCCGTCCAGGGAATGTCCAAAGCATCCACTCGCCAAGCCTGAGGATCCGGGAATGGCGAGACGAACACCGGAAGCCTCTTTGAGTACCTTGTGGCAAAAAGGTCTACCAGAGGCTTTTGGACTTGGGCCCAAAGGCGAAGCAGTGCCCCGTGAGTGATAGTCCACTCGGACTGAAGCACCCTGTCGGAGCGACTGAGAGCGTCCGCCAGAGTGTTCAGCCTCCCTGGAAGGTACCTGGCCGAGATCGAGATGCGGTGCTGAGCACACCACTTCAGAATCTTGCAGGTCCTGTCCGAGAGAGACGGGGACCGCGAGCCTCCCTGCTTGTTGAGATAAGCCGCCACTGTCGTGTTGTCTGTAAACAGACGAACATGTTTGGCCTGCAGGGAGGGCAGAAACTCGACCAGAGCTAGAGCCACAGCTTCTAGCTCCAGCAAGTTGATGTGCCACAGGCTCTGTTCCGTCGACCACAGACCTGACGCCGTGCGTAGGTCTGTGTGTGCTCCCCACCCCAGCAAGGAAGCATCCGTGAAGAGATCCAAGTCTGGGGGGGGGGGGGGGGGGGAGAGTGATCGGAACTCCTCTGCAGACCCATCCCGTGTCCAACCACGGAAGGGTCGCGGACTGGAACCATCCCTGGAGAGGGACAAGGGCGTCCCAGTCCACCCAAGAAGAGACCACATACGGCTTCAGTGCCAACTGAAAAGGCCGTTTGTGAACCCTGCCCAGAGGAACCAAGAGAGCCATGGACTCCATCTGCCCCAAGATGGAGGCGAGCGACCGGAGTGTGGCCTGCAGGAGTGGCAAAGTGGAGCGAATCTGAGCTTGGAGTCCAAGAGACCGTGTCGAAAGACATTCCCAGGTAGGTGAACGTCTGAGACGGAATCAACTCCGACTTTGATCGGTTGATCGAGAAGCCCAGCAAGTTGGCCTCTCGAAGAACCGACTGGGTATGCTGCGAGCAGCCTATCTGGGAATCGCTCAGAATGAGCCAATCGTCCAGATAAGCCCGCAGTCGAATACCCTGTGACCTCACCAGTGCACAAAACTGCCTCACGACCATGGTAAAAATCCACGGCGCGAGAGACAGCCCGAAGGGGAGTGCGCGGAACTGGTAGACCTGATCGCCCCACCGGAAACGGAGCATAAGAATGTGAAAATATGCATCTGTCAGGTCGATGGAGGTCACCCAATCTCCTGGGCGGAGAGAGTCCCTGACCGTGGCAGGCGTCTCCATCTTGAACTTTATCTCCCTCAAAAAGGTATTGAGATGAGATAAGTCCAACACGGGACGCCATGCCCCTGAAGCTTTGGGTACGGCGAAAAGACGCCCGTAAAAACCCAGGGAGCTCTGGTCCAGGACCCTCTCTACCGCACCCTTCTGCTCCAGGGAGGCAATTTCCGCCTGAAGGACGGACCTTGCTTCCTGCGAGAAGGGGTGCTTGAAGCGTGGTGGACACCGGGAAAGAGGTGCCTTCTCCTCCCGCCATAAGAGACGGAAGCCCGATCTCACTACTCCCACAATCCATTGGCTGTCCACAGAGACCATCCAATGGGAAAGTGCCCGGGAGGGGCCTCCCGCCATCACCAAAGTGGAGGGCGGAAGGGGGGTGAGATCGGGAGCACTTCATTGGGGGTGAG
This sequence comes from Littorina saxatilis, assembly GCF_037325665.1. Lineage (NCBI taxonomy): Eukaryota > Metazoa > Mollusca > Gastropoda > Littorinimorpha > Littorinidae > Littorina > Littorina saxatilis. The sequence goes on along the minus strand of NC_090248.1, from coordinate 17,630,257 downwards.
GCTTGCTCTTAGAGCCGCCACGCCCCCTTCCCGATGCGGTTCGCTTCTTGCCGCCACGAGAGCCCTGCTGAGCAGGTCTCTTCTGAGCAGGCTTGGGTTGCGATGCAGACTGAGACTTCCCTTGCTGGGAAGGCTTAGCCTGTCGCATGCCCTGCAGAGCCAAGTCGCAGAACTGAGCGTCCTTCAGCGACTGAATCTCTCTCTGTCTAACGTCAAGCGCCATGGTACTGAGAAGAGATCCCTCCACAACCGGAAACACCCTTAAAGTGTCTCTGGTAGCCTGATCCGTGAAATGTGACTGGCTAAGAAACAAATCTCTCCTGCTGAACAGTGCATGAGTGTACTGCCAGGAGGAGAGACGCATCTGTTCCTCGTTAACCTTGGCCAAGGCAGCGAGGAGCGTAGAAATGTCATCCGCGTTTTGTTCCTCACTAAGCGTGAAGGGAACCAAACTGTCGGTCAACGCCCGAGACAGAGTTCTCAATAACGTCTCGGAGATGGACGCCAACTCCAAAAGCTGGCGCCCGATCTCCTCCAAAGAGATGAGAGAACTCTCGTTCACAGCCAACTCAGAGTCACCCTTGATCTGCTTGACGAGCAGAGGCTGCAGCTCCCGGGTCACCGGCAAGGTTGACCGCGGAAGAGCATAAGAGGCAATGAGGTTCCGGCTAGCACCAGGCAGAGTGAGCTTCTTCTTTCCCGAAGGAACAAAAGAAGCCACCTGTGCCGCTGGCACAACCCAAGGCTGTGCCGACTCCGAAACTGGACCAAACGGCACCAGAAGCGGAACCGGCACTGTGGGAATACCACTTCCCGAAGGCATAGCCAGTACCTGAGAAAGGTGGTATGCCACGGACGGTGATTCCGCAAAGCGGAAGGAGGAGGAAGAATCCTCCCTCACCGGAAGGAAGTCTGCCATCGCGGACGGGGCACCAGAAGAGGAAGCCGCCGTCGCCGATGCCCCCTCAGGGAAATAGCGAGACGTAATTTCCGCTGCAGCTGCAAGTAAAGACTTGAGCTTGGCCGGAAACCCGACGCCAGTCTCTTCGCTAACCACTGATTGCATATCAGAGTGGTCAACCGAAGGACCGTGACCAAAGTCACTCCCTCTGCCGGCAGAAGGAAGCACAGGGTAACCGGAAACCGGAAATCCTTGACGCCGGACGTCATCCCGATTTATCCTTTGACCAAACGGAAAGGATGAAGTCGGAAGTCCATCTGAACCTGCCGGAAGAGGGTGGGCGGAAGCCGACAACCCCTGAGGGTGAGCGGCCACCTGCCCCGGCGGAAGCACCGGAAGTGCAAAAGCCGAACGCTGTTGTTCCCTCTCCGGCATCCAAGAGGAAGTGCTCGGAAGAGGGACAGCAAATCCGGCTGAAGCCGGAAACGCAGAAGTCACCACCGCCGGGGGCAGAAGCGACGACCACGAGGACTGTGGCCGGAAGCCGTGCTGCCCGTAGGCCAGTCCATGATCCCCCCCGTCACCGTAGCCGAAGCGACCAGGTGAGGGAGGAACCGTGTTTCCGGCCGAAGCCGGAAACGGCCGCCGCTGCCAGTCAACGATATCCGGTCCTGTAACAGGCGGAAATGTCAAGCTGGCCGCAAGCCGCCGCTGCTGATCAACAACATCCAAGCCTGAAGCAGGAGGAGTTGGCCGACCAGCAAAGTGCAGATAGTGACACTGCCCAGGTGAACTGTGTCCCAAAAGGGACCGTCCCGTCGCCTCACCAGGGCCAGTTCAACTTACTTGTGGAGGCGGAAACCGCCGAGGCCGGAACCTGAACTCCGGAAGCGGAAGGCATGACTACGGAAGCTAGAGACTGGACATCCCCCACCGCTGCCGGTAACGCAGCGCTGCCAGAACCTGCCGAGCGCTGCAACTCATCCTTAACTAAAAGGCGAATCTCTGGCACGAGAGATTTAATCAACGTCGAAACAAGAGCGCCATGCTCCTGAGTCAACGACGGCGGAGAACCAACATGAGCACTAGAACGAGCAGAACTAGCACTAGGAGGCGAAATGGTCACAGAAAGCAAAGTGTTGCGTGCCTCGTCCGAGACAACAACCACAGGCTTAGAAACAGAGGACGATTTAGGTTTAATTTTACCCTTCACATCGGCCTTTCCTTTACGTTTATCGGAGTCAGCCATGCTGACTAACAACAAACGAAAACAATGCAAAAATTTACTGAAAATACAAACGTCCGAACGGACAGAAACTCAGTAACACTAAAAGTTCAAAGAACAACAAACTACCAACGCCTGCAAACTACTAGAGTAAGCAGACAAAGGTAAACACGCCAAAATATCAAAGTCACAACAATGACCAAAATGCAAATGGCGACCACGCTGAACGTCGCTGATAAACAAGTCCAAAAAGGACGAAAAAACCAGCAACAAACCATCGAACAAGTTAATAAACAAGAAACAAGAACGAGCTCACCCAAAGGAGCCCGCACGGGAGAAGACGAGTAACATGGCCGGCAGGTGAGCGAACTCACACAAGGTAGCCACAGAGCGCAAAAATACCACAACCTCTCTCTAAGGCTGCTGAAAGAAGTATGAGTTGGTGTGGTAGGAAGTGACGTAGTATCCACTAGATGGGAGGTAACTCCCGGGATACCGGCCCGTTACCATGGCTACGTTTGCCTTTTTGGTGATGGGGTTGCTTCCCTTTAATTGGTTAGACGGGTAAGCGTTTTCAGTACCTAGCATCTCAGACTGTGTCAAATGCTATATGTGATTGGGAGTAAGCATATGTAATTTAATCTATATATATATACGACTTGTGTCTGTGTGTGTGTGTGTCCGCGATGCACGCCCAAGGTTCTCGATGGATCTGTTTCAAATTTGGTGGGCATATTCAGGTAGACCCCGGACACAACCTGCTCGATGAGATATTTCAACACGTGCTCTCAGCGCGCAGCGCTGAACCGATTTTGGTTTTTCTCTGGATCCATTCCCAGTAACTCTTCCTTATCTTCTCCAGTGTTTTCAGCGTTTATCTCCCTTCCTTCGTGTGGCGTCAATCCATATTCCCGTTGCTATTTTTAGAAGGTCACTGTCGACAACGCTCAATCCATATTCCCGTTATACTATTTTTACTCTTCTCCAGTGTTTTGCGCGTTTATCTCCCTTCCTTCGTGCGGTGCGCCGGCAAAGCCGGCGTACACCCGGCAAAGCCGGGTCCCCGGCGCAGCCGGGTATTCGGCTCGACTTCTTCCCAGCGAAGCCGTACCCGGCGAAGCGGGTATTCATCTAGTGATGTATAAAGTATATCATGGCGAAGTGCCCATCTATATTCAGGACCTATTTCACAGAGTCACCGAAAGGTACGGGTCTATCAATTTTCTACCACCAATACCCAGGATTGATTTGTTCAAAACTAGTCAAGCCTTCTCTGGCGCTATGGTGTGGAACTCCATTCCGTCTGTAATAAGATCATTAACCTCACTAAAGAGTTTTAAACAAGCTCTGAATGATCATTTTATGTCTACCTAGATGGCTATACTAGTCTTAACATGTGCAAGTAGCTGTCAACAATTGGCAAAGCTTTATGAATTACACAAATATGTTCTTTATTATTATGTATTAAGTGGAATTTATGTTGCGATTTTCCATCATCATCATCATCATCATCATCATCATCATCATCATCATCATCATCATCATCATCATCATCATCATCATCAACATCTTCATCATCATCATTTACACCATATAATTGAAAATTTTGATAAGTAAATTTTCATTTGATTAATATACTTACCCGAATCACATAAAGCATTGACACAGTCTGAGATGCTAAGGTCTGAAAAGGCTACCCGTCTTAACAATTTAAAGGGAAGCAACCCAACCACAAAAAGTGTAAACGTAGCCATGGTAACGACCATATACCCGGGGAGTTACCTCCCATCTGGGGTATGTGACGTCACATCCCCTGCTACAACACGTGGTATCCTCATACGGCTTTAAAAGAAACTAAAATACCATTAGCGGGGTTGGCGGGAGGGAATCCACTATGTGATTCGGGTAAGTATATTAATCAAATGAAAATTTACTTAAAAAATTTTCGATTAAATTACATATTCTTACTCCGAATCACATAAAGCAGATAGCTTCAACAAGGCGGTGGGAAAGAAACATCCAACTCACTCTAAAAACCTTGCCAGAAACTGGCCCGCTGCCAAGAATTTAGGAAGGGCCCGGTGAGAAAGAAAATCTGACTCACTCTAAACCCTTGCCAGGAACTGGCCCACTGCCAAAAAAGGCACGAAAGGACCCGAGAACCATCCTGATTGACAGCCGAGATGTCTCTCAGGCAAAAGTTGCAAAAGCAACATCAGAGAGCCAGTAAGCTGTGCCCAGCACTTCTTCCAATCTCCTGGCCGTAAAACCGCCCGGAAAGAGGCCCCAGCCTTGGATAAACCCGAGCCGAGTAAAGGGACAGACAAGCTGCCCTTTTAACTGGAAGGAAAAACCAATGTACTGGAACGATCCGTGCGTAAGGTTGTCCACTCAGTGCTGAGAAGGACAAACCCTCACGGAGACCGTAAAACCTGAAAGGTCTGTGAGATAAAAATCAGCTCCAGAGAAGAGTGACCAATCTCCAACAAAGAGAGAGAGAGAGAGACACCTGAGTACAAGGTACCAGAGTCCAACTCGACGAGAAAGTCTCAAAAAAGAGACGGTCGCCAGCTATCCTCTACCAGTCCATGCAAAGCACAGAGAGAGGTAAAACGAGGAAGCAGAGACTTACGAAAGTGCGTAAGACGCCATAAGAGCGAGAATCACAGTGGTCGAAGACTAATGTGACCGTTGACCCTAAACAAAATGACTAAAAGCCAGAGTGTTCGCAAATCAGTCTGCTTGTAGGTAATCGAACGAATCAAAAACCCAAAACAGAAAAACAAGACTGGTAAGCATAAACGGAAAACCGTGAATACGACCAGCCCTAAGACTCCCGAGACAAGAGTTCTCAGGGAAAAACCGGAAGAAAACTTCGCGGCCAAATCAAGAGCATTCCTGAGGTTGGCCGAAACCAGAACGCGTCTGTCCAACTCTGAACGACTAAACGTCATAAGCAGAGATCAAAGGGCAAACGCCGTCGTAGACATAGTTGCCTGTGGAAGAAGGGTGACTGTAAAGGAAACCCGACCCAACAGAAGTCATCCTGACTCACCTCATGCTAGGATGAGGGAGAAGAGGAAGAGACAAAATCCGAAGCCACAGGAACCAAAAATGCCATAGTCGCACCACGACAGGCAGGAGACTATTGCACAGGCTAAGGCAGAGAGCCGTGATGCCCGTAGGACAGCCATTGTACCAAAGTACCACAGCACACAGGTAAACGTAAGAAACGGAAGTTTCAGCTGCCAAAAAGATGCAAAAGAAACCGGAACATTAGCTAACCCTCTGCCAGAAGGAGAGGGGTAGCCAAAAAACCTGAGAGAGGTGAAACGCCACAAAGAATGACTCCTCAAACATCCATTGCCAAAGACAATGCCCCCTCAGGAAAATCTGAATGTTACCTCCGAGGACAACTCAAGAGCACCTTAAGTTAGGACGAAACACCAGAACATGTCTGATCGCTAGAGAAAGACAGAGTCAGACTCGGCGAAAGACAAACAAGGACCATGGTCCGGATGCTTGTGGCAAAAAGTGAGAAAACGGGGTAACCTGAAGACAGAAAACCCCACTCAAACAGAAATCGTCCTATCTCATCCCCTGCATAAGATGAGAATAAAGGAAAGATTTGTCTAAGTCCGAAGCCACAAGAACAGGGAAAGCAACAACCATCACCGCCGACAGGAGGAGTGGCTGTTACACCGGCCGAGGCTAAAAAACCTGGATGCCCTAAGGTCAGCCGTTGTTCCAAAAACCCAGACGTACCTAAGAAACGTCTGTGAGAGAAACAACATCTCCGGTAACCGGAAGTGCAACAGAAGCGGCAGCCCGTGGCTGAAACTGCTGTTACACTGACTAATGACTGAAGACAGTATACCCGAAGGCCAGCGCTAGATTCGACCAGAAGAGACCTCAGCGGGTGCTCAAGCTGATGTACCTAGATCGCTGAGTAAAATCGGACTGAAGCATAGGCAAAAATGCTTCATTAGATCGATGGGAGCCGCCCGACCTCACCCTCCCATAATTCATTGGCTGTGTACAGCGACCATCCAATGAAAAAATTGCAAAGAGGAAACCCCCCCGCCAACACCAAAATGGAGGGCGGAGGAGGGGGGGTGATATCGGGGGCACTCCCCTGGGGGGAGAGGCTTGCTGCTAGAGCTGCCCCTCTCCCTGCCCGACAGTGATTTAATTCTCAAAACTCGAGAATCAGGCAGACTGCTCTGAGAATGCGAGAGAAACAAGTCCTCCAACACATGACTGTAAGATCGCAGAAGGGAGGACAGCCTCATTTGCTCTTAAAAGAGAGAGGAGATGTCATCAGCGTCCTGATACACACTAAGTGTGAAAGTAATCAGTGACCCCGAGAAAAAGCAAGAAAACGCTCTAAAGATCATCTTCGAAAAAAACGAGGCACGTTCCAAAAAACTGACGTCCAAATTCTTCCGAAGCGACAAGGGTGTGGTCTGGAAACACAACACCCAAGTACTTCTAAAGCCTGCTTCGCCAGCAAAGGACGCAGTTCCTGCGTTACCAGTAAAGGTGTACGCGGAAGGGCAAAAGACGCCAACAAGTTCGGCCCGGCTTCGGCAAAGTGACCTTCTAAAGACAAGAAGGAACAAGAAGGGCAAAGCCCATACGACTCACATGCTTGACCTTGACCTTTACATAACCTTGACCTTCAGGGTCAAGGTCAAATAACTAAACCTAGCAATGACATCATACACTAAGAACTGCTTTACACATTTTTCCTACCAAAATACATGTGACCTTGACCCAAGGTCAAGGTCATCCAAGGTCATGCAACACAAAGCTGTTAATTCAAGACATAGGAAGTACAATGGTGCTTATTGGCTCTTTCTACCATGAGATATGGTCACTTTTAGTGGTTCACTGCCTTATTTTGGTCACATTTCATAAGGGTCGAAGTGACCTTGACCTTGATCATATGTGACCAAATGTGTCTCATGATGAAAGCATAACATGTGCCCCACATAATTTTTAAGTTTGAAACAGTTATCTTCCATAGTTCAGGGTCAAGGTCACTTCAAAATATGTATACAATCCAACTTTGAAGAGCTCCTGTGACTGGTATCAAAAGATGGGGCTTACTTTGCCCTATATATCATATATAGGTGAGGTATTCAATCTCAAAAACTTCAGAGAAAATGGGAAAAATGGGAAAAATAGCTGTTTTTTAGACAACATTTATGGCCCCTGCGACCTTGACCTTGAAGCAAGGTCAAGATGCTATGTATGGTTTTTGGGGCCTTGTCATCATACACCATCTTGCCAAATTTATTACTGATAGACTGAATAGTGTCCAAGAAATATCCAACGTTAAAGTTTTCCGGACGGACGTCCGGACGGACGGACCACTCGGGTGAGTACATACTCACTTTTGCTTCGCATGTGAGTCAACAAAAATCGAAGCCTGTGAAGCCGAAGCCAGCCAAGGCTGAGAGTGCTCCGGAACTGAACCGTGAGGAACGAGCAGCAGAACCGGAACACCATAAATACCCCTTCCGGAAGGCAATGGACTAGCTAAAACCTGCAAAAGGTGGTGAGCACATCGAAAGAGCTTCTCGAACAGGAAGTAGGAAACATCCTCCTTCACGGAACGGAAGTCCGACATCGACGACTGACCAACCGACCGAAGCGGAAGCCTCAGAAGCCGATGTACCCTCCGAAAAATATCTGGGAGTAACCTCCGTAGCCAAGACGAGAGTGACCAAATCCAGAACATGTCTGATCGGTGGCTAAAAACTGTACAACAGAATAGCCACCGAACGGACGAGGACCAAAGTCCCAGTTGCCAGTGAAAGACTAATGAACGGAGTGACCAGAAACCGGAAACTCGTCCACCCGGAAACCGTCCTGTTTCAACCCCGTAAGAGGGTACGAGTAAGAGGAGGTAAAATCCGAGGCCACCGGAACTGAATAGGCAGTAGCCGCAACACCTAACAGGTGAACTGACAACTGTCCCGGCCGAGGCTGAAAGCCTGAACGCCCGTAGGCCAGCCGCTGTTACTCACTCACTGACACCCAATTTAGAGGAAGTGTCAGGAAGAAAACAGTGTATTTGGACAGAGCCGGAAAAAACGCAACAGACAAAACCGCACAATGCGAAAGCAAAGGTTGCGTGGACTGAGGCCGGAAGCCCGAACGCCCGTAGGCCAGTCCTCAGTCAACTCCAGTCAAGACCTCTGAGTGTACATGAGAAGGAGGACCTTCGTTTCCGGGAAAACCCGGAAACGTGACTCCGTAAACGGAAGCCGGCCTTGCCCTGAAAACGCCCATGCTTGTGACGAAGCAAAGGTGAGGTCAGAACAGAAGTCTGAAATCCCGAAACGTGACTGCTCTCTGACTATTGACTGAGTGTCAGAATAGCCGAGAGAATCACCTTGACCGAAGTCACCGGGACTGGTGGCAGGCTGATGGACGGGATAACCGGAAAACCGGAAACCCGTCCGACCGGAACCCGTCCTGCCTCGTATCCTGACTGGTATGCAGGAAAGAGAGCAGGGAGGGCATGCCCGGTGCCACCGTAACTGAAAGGGGTGTCGACCCAACACCATAGTAAAAGGAAGACTGCCCTAACTGCCCATAAGGCGGACGCTGATCCTCGCTCACCGACATCCGAGAAGGAGTGTCAGGAAGGGGAAAAGCAAATCCGGACTGAGCCGGAAACGCAACGGACGAAACCGCACCATGATGCGGAAACGAAGGTTGCGATGACTTGGGCCGGAAGCCCTGACGCCCGAAGGCCAGTCCACGGTCAACTCCAGCCACGACCTCTGTGTGTACGTGTGCAGGAGGACCTTCGCTTCCGGGAAAACCCGGAAGCGCGACTTCCGAAACCGGAAACCGCCCTTGCTCAGAAACGTCCCCACAAAAAATGGCGGCAAACAAAAAGTTACTGGACAAAAAACAAGTCCCAACGGACGAAAAGTCAGCAACTACAACGAACTTCCTGTCAAACTAATGACTAATAAAGGAAGAACTTACCAACTAACAAAGCAGAAGGCAAGTAAAGAGGTAAAATAAGGTTTACCTAACCAAAACATAGGCCGTAACACATTAACGCAGACAGCCAAGCTGACCAACAAAAAATGGCGGCCAACAATAGTTACTGACAAAATTACAAGTCCGAAAAACGGACAAACAGGTCAGCAACTACAGCAACATTCCTGTCAAAATAATGACCAAAATGGAAAGAGCTCACCAACTAACGAAGCAGAAGGCAAGGAAGACAGGTAAGAGGCCGGTGGGTGAAACACCAACACCAGCCAGGAGAGCCAGAATTTCAACACCCTATACCTCAGGTCTGAAAAAGTCGTATGAGGATACCACGTGTTGTAGCAGGGGATGTGACGTCACATACCCCAGATGGGAGGTAACTCCCCGGGTATATGGTCGTTACCATGGCTACGTTTACACTTTTTGTGGTTGGGTTGCTTCTCTTTAAATTGTTACAGACATGACCAGCAAATGTTCAAAAAGTAGGAAAGTAAGCCGGGGTCCAGGGGCAACGCCCCGGTAGGGGGTTCAGGGGGGCTTTCTGACGGAAAATGAATGTTAGAATTATAAAGGCCATTTTGGGGCCTCTCCTGATAGCAAAAAATTAGATCATGCCTTTTTAAAAAGCTATACAAACCACAAGAATAATATGTTTTAGCATTTTAAACAAAAGTGTAATTTATAACAATCACACACACACAAAACTGACTTGAAAACTTTCAGAACCAACACATTTTTTTCACCAAGTCCGTATTTCACCACGCAGTGGCCGTTGTCGCACCACGTGCATACGGCCTGACCGGGAATGGATATCTTGGCGATACTGTCGCCAACTGATGAGCTGGCGCCTTTCTTTCTTGTTGATAATGACAGTCACTTCTTCTGACAGCCAGTTGGCTTTCCATTTGTTTTTCACACTTTGGTCGTCGATCGTAAGAGCTTCCACAGCCGACAAAACAATACGGAATCCAGACGCCATGATGCTACCCTTTTCACCTTCGGCGTTTGGAGATCGGCAGCCAATCAAAACAACCCGCAAACCGCCATCGGTGAATAATTAGGCCTAGGCGATACTGCTATGGGTTCACGCGAGTGCTGGGGTGCGAATGCACTGACTTCAGACGCAGACAGCTTCAGCTGAACGGTTCATACCACCACCACCACCCCCCCTTTTTTTCTCAACGAATTTGCATCGATCTCAAGAATGGTCTGTGAGCTAAGGAAAATATCGGAATTCCGATAAAATTCGGACCAGTCCCATGTCTGTTGTTAAGACGGGTAGCCTTTTCAGACCTTAGCATCTCAGACTGTGTCAATGCTTTATGTGATTCGGAGTAAGAATATGTAATTTAATCATTATTAGCATTAGTGTAAACGTTGGTATCGTGTGAATTTTACCGTCGATTACTTTACATGTGTAACCTCATTTAATATGTTGCATGTTTCGCTTTCTCCCATCTCCCCCCTTTCCCCGTCGCGATATAACCTTGAATGGTTGAAAACGACGTTAAACACCAAATAAAGAAAGAAAAGAAATGTTTCGCTTTCGATTTGTATGTTGCTTATTTTGTCATTTTGTTGTTTATGTTTATTTGCTTACTTGTCGATTGTTTGCTGGTTCGTTCATTTACTTTGTTTATTTGTCATGTTGCTTATTTATTAGACATTTGTATTAGAAGTAAGGACCGGTTGTAAGAAAAGGCGTCGCCTTAAACCTCTATCCTTGAAAAATAAAGTTCCATCATCATCATCATCATCTGTCACCATGGTGCTGTTAATGATCGGTCGCAATGGTTTAAAAAAGACATGCTCCAAGAAAATGATGCTGGTAAAAGACTGACACTAACCTGCTCTGACAGGCCGGTACTGGGGCTGAGCGAACTTGTCCCACATGGACACCACGATGCAGAGGGAGCCCAGCACAAAGATCAGCACAAGGTAGGTGATCTTGGGCGCAAGGCGACAGTAGAAACTGTAGTACAGCCACGGCACAAATGAACCGATGGTCAGCAAGGCAATGCCGCAGTAGTCAAGTCTGCAATGCAAATGGCAAAGTTAAAAGAGACACCTTTCATAGGCTTTATTATGACTTATCTCGAAGATGAGCCTGTATTAGTGCATTGTTGATAATGTTACCTTTCTTCAGCTTACATCACTCATTCATGCAGAGCAAAAGTTTGCACAACTCAACTGTGCAGACCTTGTAGTTTAAGGCCAGTACCTACAGGGGTGCTGTTTTCTCACCAACACTACAGTGAAAACTGTCAAATACGGTCACTGGACTTAGCGGACACTCGCAGAATACGGACAGTCAGTCTCGGCACGGACTGCTTTACACTGTAAAACACCTGTACGTTACGGCCACCTCGGCATTACGGACGCGGACACGTATTTTGGGTCCATAATAAGTCATATACCTGCTAAATACGGACATCCACAGCAAGCTGGGAAGTTCGATCGACGAAGAAGACGATAAATCGATCAGTTGATATTATTCGGTATCTGAGCAGCTCTCGCGAGACACGCTATTTGTTATGCTTTGAACATCGCGAGAACTTCGAACCTTGGCTTGTGCAGCTCGCACGAGATCGCTGTACCGCATGCTTTGCTATGCTCTGAAGTTTGCGAGAGATTACGAGAGCTTGGAATACCGATAGAGTCTATTCTTGGTGAGTGTTTTAAGTCGACGCATTTGATTGGCTGCTAGAGTTCCAAGGCAGCCAATCCAACGCGTGGAACGTGTTCGGCGGAACGGAAGTGAAAGTGTATGAGTGAATGTATCTTCTCTTCGAAAGAGTGATTCGTGTTTAACAAGATGGCAGCAAGAAATTCAAATTCAAGAAAAGGAAGAAATGCGCTGACTTTAGAACAAAGGATAAATGTTGTCAAACAACTGGAAAGTGGGAAATCATGCCGAACGATTGCACAAGAGCTTGGGTGTGGGAGAACGCAGATTTCGAAAATCAGCGTCGATCGGGAAAAAATAATGAAGTTGTGGGAATCGGGAGACGGACGTGCTGACCTGAAATGGGTTTCGAAGAAGACAACCGAATACGAAGAGCTAAATGACGCAGTGTTCGAGTGGTTTTCAACCAAACGTGCGAATCACATTGCCATCAATGGTCCACTCAGACAACGCTGGACAAATTCTTTCAAAAGCTGATGAGTGCAGAATGAAGTGAATGTGAATGTGTTGTATGAATGAGATCCAGTAACTTTTTAACAATTTAAATTTATACAGTTGATATGATAAAAAGCTTTTAAACTTGTTTTACAACAGTCAATATTAAATGTTTCTCTATTTAATCTAAACAGCTCCTGTTTTTCTTATAAATGTACATGCGTGTATGTGCAGTACTCTCTCTCTCTCTCTCTCAACTTGACTTTGTCGCGTTTACTTGCACCTGTCTAATAAGGACACCTGCAGAATAAGGACACTTTTGTCTGGTCCCAAGGGTGTCCTTATTTGACAGGTTTTACTGTACACTCGTTCACTTCCATTGATTTTCTTTGTACATATACATGTATAGCAAACATACTGCCCAAGATAATTTATGCATAAAATGACATGAAACATATGTGAGTAGAACGGAAAACTGCTAGTTGTGTAATTACTTGTTGAAGAAACGTCCGATGCGCTCTGAGTGGCAGTAGACAGTGTGGAAAATCCAGGAGAATCCCAGGCAGAGGATGGCCCCCATGAAGAAGGCAGAGAACACCGCCTTCTCCTGCCACTGAACCTCGACGGTTGGCCGCGTCAGAAAGTACACAGCAATGCCAAGGAAAGCAATCATACCTGTGGACATCAGTCATGGCATTCTGACATTCCACATTCTTACAGAAATGGAAAATTTCAATAGTAAATTTTCATTTGATTAATATACTTACCCAATTTTCATAAATGCATTGACTTCAATCTCACATGCTAGATGTCAAAAAACGACTCAAATTACCTGCCCTTGCAAGGGTGGTAACCAAGCTAAGAACAGACGCCATAGCCGTTGCTATGCCCTGTCCCACCTGGTTACCCATAACCCACCACGTGAGCGCCGGCATCCGGAATAATCATTCGAGACTTCTCAAAAACCCTTAGGAAATTAAGTAGCGGGGATGGATGGGAGGGTATTAACTATGAGAATTGGGTAAGTATATTAATCAAATGAAAATTTACTATTGAAATTTTCTATTAAATTACATATTCTTACCCCAATTCTCATAAATGCAGATTGCTCCTAAAGGCGGAGGGAACTTACTTATGTCCCTGAGAGAACCTGTCCTGCAGAAACTAACGAGGGCAAGGAAATTGCCCCATCAAGTTAAGAGCAGGAGATGTCCAGGAGGTAAAAAATTAATGAACACGTCATCAGACCTCCAAAGAGCTGTTGGCAAAACTTCGCATAGGCGACAGGAACACCACCAGCGAGAGAAGAACCCCAGGCTCTGGACTCCTGTAAAGGAACAGAGGGAGGACTGAACGCCCCCTGCCCCCCTGTGTTCAATAAGCCACCACTCATAGGACTGTCCTATGAAAGTAGCAACACCTCTTGTGAGAGTCAATAAAGTGAAGCCTCTTTCACTTATAGTGTAAAGAGATAAGAACATGAGCTTTTGGCTCTTAGTTCCAATTGACTGAGCGCAAAACAAAAAAGGATTTTAAAAACTCTAACCAGACAGTTAGAAAATCCAAACCGCCCGGAGCGATAATCCTCCCGAGAGGAGGGAATTAAACACCAGAGGAGATTGACCAGGTTTCTGATTCAAGGAAATCTGGCCGAAAAACCATGAAAAAACGGAACTATAAGCTCCAAGGCTACAACCTCCGGTAAACCCCAACAACGCATGTGCCTCACTGCCCTTCGGGGCTGAGGCCCAGAGTAAGAAGAACAAAGTCCTACGCGTTAAACAAGGGGACGCCTCTAAACCTCTAAAAACAAGGTCCTTTGATCATGCCCGCAAAAGCGCCATGAACATCAGAAGAGAGGCCTATTTGTTCCAAAGTAGCTGAGATAGCCAAGACGCCGGAACCTCCAAGAAGAGGCCAAGCTGCCCAGAGCCAAAAAGAAACAGAGGTGATTAACCACCTGGATTGAGAGAGGGGCGCTAAGGAGTTGCACCCCCGCTCTATACGCCAATTGGCCAAGGAGGCCAATGAGGGGCATACACAGAGAAAGTGGAGGACCTATGTGCTTCATGCACCAAGACCAGAGTCAAAACCCCCGATCTGTAACACAAACAGCACAACCTCCAGCCCTGTATGCAGATGGCCCAACCCGTGTGCAAGCCCTGAGAGGTCCTGCTGAACGAGTCGGCCAGATTATAGAGCCGGCCGGGGAGAAATTCCCCTGAGAAATTGATTTAGTGTGAAAGAAACCAAATCAGAATCCCGTAAACTCTGTCTGACAGGGAGTGAGAACTTGCTCCTCCCTGCTAGTTCACATAGGAAGCAACAGAAGTATTGTCCGTATGCAACCGGACATGCCTGTATATAGCCAAAAAGAAAGGCTAGTAGACTGAGAGCTACTGCTCCTAACTCCAGGCAATTGAGATGCCCAAGGAGTTGAGTCTACATCCACAGCCTCAAGACTGTAATTGCCAAAGTAGGCTCCCATCCAGACAGAGACGCATCCATGAAGCGGTCTAAGTCCGGGGGGGAACAAAGCTAGGGAAAACGCCCTGAGCGATCCAAATGGATTCCAGCCACCTACTCGCGTGGAGGAACCCACCCTGGAGGAGGACCCTCTTGTCCCAGACCTGTGAGGCCAAGTCCCAAAGAGACTTGAGGAAAGACTAGAGGGCCAGCATAGCCATCGATTCCGCCTGACCAAGGATCAAGGCTAAGGACCTCGCAGAGGTCTGCTCTCGTGCCAGTCTGGCAGTGATAAGAGCCTAAAGCCTCTCTATTCTCTCCTGTGAAGGACGAACCTTCCAAGAGACAGTGTCGAACGGCATGCCCGGGTAAAAAACCTGGGATGGGGACAGCTCAGATTTTGCCTGGTTTACTGAGAACGCCAGGCAAAAAGCCTGGTTCAACACCATCTGAAAGTGCAGCTGGCAAGCTGATTGACTCTGATAAAAGATCAACCAGTCCCCGAGGTCGTCCAGAGACGAATAGCTCTCCAGAAACGGAGCCACTTCCTGTCTGCAGGAACGCATAAGGAAGGCTCGTGTGAGAGCACAGAGGAAAATCTCAGCTAAAGCTGATACCTCAAGACCATGCCGTCCCACCTCCTCCGGAGAGGGAGGAGACACTGAACGAAACACCCACTTTGTGACCGGGAGCGCATCAATGCGCTGCTACTTGTCCATGAAGGAAGGGCAAGACTGAGGCTTCTGAGTAGGTTTTAACAAAACCCCGAAAAAAGCCTGACCCTTGCTTCCTGTAACCGGAGTGAAATCAAACCCCTTGAAAAGAAGGAGATCACACCTGGTGAAGACAGTGTGGGCATAGAACATCACTGACGAACTCATCTGCTCGGTGATGACCCTAGCCAGAGATGCCAGCAGCATGGCTACGGCCCTATCCGAGGCATCCTCCCTAAACCAAAAAGAGTCCAGGGAGGATAAGATGGCTCGTATGAGAGCACAGAGGAGAGTCTCAGCAAAAGCAGATAACTCTAGACCATGCCGTCCCACCTCCTCCAGAGAGGAGAGGGAGGAGTAACATCACGAAACCCCACGTTCCCTGTGGTCTATTTGTGAAGCCAGGAGACTAGTTCCGGCGGAGCGGAAAAACTAGCCCTTGGCAACAAAAATGTCTGGATCAGATCCTGAGACTTGACATTCCAACCTATCTTCTTCCGCACTAAAAGTGAGAACGAAGCAGCCTGAAACCCAGAAGCCAGCCACTGGCTAACAGAAGGAGGAGCAGGACCATGCGCATGAAGCAGCGGGAAAGGTGTAGGCTGAAGACCACTACCCTGAGGTGCGGGTCAAGCCAAGAGCTGC
Organism: Littorina saxatilis; assembly: GCF_037325665.1. Taxonomy (NCBI): domain Eukaryota; kingdom Metazoa; phylum Mollusca; class Gastropoda; order Littorinimorpha; family Littorinidae; genus Littorina; species Littorina saxatilis. Next base: position 17,614,166 of record NC_090248.1, on the reverse strand, counting down.
GACATGTGGTAGGCAATCACCGGAGACTCGGCAAATCGAAACGATTGCGAGTAAGCCCGTGTAAACCCAAAGTCATCCGCGGAAGAGGGAGGAAGAGAGACACCCTGCTCTGAATCCGCCACCCCATCCGGGAAAAAGTAAGCTGCCCCAGCAGCCGCTTTTTGCATAGCAAGCCTACAAGCAGTAGGCAGCGCTACACACTCTCCCTCCTCAACCGAGGAGTCCGAATCCCGACCAGCAGTTGTGTCAAAACACAAAAGGAGGGGAGACGGGGGAGGCAGCGCACTAAAACTCCTGCTGATAACACCGCCAAGTGTGAGAGTGAAAAGCGTGATCAGTCTCTGCCTGCCAACCCAAACCGCCCACCTGCCGTGAGGGGGGAGAGGGGTTGGTAGTTGGCACAGCGCCCTGCCGAGAAGGAGGGAGAGTGGGGGTACGAGACAAAGCCAAGCCCGGCCAGCCGTACCCCACCCGCTGTGCGAGAGAAGCATCCCAGTGCTGAGAACCAGTTTGCCTGGTTTGAGCCACGCCGCGCCCCGAGTGGGGAGGGGGGTGGTTCGTCACAGCAGTAACCCCTGGAGGGGGGAAAGACTGAATAAAAGACGCAACCATAAACGGCCGTCCCCCACTCGTCCACCTGCTGACGTCCTGTAGCCCCACCGCTCACCCACCCCGAGGAGGGGGGGGTGACGGATGCTGGCTGAGGACAATGACCACTGGCAAGGCGATACTGTAGTCCGAGTCCCCACAATCCATTGTGTCAGAACATAAAGAAAGGGAGACTGGAGAGTTAAGAGCATGTTCTGTCTCCGCCTGCAACCGCCACCGCTCACCTACCCCAAGGGGGTAGAGGGGTAGGCAGCCGGCACAGCACCCTGCCGAGAACAAAGCAGAGCAAAGCTCATTGTTCCCCGACCGCTGTGCGAGACTGGTCCCAGCCGCCAAAACCGGTCTGACCAGTGCGGACAGCTAACACAGCCCCCTGCCCCAAATGGGGCAGAGGAGGAGTATGTAACGTAGCCTGGAAAGGCCGTACGTGGCACCCCCGCTGTGATGACTGGTTTGAGCCACGCCGCGCCCCAGATGGGGAGGGGGGTGGCTCGTCACAGCAGTAAACCCCTGGAGGGGGGAGAGACGGGGTGAGAGACACAACCGTAAACGGCCGACCCCCACCCGTCCACCTGCTGACGTCCAGTAGCCCCACCGCCCATCCACCCCGAGGGGGGCGGTGGGGCTACTGGACGTCAGCAGGTGGACGGGTGGGGGTCGGCCCTTTACGGTTGTGTCTCTCACCCCGTCTGGGGGCGGTTGCCGGGCAAGGACAATAGAGGCATAGACTGAGAAGACAGTCCAACAGCGCCCACCCGATCCCGCCCAGAGGGCGGGAAAGGGTGGGCCGCCGTCACAGCCCCCACCCGATCCTGCCCTGAGGGCGGGAAAGGGTGGGCCACTGACACAGCCCCCTGCCCCCATTGAGGCAGAGTGGGAACCAGCCCTGCCTGTGACTTACCGTGCCCCCCCCCCCACTCCCCCTTCCAAACGGTAAGGGGACTGCATGCCCGACTCAGCTGTGCTAAAAGCAAGGAGAGCGGGCAGAGACAGGCGGGGAGCAGGCCCCCTCTCCCAACGGAGAGGGTGCTCGCGAACAACCCAGAGCCACCAGAGGCAAAAAAGGGCTGAACCGAACTGGCCATTTGCACCAGACCACGATGCGAAGCTGCCAAGGAGTACACCGCCACAGTGGGCGGGCCGATCGTGCCTGAAACAGCTGAGAAATAAACACATATTTCATCGTTAAGTCCCCCGAAAGTGGAAGACACTGACTGGTTCTCCTTAAGAGGAGAGGAGGGCTGGGAAGAAAAAACGAAACCTTATCCGCACGAACAGCTACTACAAAAGCAGTACTACTCGAAGGGTCGACGACCCGCACAGAGGTTTCTAAAAAGGGCTAACAGCCTTATTCACTTCCTGCCTAGCCCTAAGTTACTGCTTGCTATCGGCCATCTTGAAAATGGGCGAAATCGTAGTCCACCAGAAAAGCAAATTTCTGAAGCGGCTGTAAACAAGCAGCTAACAAACAATAATTCAATTCAATAAAAAGTGCAGGTCTCACCAAAAGAAAGGCGAACAGGTAAAGGCCCCCCCAAGCCCATAAAGTCACAAAGACAAGGGCTAGGGAAAGCCAAGTGAGCAGACGAATTCCGCACGTCGGACGTGTGTCGTCGAAAGTCGAGAAATGATTATTCCGGATGCCGGCGCTCACGTGGTGCGCGGTGGGTTATGGGTAACCAGGTGGGACAGGGCATAGCAACGACTATGGCGTCTGTTTTTAGCTGGGTTACCACCCTTGCAAGGGCAGGTAATTTGAGTAGTTTTTCGACATCTAGCATGTGAGATTGAAGTCAATGCATTTATGAGAATTGGGGTAAGAATATGTAATTTAATAACTCAGAGAGAGCAAAGCTGTGGTTAATGCGTACTTTATACTGCTAATTTTGAGTAACAAAAACGTAAAGCCCCTTTAGCTTGGGTTGACCAAATTTTGGGAAATTGCAAATAAATGTAAAAGTCTTGTGTCTGAAGGAGGCTCAAAAGGAGGAATTCTTCCAAGAGGAGACAGATTCTCACGCCTGAGAAATACAGATATGCCTGTCAATGAGTTATTGCAAGCTAAAAGTGTGTGAGTGTGTGCATCCTTAGTTACTACCTCTTACTTGGAGGGATCAAGTTAGTGGTCGTTCAGATTGCTATTACACTAGCTGCATAATAAAAGCAGAGCTAAATAGTCATGGCAGATGTCATTTATGGATTCCTCCATTTGGTTATACAGACTGCGGATTAACACAATATGTTTTGGTCCTTTGCTGGCAAAGCTAACACAGACAGTAGCTACCAACTACCAAACAGCCCAACAGCCAACTGTAAGCAGACACAGAAGTGGAACTGACCCAGTAGATGAGTCCATATATTTCCGGTCTCTGTGTGGATGCGAAAGATAGACTTGAAGCAGGCGATGAAAGAGTTGGTGGGTGTGCGGTGACCACGCAACAGAAAGTCGTTGTCCTTGAGCCAGTCGGGCAAGGTGTGATGATGCACCACGTTCCACCCTGCTGCCCACACCTGAAACAAGTGCACACTTCATCTCTTATTGGTTTACAAGCACACTTAATAGAAAATTTTAATAATAAATTTTCATTTGATTAATATACTTACCCAATTCACATATAGCAATTTACTTCAGTTTAGTGCTAGAACGCTGAAACTACGCGTAGGGGGGGAAGTAACCCTAAAAATAGAACAGCCTTGACGGTCACATGACAACGCCAGGTCAAGGTTACCTCCCAACATGCATTGCGCACGCGTGCTCTCGCCGCCATGTTTTATTCATTCGCTCGAAGCGCCCTTTTATTTTTAGGGAATCTAAAGCGGGGTAGGCGGGAGGGACTTTAGTATGTGAATTGGGTAAGTATATTAATCAAATGAAAATTTATTATTAAAATTTTCGATTAAATTACATATCTTATCCCAATTCACATATAGCAGATTGCTAATTAAGGTGGTGGGGTGCTCACCTATGAGCTAGGCAACAATTGCCCTGCTGCTACCATCGCTGGTAGCGCCTTGGTACCATCCTGTCGCGCACTGGAAATGTCGCGCAGGTAATAGTTGATGAAAACATCCTCCGATCTCCAGTAGGCAGAATGGAGGACCTCAGATAATCTTCCCGATCTTAGCACAGCTAAGGAGGATGCCCAGGATCTTGCCTCGTGCGTCCTTGCCGACGTTAGAGGGAGAACTGACTGGCCCCCCCCCCCCCCCTTTCTTTTTGCGCCACCACTCATACGCTTGTTTGATCAGCATTGAGACCCATTTAGCAAGAGTTACCTTAGATATGTCTTTGTCTCTAGCAGTGTTCAGAGATAAGAAAAGAAACTTCTGCTGTTTAGCTCTGATAGGAGCCGTGCGGGACAGATAACTGCTAAGAGCTCGAACTGGGCAGTTAGACAAATCGGGGTCTCCTGGCGCCAGAATTTTGCTAAGAGGAAGAATTCTGATTATGGGGGAAACTTGATCAGGCTTCTGATTTTTGGCTAGAAAATCCGGCCTAAAACGTAAAGAAATAGAGCCATCTTTTTCAAAAGCTATGTCTCTAGATAAGCCTGAGAGGGCATGAATTTCACTGCCTCTTCTTGCAGTGGCCAAAAGAACAAGCAAAAGTATCTTACGGGTAAGATTAACTAAGCTTGCTGATTGCAACGGTTCAAAATCTTGCGATCTTAAGAATTCTAGAATAAGGAAGAGATCCCAAGCAGGAACTGGGGCTCTGATTCTAGCAAAACCTATCGACGCGCCTTTCAGGACACTAGCTATAACACTGCTGAGGTTAATGTTGTGACCCAACTGCCTCAGCGTAGCCGAAATAGCAGAACGTCTAACTCGAAGAGACGAGGGGGAGCTGCCCTGAGCTGCTAACCAAGATAAGTGATTAGCTACCTGCATAGAACGCGGGGAGACAGAACTGACCTGATTCTCCGGGCACCATTTAACCCAAGCTGTCCAATGTGAAGCGTACACTGAGCTCGTAGACGTCCTGTGCGCTTTTTGAACCAACTCCAGTGTCCCGTCCGAGGCACCCGACAGACGCAGGGATCTTCTCACAGTCTCCATGCGTGAAGGAGCAGGGACTGTGAGTTCTCGTGCTGAATGCCGGTGCGTGGTTGCAGTAATTCTCCCTTTTCCAGGTTTAGAGGAATGGGAGGACCTTCTGCTAAGCGGAGGAGATCCGGAAACCAATGCTGACTCGACCACATTGGAGCGACTAGAATCAGGGATGGTCGTTCCGACTCTGCTTTCCTCAGCACTTTTCCGAGAAGTTGGAATGGTGGGAAAGCATAGGCTGTGCGTCGTGTCCAGTCGACTTCCGGTGCATTCACTTTTCAGGCTTCCGGGTCCAGAAACGGGGATATGAACACCGGTAGCCTCCTGGAGAACCGGGCTGCAAAAAGATCGACTATCGGTTTGTCCGCCTGCACCCAAAGCCGCTGGAGAGCGTGGTGGGTGATTGTCCACTCCATGTGGAGTACTTTCGAGGATCGACTGAGCGAGTCTGCCAAAACATTCAGTTTTCCCGGCAGATATTTTGCTGATACCGTGATCTGATGCTGGTGACACCACTTCAGAATTTGGCATGCTCTGAGTAAAAGCGTGAGAGAGCGGGAACCGCCCTGTCTGTTTATGTAGGATGCAACAGTCGTATTGTCTGTAAGAAGACGAACCTGTTTGCCTGCCACCAGCAATAGAAAGCTCTGAAGACCGTGGGCTACAGCCTCTAACTCGAGCACATTGATGTGTGAGAGGGCTTAACCTGTTGTCCACGTGCCCGAGGCTGTGTGGTGAGAACGATGAACACCCCAGCCTGATAGGGAAGCGTCTCTGACTGACGCTGGTGTCTCCATTATGAACTTGATTTGTCTCAGAAATCTGTTCGGAGGAGACAAGACTTTTGTTTGTATTGCCATTTTGGCTTCCGGTTTGACGGGAAACTTGAACAACGGTGGAACTCTGGTTAAGGGAGTCTTCCCCTCCTTCCAGAGTAGTATGAACCCCGAACGCACTATACCCACTATCCACTGACTGATTACCTTTAGTAACCAAAGAGCAAGGGACCATGACAGGCCGCCTGCGACCAAAGGCGTGGTGGTTGCATGGGCTAGTGGTTCGGGGTCGCATCATTGGGGGTGTGCCCCTTGAATTGCCGAAAGACGGCTTTTTCTTTGGGTAAGGCGCGCCTCTTCCCCGTCCTCGTGAAGAAGAGCTGGCTTGTGCTGACCTGCCCCTATTCGCCGAAGAGGCGGAAGGTTTAGGCGGTCCGAAGCTCTTGCTCTGAGGCTTAGGAAAGCCGTGTTGCGCTATCTTGGCTATAGCCAAATCCCGATCGTCCCGGGTTTGCTTGTGAAGCGCGTCGAGAGACGGCAGCCCCAACAAGGCACCCTCCGTGAACGGGGATAACTTGAGAGCCTCAAGCGTGGGTTTGTCTTGGATCCTGGAACCCGAGAGAAAGGCTGACCTGCGCGTGTGCACCGCATGTGCATAAAGATGCGCAGAAAGACGCGCAGAAAGACGCATTTGTTCGGCTGAAACTTTGGCCAAAGTAGCGAGCAGCGTCGTCACATCCTTTTCGCTCGCGTCCTGTCGAAACTCAAACGGTTCCAAGGACATAGCGATAGAACGGGAGAGGGACCTGAGTAGCGTTTCCGAAAGGGAAGCTAACACTTGGTTGTATCTCCCTGTTTCTTCCAATGCTACGAGAGCGGATTCTGTATAAGGAACAGCTCTGTCCTTACTGTAGCCATCCTCCCTGAGAGTCGCTAACTCCGGTGTCACCGGAAGTGGTGCTCGTGGTAGAGAAAAAGTGTCTAAGAGATTGCGTGGCACAGAGTTCGAATAGAACTTACGGGCAGCAGCTTGCCCGACATATGGGGTTGGCTGTGCGGAAGCTAGCCACGGCTGTGCTAACTCTGGTGTCGGACTGTGCGCTGATAGCAGAGGCACTGTGTCCAAAGGCACATATTCCGACCGGGAATTCTTAGCCAGAATCTTAGAAATCTCATACGCCACTGAGGGAGATTCACGAAACTTAAAAGTTTGTTTTTCTCCCTGTGTTGAGCGAAAATCTCTGACACCAGAAGGTGGTGGTTCATACAAGCTTGTTGTTGACACCACTCCTTCCTCAAAGTATCTTGAAGCTACCTGAGCTGCCGAAGCTACTGCCTGTGGAAGCTTGTCTGGTAGCCGGAAATTGGGATCTTCATCAGAAAGAGAAGCCCCGTATTCTGATTCTCCTTCCGGCACGGAAGTGCCTACCGGAAAATCACCTCCATAATGACTGTCATAGTCATAGGCAGTGTCATCCGGAAGAGAGGTACCGCGTGAGGCATGCCCTCTACTCGTATCCTCCCTGGAGAGAACTTCCTGCCCCCTGGGCGGACGTGTGGAGAGCTGTGTTAGGGATGCTTTCATCGAGCAAACCGGCACCTGCTTGTCTCCTGTTGTAAACACAGGCCCCTGCAAGTCGTGATGCGAGCGAGACTCCTGCCTTACAACAACTTCCTGCCCCCTGGGCGGAAGGGAAGAACGCTGTGCTAGATATGCTTTAAAACAAGTCGGCATTCGCTTGTCTTCCGTCAAGAGTACAGGCCCCTGCAAGTTGTGATGCGAGCAGATCTCCTGTCTCCCAACAACTTCGCGCACCCGTGGCGGAAGTTTGGACCGCTGAACCGATGTTGCATCCGTATAGCAAACCGGAACTTGCGTGTCCTCCGATCTAAGTACAGGCCCCTGCAAGTCGTGATGCGAGCAAGTCTCCTGTCTTATCACGGCTTCCTGCCGGGCAGAAGTAGGGAACGCCCGTGCGTATCTCCCTGTGGGACAGTCACAGTACCTTTAATGGAGCTGCTGAAACCGGAAGTAGAGGCATGGTGAGGGAAACTCTTTCCGTCTTCACCGGAATGTTGTTCAGCGTGAACGTCGGCCGACGTAATAGTGGCTGACGGCGCTGCCTTAACCCTCGACCGAGAGCGATCGTCCACCGTTCCTGCCCGGAGAGAGAGCAAATGTTCGCTCGCCGAGCGCAATTCTGACAAAAACATGCACCTCATTTGATCGCTAAACGTTGCAAACATTGCTGACAAATCTTCCTTCTCCGATGCTATGCTAGCCTTAACCGGCGCTGACTTGCATTCTTGCTTCAACGCCGGCATTATCGGACTCTTAGGATTGTCAATTTCTACCGTGAAAGTATTCTGAGAAACTGGCTCGAACACAGTAACTGTAGGTTTAGAACCCTTGGGCTTCTTAGCCGCTTTCTTAGACGGAGACTCAGTAATGGCTACCTGTCTAGAGCTGGGTTTCTTCTTCGCACTGTCAGCCATACTGGCGTTAGTCTTGCAGACGAAAGTAAACAAAGACTAACTCGTGGCCAACGAAACAACTACAACGAAAGAAAATGGAAAAATCTCACCCAATCTCAGCTAGAAAGCTAACATACAGACGTGACCAGGGTGTAGTCTGCCAAAAAAGCAGTGGGCTAAAGAATAGCCCGAGCGAAATCCAAAACACGTCCTTACTGAGTTAGACGCTGTCGCTGAAGAGTAGAATGAATAAAACATGGCGGCGAGAGCACGCGTGCGCAATGCATGTTGGGAGGTAACCTTGACCTGGCGTTGTCATGTGACCGTCAAGGCTGTTCTATTTTTAGGGTTACTTCCCCCCCTACAATACAATACAATACAATAATCTTTATTCATCTCTAAAAGAGAAATTACAAGCTTGACTGTGTGTCTGTAAAATCGAAAATTTTTTATTAAATTTTGATTTAATATAATATACTTACCCAATTCTTATGAATGCATTGACTTTAGTCCCACATGCTAGATGTCGAAAAACCTCTCAAATTACCTGCCCTTAGTAGGGTGGTAACCAAGCTAAAAGCGACGCCATAGCCGTTGCTATGGCCTGACCTTGCTCGGTTACCCATAACACCCTGCGCACCACGTGAGCGCCAGCATCCGTAATAATCATTCGAGACTATTAGTCAAACAAACCCCCAAGGACATAATCCAGCGGGGACGGATGGGAGGGTATTAACTATAAGAATTGGGTAAGTATATTATATTAAATCAAAATTTAATTAAAAATTTTCGATTTAATCACATATTCTTACTCCAATTCTTATGAATGCAGATTCCTCCTAAAGGTGGAGGGAACCTACTTATGTCCTTGTAAGAACCTGCCCTGCAGCAACTAAAACCAGCAATGAACTGGAGCCGTCTAGCCGCGTGCAGGAGAAATCCCAAAGATAGAAACCGATGAACACATCATCTGACCTCCAGTAAGCCGTTTGCAAAGCTTCGCCTAGGCGACCAGAACGCAACACGGCAATAAATGTAGCAGAGCCCCTAGAGAGAGACAAATAAAAGATGTCTCTTTCGCTCCATTGTAAAGACATAAGAACCTGAGCTAAAGCTCGTGGTTCCAAAAGACAGTAACGTCAAAAAAAGGATTAAAAAAGTCTAACCAGACAGTTAGAAAATCCGAATCTCCCGGAGCGAGAATCCTCCCAAGAGGAGGGAATCAAACACCAGAGGATATTGACCAGGTTTCTGAAATCCCAAAACCTGACCAAAAACCGTGAACAAACGGAACCAAAAGCCCTAAGGCTACATCCTCTGGCAAACCCCAAAAGCGCATGCGCCTCACTGCCCTATAGGGCTGAGGCCCAGAGTAAGTAGAACAAAGTCCCACGCGCTAAACAAGGGGGAGCCTCTAAACCTCGTAAAACAAGGTCCTTTGATCATGCCCACAAGAGCGCCATGAGCAACAGAAGAGAGGCCTATTTGTTTCAAAACAGCTGAGATAGCCGAGACGCCGGAACCTCAAAGAAGAGGCCCAGCTGCCCAAAGCCAAAAACTGAAACAGAGGTGAAAAACCACCTGGCTTGAGAGAGGGGCGCTAAGGAGTTGCACCCCCGCTCTAAATCCCCAATTGGTCAAAGAGGCCAAACAAGGAGCATACACAGATAAAGTGGAGGAAATATATGCTTCGTGCCCAAAGAACAGAGTAAGAACCCATGATCTACAACACAAACAGCACGCCTCCGGGCCCGTAAGCAGATGGGCCAACCCCTGAGCAAGCCCTGAGAGGACCTGTTGAGCGAGTCGGCCCGATCGCAGAGCTGGCCGGGGAGAAATTCCCCTGAGAAAATGATTTAGTGTGAAAACCCAATCAGAATCCCTTATACTCTGTCTGACAGGGAGTGAGAACTTGCTCACTCCAGCTAGTTCACATAAGAAGCAACAGACGAATTGCCCGAATGCAACAGGACATGCCTGTAAATAGCCAAAAAGGAAAGGCTAGTAGACTAAGAGCTACTGCTCCTAACCTCAGGCAAAAGAGAAGCCCAAGGATTCACGTCTACATCACAGCCTCAAGACTGCAATCGCCATTGCAGGCCCCATCTAGACGAAAACGCATCCAAAAAGCGGTCTAAGTCCAGGGGGAAACAAAGCTAGGGAAAAAAGTCCCCTGAGCGATCCAAAAGGATTCCAGCCACCTTCCGGCGTGGAGGAACCCACTCTGGAGGAGGACCCTCATGTCCCAGACCTGTGAGGCCGAACCCCCCAAAAAACTTGAGGAAAGACTAGAGGGCCAGCATAGCTATCGATACCGTCCGACCGAAGATCGGGTCTAAAGACCCCGCAGAGGCCTGCTCTCGTGCCAGTCTGGCAGTGAAAAGCGCTAAAAGCCTCCCTATTCTCTCTTGTGTGAAGAATAAACCTTCCAAGAGACAAAGTCGAACAGCATGCCCAGGTAAAAAACCTGGGATAAGGACAGCTCGGAATTTTGCCTGGTTACTGAGAGCACCAGGCAAAAAGCCTGGTTCAACACCAAAAGGAAGTGCAGCTGACAAGCTGATTGACCTTGAAAAAGCTCAACCAGCCCCCGAGATAGTCCAGAGACCAACACCCCCAGAAACCGAGCCCTTTCCTGTGTGCAGAAACGCAGAAGGAAAGCTCATGTGAGAGCACCGAGGAAAATCTCAGCCAAAGCTGAAAGCTCTAGCCCATGCCGACCCACCTCCCGCAGAGAGGGAGGCGACACTGAACCAAAACACCCCTTTGTAACCGGGAGCGCATAAATGCGCTGCCAGAGGTCCACGAAGGAAGGGAAAGATTCCAGCTATTGAGTAGGTCTTAACGACCCCCGAAAAAGCCTGACCCTTGCTTCCTGCAACCAGCATGAAATCAAACCCCTTGTAAAGGAAGGAGATCACACCAAGCAAAAACAGTGTGGGCCTAAAACGTCACCGAGAAACTTCTCCGCTCAGTGACGACCCTAGCCCAAGCTGCCAGCAGCCTGGCTAAAGCCTTACCCAAGGCATCCTCCCTAACCCAAAAGAGCGTTCAGGGAGGATAAGATTGCCTATAAGAAAGCACAGAAGAGAGTCTCAGCCAAAGCAGAAAACTCCAAACCATGCCATCCTAGCTCCTCAAGAGAGGAGAGGGAGGAGTAACATCATAAAAACTCCATGTTCCCTGTGGTCTGTAAGCGAAGCCAGAAACTAGCCCCTGGCAATAAAAAATGCGGATCAGACCCTGAGCCTGAAAATTCCCTGCTATCTTCTTCCGCACTAAAAGTGAGGACGAAGCAGCCTGAAACCCCGAAGCCAGCAGTCCCCTGCGTATAAAGCAGCGGGAAAGGTGTAGGATGAAGACCACTATCCTAAGGTGCGGAACAAGCCAAAAGTGTGGCATGAGGTAGGCAATCACCGGAGACTCAGCAAATGAAACAAATTGCGAGAAAGCCTGTGAAAACCCAAAGCCATCCCGGAAGAGGAAGGAAGAGAGACACCCCCAACCTATCCGGGACAAAGTAAACTGCAACAGCAGCCGCTCTATGTATGGGAAGCCTACAACCAGTAGGCAACCCTATACACTCCCCCTCCTCCAACAAGGAGTCCGAACCTAACCACCAGTTGTGTAAAACACAAAAGGAGGGGAGACCGGGGAGGTCGCGCACTAAATACTCCTGCCGATAACACCGCCAAGAGTGTGGATGAAAAGCGTGATCAGTCTCTGACTGCCAACCCAAAACCGCCCACCTGAACAAGAGGTGGGGGGAAGAGGGGTTGGTAACTGGCACAGATCTCTGCCGAGAAGGAGATAGAGTGGAGAAACAAGACAAAGCCGGGCCCGGCGCATCTTACCCCACCCACTGTGCGAGAGAAGCATCCCAGTGCTAAGAACCAGACTACCTGGTTTGAACCACAACTCACCCCAAGTGGGGAGGGGGGTGGTCCAGCACAGCCGCAACCCCTAGAGGGGGTAAGGACTGAAACAGAGAAACGGCCGTAAACGGCCGATCCTCGCTCGTCCACCTGCCAAAGCCAAGTAGCCCTATCACTCACCCACCCCTAGGAGGGGGGGGGGGGGGTGACCTATGCTGGCTAAGGACAATGACCACTGGCCAGGTGATACTATAGCTGAGTCCCCGCAGACCATTGTGAATACAAAGAATGGGAGACTGGAGAGAAAGAGTATATTCTGTCTCCGCCTGTCCCAGGTAGACAGCCGGCACAGCCCGTGCAGAGAACAAAACGGAGCAAAGCTCATTGTTCCCTGACCACTGTGCGAGACACCCTGCCGAGAACAAAAGAGAGTCAAGCTCATTGTTCCGCGACCGCTACCCGCGACGAGCGCGGGCAGCTAACACAGCCACCTGTCCCAAATGGAGCAGAGAAGGAGTATGTAACGTAGCCTGGAAAGCCGTACATAGCACCCCCGCTGTGTAGAAAGGCCTCGATAGAAGAGGAGAACGATTGACAGGCCAGGACCATAGAGGCACAGACTGTGAAGACAGTCTAACAGCGCCCACCCCGTCCAACCCAGAGGGAGGGAAGGGTGGACCCGCGACAAGCGCGGGCAGCTAACACAGCCACCTGTCCCAAAAGGAGCAGAGAAGGAGTATGTAACGTAGCCTGGAAAGCCGTACATAGCACCCCCGCTGTGTAGAAAGGCCTGAGCCACTCCATGCCCCAGATGGGGAGGGGGGTGGCTCGTCACAGCAGTAAGAGCGACGGAGAGAGACGAACCGAGCAACGGCCGACCCCCCTCCGTCCACCTGCCGTAGTCCTATAGCGCACCGCCCGCCCACCCCGATAGGGGAGGCGAACGATTGTCGGGCCAGGACAATTGAGGCACAGACTGTGAAGACAGTCCAACAGCGCCCACCCCGTCCAACTCAGAGGGAGGGAAAGGGTGGAACGCTACTCCAGCCCCCACCCGATCCCGCCCGGTGGGCGGGAAAGAGTGAGCCACTGATACCCCCCCCCCCATCCTGCCCCAAATGGAGCAGAGAAGGGGTATGTAACGTAGCCTGGAAAGCCGCCACCTGAACGCGCCCGGGGGGCGGGAAAGGGTGGGAAGCTAACACGGCCCCCTGCCCGCAAAGGGCAGAGTGGGACAAGCCCTGGCCGTGACTTACCGTGCCCCCCCACTCCCCCTTCCTCACGGTAAGGGGGCTGCATGACCGACCCAGCAGTGCTGTTTTTAAAGCAAGCAAAGCGGCCAACGCAGGCGGGGAGCTGGCCCCCTCTCCTAAAGGAGAGAGTGCTCGCGAACAACCCAGTCTACCAGTGGCAGAAAGGACTGAACCGAACTGGCCATTTGCACCAGACGACGGTGCGAAGCAGGAACGCCCCCCCTATCCCCCCCCCATTGGCGGGGGGCTGCGTAACACACTGTGAAGTACCGGCGGTAATCAGAGTGGTTAGACGCAGGCAGGGAGCAGGCCCCCCCTCCTAAAAGGAAGGGGTGCTCGAGAACAGCCCAGAGCCACCAGAGGCAAAAAACGGGCTGAACCGAACAGGCCATTTGCACTTGACCACAGTGCGAAGCTGACGAACGGGAGGGCGGGAACCGCCGATCGCGCCTGAAACAGCTGAGAATACAGACCAAAACATCGTTAAGTCCCCCCAAAAGGAGGACATTGACTGATTCCTCTTACGCAGAGAAAGGGGAAAGAATAGCCACACGGCCACCCCCCCCTAATCAGTCGCACCGACGACGATCCAACAAAAAGTCTATAAGAAGCCTAAAGGCTGATTAACCCCAACAGGGGAAGCGAGCTGTGAAAGAACTGAACCCGCCCTCGGAGGGATAGGAACATAAAAAGAAGTGCTGTTTGACGGATCCAAGACCCGCATAATAGGCAAATCAAAGTTCTTAGGCTACTCTTAGGTATAGTTTTCTAAACCAGGCTAAGAGCCTTGTCACCCTCCAGTCTCGCGCCACGTTTAGCTTTGTTGTCGGCCATTTTAAGACCGGCGAAAAACAGTCACCCAGAACAAAAACCTTCTGCGTGCGTGTTCAACACAAAGCTATCAACATTTATACCAAACATAAACAGGAAAGATCTCACCAAAAGGTAGACGGACAGGTAGACCCCCAAGAACCGGCTAGTCTCAAGGACGAGGAGGCATGAGAAGGCCAAAGTGAGAGCGAAATTCGGACACGTCCACCGTGTGTTGTCGAAAGTCGAGAATGATTATTACGGATGCTGGCGCTCACGTGGTGCGCAGGGTGTTATGGGTAACCGAGCAAGGTCAGGCCATAGCAACGGCTATGGCGTCGCTTTTAGCTTGGTTACCACCCTACTAAGGGCAGGTAATTTGAGAGGTTTTTCGACATCTAGCATGTGGGACTAAAGTCAATGCATTCATAAGAATTGGAGTAAGAATATGTGATTAAATCAATCAATTAATCAATCAATCAACCATGCATATAGTAACATTCACATGCTCCAGGGTGGAGCGTAGTTTCAGCGTTCTAGCACTAAACTGAAGTAAATTGCTATATGTGAATTGGGATAAGATATGTAATTTAATCTCTAATTGGTTTGCAACAAATAACAGCAACACAGTTTTGGGCATGGTTGATGTTTAGTCGGTGAGTAATCATGAGAATACATGTATTGTCAATGACAACAAACTTTTTTAACATTTTTGGTCACAACGCAAGCAGCAGATAAGCGGCAGGAGTCTGAGTGGAGTAAAAACAGAGGCACCTTGTAGGCCGTCAAATACGCTATATCACTCACACCCTGCAAACACACACAATATTGGAAAAGAGAAAAAATATAGGTGTGTCAACGAATCAATTCAAATGAATGAAAAAAATCCTTCTTCTTCTTCTTCTGCGTTCCCGACGAAAAAAATAAAAATAAAAAATAAAAAATCCAACACAGTGGATGAGTTTGTGCCCAAGGAACGCCCATACACACACAATGACACATCCATATTCAAAATAAAAAAATAAAAATAAAAAATAAAAAATCCAACACAGTGGATGAGTTTGTGCCCAAGGAACGCCCATACACACACAATGACACATCCATATTCAAAAGAAAAAAGTTGCTTGCCTTGCGCACAAACTCTTCAGCCTGCTCAGCGCATTTGCTCGGCACTGACAGGAGGGACACAGGATGCTCATCAAGATCATCGGGCAGCAGTTTGCCCTGAAAATGACAAAGACACAAAGTTGAGATACCCACCATGCGTTTTCTTTTCATGAAACAAAGGAAAGCAAAAAGTGTTGGTAAAATTTGACAAACAAATTATCTGCCCAAGAAAAAGTAAATCCCCCAAAATACAGATTTACAAAACAATCAATCGGATGGATCACAGCAGCCATGCACTAAAAAAACAAAAAAAACAAGTGTAAGTTTACATGATACATTGATAGATATAGACACACAGATGTGATCAAGTACAGCTTGTCCAAAAATGATTGACAATATAGTGAATTACCATTTTGCTTGTGGTAATACACCGTTTACACGAATTCCAAAAATAACTCTGTCGGTTTTGTATGGATTGTGGGAGGGTGACCATTTCATGCAAACCCGCCGACAAACAAAGGATGGACCAATCACTAGCTAGAGGTCTGTCAGAAACACATGCTTCAGTCCACGTGTTTTCGACAGACCCCTCGCTAGTGATTGGTCAATCATTTGTTTGTTGGTAGTCTATTGGCATGTGGTAAGCAGAAAACCCTTTGCACAGAAAAAATTCTGATAATGAAAGAAAACTATTTTCACTATTGCTACAATCAAAGTTGTTTTTTTAACCCAGAAATACAGGTTTGGAAACTGGCTGGCGCAATCACTGACCATTGTGTTATTATGATACTGTAACAAAATGAAAATTCTTTGAAAGAATACTGTGAGACCAAGAATGCATCAAAGGTGCTGAGTAGGGAACTGACTCAGTGACTGGCTTGGCATACTTTTCTTGCTCAAAATTGAAATGTGCTTGTACATGTACTTACCTTACTGCTTCGTAAAAGAGGGCCAACTTCTTTCTGTGTGGCCTGATGGCCCGGTTTGAGCCCTACAAAATCTTCATCCTCATCTGAAAAGTCACTGTCCAGCGCCATGCACTGCAGACTATCTGGTTCAGACACTGGGCTGTGGGAGAGTCTGACTCGAGGCTTGCTGGGCCCGGCTACTGCTGTGTAACTGCAAGCATTCTCCTCCTCTGCCGAATCTTCAGTGTCCAAACCGCCTGAGGCACCTTGGGGCCCATCAAACTCCATTCTCACTCCAATATCACTTGTCACAGTTGACTAATTTGGCAAAACAACTTGAAATATCCAAAGGTATGTGCACAGAAAGGAACTGCGACTTCAGCTGACTGACTGGCTGGTAATGGTAGTTGAAGTGCAGGGACAGTTTTCAGTTTAACAGTCTGAAAATAAAACAAACAAAAAATACTTTGACAACAACAGATGTCACCACAAACAATCAGGTATTTGATAATCTTATCACTCAAAATCACAAGCACAACAGCTTAGGTAAGATTAAAAAAGTTAACGATACATTGCATCCATGGTAAATAATACTGAAATGATGCCTATATCAGTATATGAAATGAAAAAATGTTATTCGTTTTCAAAAAGCTAAGAAATAAACTGAGTAGACCTGCCAACCCTAGTGAAGCCTTCCGGTAATGAAGTGTAACAATTTTGACTTTTCCCCCCGAATTTTCAGCGTAGAAAATGCTGTTTCAATAGCTGCCAAACCCTGTGAAGCCCAAAGAGAAGCATTTTGGAACTTTCACCCAATTTTAGAGTAGCAATAGGTGTTTAAAGCGTAGCACTAACATAATCTTAAATTTGAATCGCACACCCGCATTTATTATGCCATCGAAAACGTTGGTAAGAATAAACATGTTTAACAGTTTAGTAACCTCATTTACACCAGGGAACTTCGTCGTTCATGGGCTGGAACTCTCACGTTCACTCGTGTTAGTTTTTGGCCAAATTAAAGCATAATTAGTTAATTTGATCGCCGAAAATGACGAGAAAAGCATGTTTTCCTTCTAAAACCAACGTAAATAAAAGGCATCAGTACAGTTCATTCCGGAACTTTCCACGGTATAGATCTACGATGAGT
The DNA here is from genome assembly GCF_037325665.1 of Littorina saxatilis. Lineage (NCBI taxonomy): Eukaryota > Metazoa > Mollusca > Gastropoda > Littorinimorpha > Littorinidae > Littorina > Littorina saxatilis. The sequence goes on along the minus strand of NC_090248.1, from coordinate 17,597,156 downwards.
TGTTATGCTTACAAGAGCAGGTTCTGCAAAATTAGAGGCTTAAATCGCAGTGGATTCCGACCCGTGGAATCTGAGAGCTATATGAAGTTACAACGCTAAACATGGTTCAACATTATCCATGTATTACACGCAAAGTCAGTCGAATTCTTCGGCAAAAATCTTTGAAAATGATTCGCCCGCATCGGCGTGGAATCTGCAACATTATCTTAACCACCCTTACGTTTCCTCTGTTTTATTCTGCCTCCCATTTCCACTTCAAACACTGTGCAAGCATCAATTTAAAATCTGCGGACTAAGCTTACGACTTTACAAGTGCATTGAGTCATAGTCACCGGAAAGGTGAATGCTTGCAACGAAATTTACCACTGGCTAAAGTGTGTGTCACACTTGCGTTACATTTCACGGCTTATGCATCGCCTTATGAGATGTGCTTATGAAATTGCGGTCACACTTGCGTTACGTTTCATAACGCGGTTCAACATTACCACTCCCACTTACTCACTCGCACGTGAAAATTGCCGATTTCGAAGAAGAAACTAGTCTCAGTCCGCTCTAAACGTCAATGACCGAGACTTCTTGTCATTCCTTCGCGTGACGTCGAACTCTCTTACGCCATAATGTGACGTCTTCAAGACATAACCCTGACTTTATTCCTGGATTACTGCGTCCCATGGATACATTTCAAAAAACGATCACCAGATATGCTTCAGAATCCAAACATAATGTGAGTATTCTTCTACGGATAATCACATTTTCTGTTGGATTAGCGCGGTTGTCCGACAATTGTGCTAGAGAAGAGCATCTCTGCAATCGGGCAACTCTCCGTGCAAAGACGAACAATCAATTGACTGGCATCTCCTTCGTGAAACCCGATTGTGTTGGATTTCTGTATTTCACTGGTTCAACCGCGGCAGTCGACCGTCTGTGTTTCTGTGTTGTGAAACTGTCCCCTGGCCTCTCCTGATTGGTCAACTTGCTCCGCGTTATGAAATCTACACAGAGAAATAGAACTGGTCCAAAGCTTATGATTTTGACATAAGTTCATGCGCAGAGGTGATTGCATAAGCGTAAGGCAAGTGTGACACCCTGCATACACGCTAATCATATGACGTCATCAATTCTTGTGCCTTAGAAGTTAAGAGTAAGAAGAGTTCACTCCCTTGCATTGAAATCGATGCTTCGACTGCATCAAAAATCCGACTCACAACACAAAAATATAGGTGCCAATAGCATGAATCAGACATGACTTCAAACAAACATGTGACAAACGTCAATTGTGAAAGTAGATTTATTTACTTAAGATCACACTGGCTATAAATATAATACTTCGAGTGTACATATACAAGTGCTGCCCCCTGTATACACTCTAACATTAACTTTGGGTCGCGAAGCGAATTTGCCATTTGACACCACTCTGCGAAGGAAACGCAAAGCGTACACACACAAAAACTGATGATGCACGGCCTTTACCGTAATGTAGATTACATTCTTGGAGTGTACATAAAAGACCAGACAACCGCATGAAGACTCGGAGTGTCATTCGATGCTAGTTTGCCAAGGAACACAGTGCACTTTCGATTCTTAGTATCAAATTACGCTAGGGACAAACACACACACAAAACTGATGCTGCAAGGCAGTTTATTATTGGAGTATGGAACCCACTTAACCACTTGCCTGCCTTAGGACGGGTATACCCGTCCTGCGCTTTTGCAGCCGCAGCGCCTTAGGACGGGTTTACCCGTCTTGACGATTCCGGGATTTTCCAGAAGTGCGATGTCACTGCTGACACAAAAATTTTAAAATAGCAGCCAATGGCTTGGTAGGATACCTCATTCTCATGAATAAACATAAATGGTGACGCGGATTTGCGTCTGAAGGCTATTTTCGGCCTTGGCGACAGGATAGGGGAGAGAAATCTCGACTCGTCAAAATGGCAAACGATGGAAGTCGACCGGGCCACGGTAGGGAAAAACAAAGCCGGACTGACGCTACAGGGGGTGCAAATGACTATGGATACTGACAGGGGAAGGGGAAGATCTTCTTTCGGACGATTCGTTGCAAACAGGTAGATGATAGTGATTATAATCCTTTCTTGGAGCGAGCAAACCAGCCACCTGTGTTTGATCCACAGGCACCGGAAGATGCGCCGGACTGATTTTTCAAAAGTTCATATTTAAACATCATTATAAGCCAAACTAATTATTATTTCCATGATTAGACACTAAAAACAGATTCTTGGTTCAATTTCCCTTAAAAATAACATAGGTTTTACTTACCTACCTACTGCCAGTTTGGAACTAGAATTTTTTGTGAATTATTACACCCCGAACTCCAATATTCCCTGGCAGTCAGGAATGCACATACGCAAGTTTTGATTGGCAGCGTAAGGGTTAATTGGATTTGGAGTGTGTATCGACCTAGAAGTGGTTGTATACCATGTAAGTGTACATTATTGCCAGCCCTGTATGCACTCAAAAAAAGAGATGGCGGAAGTCATTACGTCAGATTGATTTTTTATAGGCTACTTCCTACGAGTACGACTTGTAGGGGGCATTTCATTGGCTTAGAGTTGTAACAGCGCTTTTCATTGTCAGAGTGTATACATAGGCTACCTATCAATCCTGTATACACTTGGAGTGTATATATATAGCTTTTGCCATTTAAGAAAGGGTTTTCGGAGTAAAGAAGTACCCCGCTTTCAAGTTTCAGTTGGCAGCTCTGCCAGAGTGTTGTTAAAAAAACGTTTATTTTAATACAAAAGATTGTAACTGAGTTGTTCTTTGCTATTGGTGACCAAACAGTGGAAACTTACTGAAATTTTCAAAATGCAGCTACAACCTGGAAAATACTATTCCTGTCAAGTGGAGCCCTTGTATTATTTGAGTCTAAAAAGAAAATGTCAGGAACTTTTATGGTTCGGACAAAAAAGCAGACTGACTGGTGGGGGTCACAATGGAGTAACCTGCAGTACTTTGTGACACCAAATTTACACAGCATATCTATAAACTAATTCTGTGAAACAATTTGAGTAAACTCCATGAAAACAGAGTGTTTGCTGTTAGTTTGTCATGTATTGAAGAATTTTTGATGTACAGTTTAGTGTTGTTAGGTTCAGTAATTTTGTGACACCGTTTGCAGGTTACCTTGTAGTTTGATCTTTTTGTGGCAACACAACTGCTTACAGCAGGGCAGGGATATTTTGGTCAGTGATTGTTTAAAAGGGTGTAACTTGGAATACCTACAGATTATTAGAATCAAATGCAAACTACTGCTCAAATGTATCAAAACAAGAAGAGGTAACCTGCAAATCACGCGACACCAAATTGCCAATACTTGTGCATGTATTACGCTGTACTGGTGCAATCAATCAAATTATGCTACAAATGAATGTTATAAAGGAGACAATACCAACACAAACAGTTCTGCAACTGTATTGCCAAAAAACAGCGAAGAGTGCCACCTAAACTTCGCAGAACTATTATCTGTGGTCACCTGCGTACGAATGAAACCATTCGAGAATGGCCGGTCGCTGCATAGCTCCCGATAATTTTTAAGTCCTGTGCTCTAAAATAACCATACTATCAACTTTAACATCAATAATTTTACGAAGTAAGCATTAAGGAAACTTGTGCAACTTACCTGCACTTTCAGTTTTCGCAAAATCAATGCGATACGGTTGATTTTTAGGACGAAACCGCGGTGGCACAGAGACATTTCGCGTGAAAGTAACCTGCGAACAGAGTTACCTCGCTTCTGTGACACGTCATCAATTTTGCCGTACACAAACTTTTCTATGTAGTACACAAAGCTCGGGACATCATCACTATTTGTGTGTTTACCCTGCCGTCTTCCGGACTGAGGCCGCACGAGAACAATCCATGCTCAACTGCGCGAGCGAAGAAATGAAAATCGGGGTAACCTGGCGAACGTTTGTGACGGCAGATACGAAAGTCACCGTTGCGAGGTACACGGATGTATATTCACGCGACCAAATATCTTCATCTATCGATAATGATGCCATGATTTGAAAATAAAAATGTGTGTTTGCCTTCCTGGCGCTCAGGCCGGCAAATTGTCTTTCTTCAGTGGATCGGATTTGTGACGCCGCGCATTCGAAGGTTACCAGTTTTTTATCGGACGCAGCACGCGAGCAGGAGAGGGTTAGTTGTCCAAATAAGATTTTGTGCAGTTTAATCCAAGTATAAGTTATCGTTGAATGATAACAGTTATCCTTTCTAGAGCAGCTGTCGGTTTGAAATGTGTTGTGAACATGGCAGGGGTCTGTCATTCCACGTTTTGGCCGCCATTTTGTGAACAAAAAACGAAAACAAGCAGGAATAAGTGCTACTTCTGTCATATTATTTTCCTTCATGGTGATTTTGTTGATACTGCTACATCAGTAGAATGCAGTAATTATCTTATTTTGTCACCATCATTCCCCGTAATTTAAAAAATTGATTTTACTTGATGTCACCCACCGCAGTCACCATTAGGGGTCCGCCTAAACTACGCGCCAGCACGCGCTAGCACGCGCTAGCACGCGCCAGCACGCGCCAGCTTGAACCATAGCACTTATATACTTTATTTTTATATTTCTAGTTAGTTCATCGTCCATTCTCACATAATACAAAATTTCAAACTTCAATGATAAAAAATACGGAAGTTATGACGAGTTTAAGGAGAGCTAATGCACTACTCTCAAATCCGACGATTGTCGGACATGGAGCCACGGCCTTAGCTAGGATAGCTCTCCTATAACGTGTCTTAGCTATCGTAAATTTTATCACTGAAGTTTGAAATTTTGTATAATGTAAGAACTGACGATGAACTAACTAGAAATATAAAAATCAAGTATATAAGTGCTAAGACGCGTTATAGGAGAGCTATCCTAAGGCCGTGGCTCCATGTCCGACAATGTCGGATACGGAGTCATTCGTTCCAACAGTCAGTCGGATGCGGAGCCAGTCATTCCTCTGTGTGCCACGGTGTGTGTGTGTGTGTGAACGCTACCCGTTTGGCTGCTTATTCTGATTCGCAGCTGACCCCCTTGGGGCCGTACCCCTATCCACCACCTGGGGACCCGCTCGGTTGGGGATGGAAGCCCCGACGATACACCCATGGACACGAGGTGCAAATGAGCATATCGCCATGTTCCGAGTTAAGCATATCAAAGTTAAAATTAAATGACATTCTGCACTTTGCAGCACAGAACAATGGACATGTTCATTACTTCACAGGGCAAAGAAACAACATACTTTTCAGCATGTATTTATTTGGACAAACTTGAAGTCTTGCGTCCTCACAGGATGAACAAGCCTTTTTAAGCCGAATGTTGTTGATATGCTACCGTTCTAGTAAAATTAATTTAAAAAAATGATTAAAAACTAAATTAAAATAAGTTGTATAGCATGGCAAAACAATCAAAAAGTGCAGGAACAGTTGTTTGTTTGTTAGCTAGCTTTACCTCCCTTTATCTTGGTGTAGATGTAAAGAAGAGTGACTAGGATACGATTTCGATGAGTTGCAGGTTAGAAATCCTCTTTGTGAGGACGGCACTTACATACAGTGCATCGTTCGATGAAGGGTTAAGAACGAGACGTACAAAGAAACCCACGAAGATAACACCGAAGACATACACACAGTCGGCACAGTAACTAGACCAGAAGAGAGAGAGGAGATGTGTGTGTGTTTGTGTGTGTGTGGGGGTGGGGGTGGGGGTGGGGTGTGGTTGGTGTTATTTGTGAGAGATGGTGAAAGATAAAAAGGACACAGGTACAGAGACAAGAGGGAGAAAACAAAGATTTTTTTTTGGGGGGGGGGAGGATGAGGGGGGGTGAGCGCACTTAATGTGCATTAGTAATGAGAATAATAGTGATAATGATAATAATATTAATAATAATAATAATAATAATAATAATAATAATGATAAAATAATAATAATAATTATGCTCAAAAACTTCAAACCCTTTCCGACGAAAAAAAAACCAACAACGCCCTTCTTTGACATAATGGCAAATACATGACTGACGTATCTTTCCATTGTTGCTGCTCAAATACTTCACTGAAAATAGTTGCCGACAGATCGCCACCGGCTTCGTGTTGTATAATTATAACTAATGCTGGTCCTAAGTTCTTTGAAGTTGAGACTATCCTAGCAGTTCTGCTATCATCCAACACAACCATCACCATTTTGATTTATGGAGCTGAAATTGTGTATAATTAAAGAATAAAGTAACATAAATGATACAGGTCAAGGCAGTGCCTGCTTCAAAGTGGTTGTGCAGTTGGTATGCATTAATGTCTGTATTCAGTCAATGTCGAAGTTTTGTCATAACTTCCGTAATTTTCATCATTGAAAATTGACATTTTGTATTATGTGAGAATGGACGATGATCTAACAAAAAATATAAAAATAAAGTATGTAAGTGCTATGGATCACACACACACACAGAGGAATGAGTGGCTCTGCATCCGACTGACTGTGTTCGAACGAATGACTCCGTATCCGACATTGTTTTTAATCACTGAAGTGTGAAATTTTGTATAATGTAAGAACTGACGATGGAATGACTAGAAACATACAGATAAATCATATAACAGCTATGAATCTCAGTAGCGTCCACTTAAAATTGGTAGTGCGCAGTTTTAGTCACTGCCGGATTTTGTCGGATTTGAGAGTAGCGCATTAGCTCGACTAAAACACGTCATAACTACTGAAATGTTCAACACTCAAGCTTGAAATTTTGTATTATGTAAGAATGGACAATGAACTATATAGACTATAAAAATAAATTATGTAAGTGTTATGGATCACTGGGTAGCGTCTACTTCAAACTAGGCGCCAGCACGCGCCAGCTTGAACCATAGCACTTATATACTTTATTTTTATATTTCTAGTTAGTTCATCGTCCATTCTCACATAATACAAAATTTCAAACTTCAATGATGAAAAATACGGAAGTTATGACGAGTTTAAGGAGAGCTAATGCACTACTCTCAAATCCGACGATTTCCGCCATTGACTAAACAGCCTCCTGCAAGCTACCACTTTGAAGTAGACGCTACCCGGTGACCCATAACACTTACATAATTTATTTTTATAGTCTATATAGTTAATTGTCCATTCTTACATAATACAAAATTTCAAGCTTGAATGTTGAACATTTCAGTAGTTATGACGGGTTTTAGGCGAGCTAATGCGCTACTCTTAAATCCGACAAAATCCGGACTAAAACTGCGCGCTACCAAATTTAAGTGGACACTACTGAGATTCATAGCTGTTATATAATTTATCTGTATGTTTCTAGTCATTCCATCGTCAGTTCTTACATTATACAAAATTTCAAACTTCAGTGATAAAATTTACGATAGCTAAGACGCGTTATAGGAGAGCTATCCTAGCTAAGGCCGTGGCTCCATGTCCGACAATCGTCGGATTTGAGAGTAGTGCATTAGCTCTCCTTAAACTCGTCATAACTTCCGTATTTTTTATCATTGAAGTTTGAAATTTTGTATTATGTGAGAATGGACGATGAACTAACTAGAAATATAAAAATAAAGTATATAAGTGCTATGGTTCAAGCTGGCGCGTGCTGGCGCGTGCTAGCGCGTGCTGGCGCGTAGTTTAGTCGGACCGCCCACCGCAGTCACCATTAGCGAAGAACAACTCAACTATCAGCAGTCATTCACGTTTCAACAACAGCCTTCAATGCTGAATGTTCCAATGAATGTTCCAATAGAACTGACCATGATATAATATAGTCGTTTCTTATGTGCATCGTACTGCATGTTTACTACACCAGTAATACTAAAACACGGGCCTAAACCACACGACGTGGGATGACCTGACCGAATTAAGTATGTTACTTGTTAGTATTGTTACTGAATTACGACGCCAACAGAACGCAGCAGTCCCTTAAAACAGAAATAAAACTGTATCCGATCGATGTGTAGTGTCTACATTTCTTTGCTATTAACTACTGGCCTTAGAGCTTACGACAAAGGACGTAAACAAATTTGGAAAGAGGGCAAAACGAAATGGACCCACAAGGCCACTGGATTTGTGGCCATTACCAAGAAACAGAAACACACCAACACAGATCGACTGACAACACAATCACACCCATCGCTTTGAGAATGAAAGTCACAAACAACTAGGAGACAATAGAAACTAGTAGGTATTAATTTTCACTCACTTACCTAACCATGTAGGGGGCCCACCGATCCCCAACCCCAGTAAACGGAAACGCACAATATTTGTCCTACCACGACACGTCACAAAAACTGAGCAACACAAAGTGATGACGTAGACAAACAGCAACCAGTCAATCTTGTCCGCACCGAGATTGGAACATCAGCCGATCTAGGCTGACAGAGACAACAATCGACCTTTGCAGCACAGCCCACAGGCACACGACTGGGTTAAAAACATCCGACAGCGATTGACCCCGAAAATCGACTTCGCTATTATTTTGCTATTTTTTTGTCTGCAATAATTTCAGAATGTGCTGAAACAAGTGTGACAAAAATGAGAAAAATCAAAAAGGATAGATTTTCTGGTACATAGTAATTTTGAAAACTGATCACATGCCAAGACTTCACGTAAACGATCAGTTACAACCACAGGACCTATTTTGAAGGTGGTATATAAGTCCCTGGTTCACGCGTGTTGTAATGATGTGTTTCTATTTGAATTGTCAGTTGTAACGTCAGTGCGGCGGCTTTCCGATATGGCTGGAAATAGCGTAGGCCTAACTGAGTACTGACATGACGGCATATGGTTTCGTTGGCTATAATCACATCAATTTCCCAATTCGCATGAAGATATTTCCTGGAGCATCCGGTCGATTTCAACCAAAAATGACACAATCACATATCATCAAGAAATGAAAACAGATCTGCACTGAAACGTACAATTACCCCAATGTTAACTTGAAAAATGGCATCAGAAGCCGGAGTGATCGTACTCTGATGAATATGCTATTTCTAGCCATATCGGAAACTGAGACGCGTTACAATTAAGTCAAATAGAAACACATCACTACAACACGCCGCGTAAACCAGAGATTAAAGCCGGGCACACTCAGCTTCCGGTAAACCATCACAGACACTGTCAGGCTTTTACACATAACACGCCGTAGACGGTGGCTGCATTGGGGAATTGCCTCCGCACTAACTTTCACGACGCCGGGTGAGTTTCTGCACGACAAAATCGTCTCTGTTTTCTCCAAAATGACATATCATCACATTACTGGCGTTTGTACTTCGACCTAAGGTGTTATAGCATCCCATCATCGATTTTCTTCTTTTCTTCGATGCATTTGTTAACGTTGAGCTTCGATTATTTATGCTTTTCTTGCAAAGTTTGCGTAAATTCTGACTTCCCACAGTTATTACGGAAAATCAAGGTTATCAATCAAACTGCAGTCTATTGGAATATCATTATTGTTTATTAGTTGACATGTGGTCCAAGTTGTGTCATCCAAAGTCACGCGGTTGGAGCGTAATTCTTGAATCTGTACCACGACTGATCGATTTTGCGGCTGCCCACCTACGCAATGTATCTTTGCTTACGGCTGCATGCCTACGCACTTTCTGGCTGCCCACCTATGCGAGTACTACAAATAATAAAATGGTATATTATAGTTAGGGCTCTGTTCGTGACTGTTGCCTGCCTGTGTAAACATAAGACAAGACAGCGTTTATGACTGTAACCTATTTTTTATCCCAAGTAATACATAAATAAAGAAATCCGCGGAAATCCGTCCATATTCTCATCTTCGGAAATTTTTGGGAAAGGTGGGTATTATGGATTAGTTTTTCCAGCTGACTTTAGTCACTTGTCTATAGCTCACTCTGTTCGTTGGTGAGAAACAAGCATAAACTTATTAAATAAACATTATAAAATTATTAAATAAAATGAATAACAAAATGTAATATATACTTACAGGGGCGTAGCACACGGTCCGGCAGGTCCTGCGACCGCCGGACCACTTTTGGGCACCAAAGAAAACACGAAAAGAAGGAGAGCGAGAGAGAGAGAAAGACAGAGAGAGAGAGAGAGAGAGAGAGAGAGAGAGAGAGAGAGAGAGAGAGAGAGAGAGAGAGAGAGAGAGAGAGAGAGAGAGAGAGAGAGAGAGAGAGAGAGATTAATTCCTGTACCACACACGAGACGAATAAGCCTCAGCGGTGTAGTGCCTGTGATTTTTTTCTACCCGACCACTTTTGACAGGTATGCAACGAATTTGTGGCTTTTATTTGTTTTCCGGCGAACCTTCTTTGACAGTTCTGCTACGCCCCTGAGGTCATATGGAACAGGCATAAATTGCCATATATTTCCCGAACTGTTAAACTAATTCTATAATCATAAGAAGCAAAATATATTCGTCTCCCAATTCCCAAAACATACAAATACAAGCATAATATTAATTAAGTAGATGTGCAACGCCAAGGCACTGCATACCCCAGCGAAAGACAAACCTCTCTCTCTCTCTCTCTCTCTCTCTCTCTCTCTCTCTCTCTCTCTCTCTCTCTCTCTCTCTCTCTCTCTCTCTCAAACACACACACACACGAACACACACACACACACACACACACACACACACACACACATACCCCAAGTTACACACGTACACACATACACACTCACTCACTCACTCTCTCACACACACTTCATACACACAAAACACACCCCCATACGCACATATAGACAGACGGACATACACACCTTTACAAACAAACACACATACACACACACATACACTTACGCACACGCACAAACACACACCCACCCACCCACTCTCTCTCTCTCTCTCTCTCTCTCTCTTTCTCTTTCTCTCTTATACAAACAGACACACACCCACCCACACACACACACACACACACACACACACACATGTACATACGCACACACATACAGACGCATGTAGGGGAAAGGCTCCTAATATGGACCACTTTTTGTTTCATGTTGATAACTAGCTTGTTTTCTTGCGAAGAAGTTTCATTTTGTGTTTGGTGGTCCTTCTCTCTTAGGTTAACCGTTAGGCCTAATTAGAGTGAAATAGCTTTGATAGACATTCAGCAAAAATTAAATACAGAAAAAATCACAAATGGTCCATATTAGGAGCCTGGGCGCCTAATATGGACCAGTGAAGCGGCCTTCACGAATCACCGTAAAAAGCCTCCTATACTTCAAAATAACATGATACAACTTAGTGTACAAGTCCGACTAATTAAAATATGCTTTAGATTTAGCTGTTTCGGGTTGATGAGAGCATTATTGGAAGCACACCAGGAAACTAAAGAAGCTTAGCAAAAACAGAGTGAAAATAAGTGAAATTATCAACTTCCACGAAAAGAAGACTTTTTGTTATATATTTTTTAAATCTCGAGGGCTAGTTATAGGTTATTTCCAGCAAGCTTCTTAATGAATTAATGAAAATAGCCTTTAGCTTTTGTTTTCTTCGATTTGTCGAAGGTGGTCCATATTAGGGGACTCGCACATACTTTGAGATTTGCTATTATTTTTTGTTTGCAGTAGAAACCCGGGGTCAACACTGCTAAAATGTAACAAATACGGTCTTAGCTGTCATATATAGCAATTTTTGTGTGATAAAAGCTTTGGCTGTGGACAGAAACGAGTCCGTTTTAGGCGGCAAATTTAGAGTGAACGCTGCCAAAAGTGAAAAAAAGAGAAAAAGCCTAACGGTTTTGAGATTTGTGTTTCTGCAACTGTTTTGACATGTGCAAGTAATCCAGAGAGGGTGAATACAGCGAATACAACTTTTTTGAGCGCTCTAGCGCCGTTAGTTTGTCAGAACAGGAGGTGGTCCATATTAGGAGCCGGTCCATATTAGGAGCCCTTCCCCTACGCACGCACACACCCACAGACACACACAGACAGACACACACACACACACACACATTGACTCACACAAATCTCATACACACAAAACACACTCATACGCACATACACGGTTGGCCTAGTGGTAAGGCGTCCGCCCCGTGATCGGGAGGTCGTGGGTTAGAACCCAGGCCGGGTCATACCTAAAAGACTTTAAAATTGGCAATCTAGTGGCTGCTCCGCCTGGCGTCTGGCATTATGGGGTTAGTGCATGCTAGCACTGGTTGATCCGGTGTCAGAATAATGTGACTGGGTGAGACATGAAGCCTGTGCTGCGACTTCTGCCTTGTGTGTGGCGCACGTTATATCTCAAAGCAGCACCGCCCTGATAATTATGGCCCTTCGTGGTCGGCTGGGCGTTAAGCAAACAAACAAACAAATACGCACATAGACAGACGGACACACACACCTTTACAAACAAACACATATACACACTCATACACACACAAACACACACAAACATACACACACACTCAAGCACACACACATTCACACACACACACTCTTTCTCCCCCTCTCTCAGTCTTTCACACACTCACACACACACACACACACACACACACACACGAGTACAGACTCATGCACGCGCACACACACACACACACACACATACACACACACACACACACGCACTAACACTAACACATGTGCACAAAATGAACACACACACACACACACACACACACACACACACACACACACACACACACCGCGCGAGAGAAAAAGACTACAGGGAGGCATGACGTCATGATGCATTAATTGACGTCAAAGACTTTTGACCGTGACGCAATCTTCTTACGCGAGCTTTATCCATAGTCTTGGATAACCACACACAAATAGACTTGGAAACTACAGAATTTCTACCCGTCCAAAGCGGCCTTGGGTGGCGTTTGCTCAAAAAATGGGGGAGCCTATTGCACCCACCGTATTTTTGTTAGTATGGTCCCAATTTTTGGTGAACTTCCATCTTCAACTGTAGCCCGTAGCCGGGCACAAAGAATCCTTCTTTATCATGTATTATCGGTATGAAAATTTCTCAAGTCGATGGATACCTTCAGCTTCGCTGCCCGAGGACTATTATATTATCATATTAGTTATTACTGGATGCGCTGTTCACAGTATCATTTGCGCAAATAGTGCATTGGCATGCAGCCACCCTTTGCGTAGGTGGGCCGCCGCAAAATCGATCAGTCGTGGTACAGATTCAAGAATTACGCTCCAACCGCGTGACTTTGGATGACACAACTTGGACCACATGTCAACTAATAAACAATAATGATATTCCAATAGACTGCAGTTTGATTGATATTAACCTTGATTTTCCGTAATAACTGTGGGAAGTCAGAATTTACGCATAAATAATCGAAGCTCAACGTTAACAAATGCATCGAAGAAAAGAAGAAAATCGATGATGGGATGCTATAACACCTTAGGTCGAAGTACAAACGCCAGTATTGTGATGATATGTCATTTTGGAGAAAACAGAGACGATTTTGTGCAGAAACTCACCCTGCGTGTTGCTCTTCAGCAGTGTAAGTTAGTGCGGAGGCAATTCCCCATGCAGCCACCGTCTACGGCGTGCATAAGCTTAGTGGGCTGCAAACACCCTTTCGTTTAATTAAACTCTCACCGCTTGAGAACATCCTCACGCCGTCGATCCAAATATTAAACAAGTCGCGTAAGGCGAAAATACAATATTTAGTCAAGTAGCTGCCATTTTTCAGCAAGACCGTATACTCGTAGCATCGTCAGTCCAGCGCTCATGGCAAAGGCAGTGAAATTGACAAGAAGAGCGGGGTAGTAGTTGCGCTAAGAAGGATAGCACGCTTTTCTGTACCTCTCTTTGTTTTAACTTTCTGAGCGTGTTTTTAATCCAAACATATCATATGTATATGTTTTTGGAATCAGGAACTGACCAGGAATAAGATGAAAGTGTTTTTAAATTGATTTGGACAATTTAATTTTGATAATAATTTTTATATATTTAATTTTCAGAGCTTGTTTTTAATACGAATATAACATATTTATATGTTTTTGGAATCAGCAAATGATGGAGAATAAGATAAACGTAAATTTGGATCGTTTTATAAATTTTTATTTTTTTTTACAATTTTCAGATTTTTAATGACCAAAGTCATTAATTAATTTTTAAGCCACCAAGCTGAAATGCAATACCGAAGTCCGGGCTTCGTCGAAGATTACTTGACCAAAATTTCAACCAATTTGGTTGAAAAATGAGGGCGTGACAGTGCCGCCTCAACTTTCACGAAAAGCCGGATATGACGTCATCAAAGACATTTATCAAAAAAATGAAAAAAAACGTTCGGGGATTTCATACCCAGGAACTCTCATGTCAAATTTCATAAAGATCGGTCCAGTAGTTTAGTCTGAATCGCTCTACACACACACACACACACACACACACACGCACACACGCACACACGCACACACGCACATACACCACGACCCTCGTTTCGATTCCCCCTCGATGTTAAAATATTTAGTCAAAACTTGACTAAATATAAAAAACGTCTAAGGATATCATACCCAGGAACCCTCATGTCAAATTTCATAAAGATCGGCCCAGTAGTTTAGTCTGAATCGCTCTACACACACACAGACACAGACACAGACACAGACACACACACACACACACACACACCACACACACACACACACACACACACACCACGACCCTCGTCTCGATTCCCCCCTCTATGTTAAAACATTTAGTCAAAACTTGACTAAATGTAAAAAAGTCGCGTAAGGCGAAAATACAACATTTAGTCAAGTAGCTGTCGAACTCACAGAATGAAACTGAACGCAATGCCATTTTTATATGGCGGGGATATAGCTCAGTTGGTAGCGCGCTTGATTTGTATTCAGTTGGCCGCTGTCAGCGTGAGTTCGATCCCAGGTTCGGCAGAAATTTATTTCAGAGTCAACTTTGGATCGTTTTATACATTTGCAGACTCTCTTCGGTACGTGGGTGTGCACGTTAAAGATCCCACGATTGACAAAAGGGTCTTTCCTAGCAAAATTGCTTAGGCACAGTTAATAATTGTCTACCTATACCCGTGTGACTTGGAATAATAGGCCGCGAAAGGTAAATATGCGCCGAAATGGCTGAAATCTACTGGCCGTATAAAATTTCATCTCACACGGCATCACTGCAGAGCGCCTAGAACTGTACCCACGGAATATGCGCGATATAAGCCTCATTGATTGATTGATTGATTGATTTTTCAGCAAGACCGTATACTCGTAGCATCGTCAGTCCACCGCTCATGGCAAAGGCAGTGAAATTGACAAGAAGAGCGGGGTAGTAGTTGCACTAAGAAGGATAGCACGCTTTTCTGTACCTCTCTTTGTTTTAACTTTCTGAGCGTGTTTTTAATCCAAACATATCATATCTATATGTTTTTGGAATCAGGAACCGACAAGGAATAAGATGAAAGTGTTTTTAAATTGATTTCGACAATTTAATTTTGATAATAATTTTTATATATTTAATTTTTAGAGCTTGTTTTTAATCCAAATATAACATATTTATATGTTTTTGGAATCAGAAAATGATGGAGAATAAGATGAACGTAAATTTGGATCGTTTTATACATTTTTATTTTTTTTTACAATTTTCAGATTTTTAATGACCAAAGTCATTAATTAATTTGTAAGCCACCAAGCTGAAATGCAATACCGAAGTCCGGGCTTCGTCGAAGATTACTTGACCAAAATTTAAACCAATTTGGTTGAAAAATGAGGGCGTGACAGTGCCGCCTCAACTTTCACGAAAAGCCGGATATGACGTCATCAAAGACATTTATCAAAAAAATGAAAAAAACATTCGGGGATTTCATACCCAGGAACTCTCATGTCAAATTTCATAAAGATCGGTCCAGTAGTTTAGTCTGAATCGCTCTACACACACACACACACACAGACAGACACACACACGCACATACACCACGACCCTCGTCTCGATTCCCCCCTCTACGTTAAAACATTTAGTCAAAACTTGACTAAATGTAAAAATGGGATGGCGGCCAAATGGGATGGTGTCAAAATGGGATGTCGCGCAATTGTTATGACACGGTAGTAAAATGACGCTTGGCTTGTGAAATGTCGCGACAATGGGATGGGGGCGAAATGGAATGCGGTGAAACGGCATGGCGGCCAAATGGGATATGGTGTCAAAATGGGATGTCGCGCTATTGTTATGACATGTTAGTAAAATGACGTTTGGCTTGTGAAATGTCGCGAAAATGGGATGGGGCAAAAAATGGGACGGCGGCAAAATGGGATTGCACCAAAATGGGATGTGGAACTAAAACCACCCCCACCACTCAGCGTAGAGGCTCTAAACAAGAAAAATAATAATAATAAAAGGCATGCATTACTTTGTGGAATGCGATATTTTTCCATTTTTCCATTTTTACAAATCGCGGTTTTAGGTTCGACGTGATTTGTAAAATATTTTTACATTTTTACAAATCACAGGTTAACAGGTATGCAACTCAGTGTGTGAGAGCCTCGGAGCGCTACCGTTGCGTTACTGTTGTTTTAACTTCCTTTAACGATCCAAGCGTTCCGTTACCGATGGGTTAAGGTTCCATTACCGTTCATTCTGATCGGGAGGGGAACGGCTAACATTTTGAACATGCAGCCCAAACTCAACCGACCCTACCGACCCTACCGTTCAAAGCAGTTCCGTTAACGATCATTTACGTTCCATTGCGGTTTCCTCCCGATCCCTCCCGTGCCCGCACCGTTCCTTGGTCGATACGGGAACGGGACCTAGAACGGTTGTGTGGAATGGGGGTATAAGAGAAACGCACGACTGCCCAGTACTCACCGCTCGCTAATCGCGCTGGTGCCGATAGCTCTTTGTGCATGTACACGCTGACAAATCCCTCGCTAGTCCAAACAATACGCCCATAGGTCCTTGAATAACAATTAGTCTACCTCGTGAGTGGCACTTGTAACTAGCCTAGGTGTGTCGTTTCAATGTCGTTTATTGATTGTTTCCTCGGAGATGACCTGCTTTGTGAGCCCGTGACTTCTTCAAAAGCAATAAAGTGAAACGGCGGCTTATATTCTGTTTGGTGCTCAATGGCTTAACAAGGTTACAAGTCCTTACTGTTTTCAGTGTTGGTGTTCGTTTTACATGGAGTTTCTTTTCTGAGGCCCGGTGAAGCAGAAAGCAGCGGCAAACGGCTCAACATTCTGAGTAAGTATTTCACATGTGAACAGTTGCCCCCAAAGACACGTGTTTATTCAGTCAAGTTTTTAAAAAATTATTATTGTTCCTGCTTGCCCAGAATACTCTCTACTAGTGTGCCAGCTTTTGGAATGCTAAAGAACTGAATTAGTGAATAGGTATAGGTATTTGGTGAACACAGGCATATTTCACGGTAAGCATTCTGTTTTGTGCACTACTGCTTGGTGTCCAAAAGACAAGCGTCGCCAACTATGACGGTGTGACTCAGAAATACTGTATATAGAGTGTTAACCATGTGTTGTTGTTGTTGCTGTTGCTGTTGTGGTTGTTGTTGTGGTAATGGTGGTAGTTGTTGTTGTTGTTTCGAAAAAATGTTAGCCATTGTGGAGGGTTTTCCCAGGTGTATCTCTTCTGTTTTTTCATGTGTCTTTACATTGAGTCAAGTTTTTTAACAAAATGTTTTAACATAGACTCGGAATCGCGACGAGGGTGATGGTGGAGGTTTGTGAGTGTGCGTGCGTGTGTGTGTGTGTGTGTGTGTGTGTGTGTTTGTGTGTGTGTGTGTGTGTGTAAAGTGATTCCCAGAAAACTACTGGGCAGATCGTCATGAAACTTTGCATACAAATTCTTCCAGATGATACCCCAGACGTTCTTTTGTTTTCTCTCTCCATTTTTTCGACAAATGTCTTTGACGACTTCATATTCGGCTTTTATTGAAAGTTGAGGCGGCACTGTCACGCACTCATTTTTCGATCAAATTGATTGAAATTTTGGTCAAATACAGAAAATGCGCTTTTCTGTTCAGCACAAGCGCTACTGCGCTATAGCTTCTGTGAATTCAAGTGATCGACAGCCGGCCAACCCGATTTACACGGACTAATTAAGAGATGTATTCATACAATGTGTCAGCGCTTTCTCGACCGCGGGGAATCGGTGAAGTCTGGGTGAAATTATGCAGTGCGTTCAGTTTCATTAGTCGACAGATTGACTAAATGTATTAGTTTCGCTTTACGCGACTTCTTTTAACTTAAGAAAAAAACCATGTTTTATTGTCATGTTACCACTTGCATTCACCATTTATTAACATGAAACAGTCATGTGGTTATCCTTTTGGTATTTCAAGATTTTACAGGGCGGTTTGGGAACCCGTCAAGCAAGACGCCGAAACCCTTCAATCACTAGTACATGTAGTTTCACAGTGCACCTAGACATTCATCATTCCGGTTTCAGTCCGAAGGGGACATGGCACACATTGTACCGTAACACTGCTATCACTGAGGAGATGGAAAACTAACAACCATTTTTCAATCCGGCTGTCAATTCCAAACAGCTTAAATATTCTACGTTGTACCTGCTGAAAAATGTGCCGTGTGCAAGGAATGTGTGCACATCACGTTTCGTGGACTTTGAACTAAAGAAAACGTGGTGTACATATATACATTCCATTGTGAGCTTCCTCCAGACTAAATGTCCGAGAAAAAGATGGTCATTTCAAAAGCATTTATTCTCGGCGCTGTCCAGTGTGTTTCAAGAGTCTGGGTCAGTGGATCCTTATTCTAGGGAGCTCCTTTCTTGTCAGAAAATGAAATGGCGATATTCAGTCAGGCAGTATGTGCCAATATGTTTCGCGCAACAAAACAAAAAACTGAGAGAGAGAGAGAGAGAGAGAGAGAGAGAGAGAGAGAGAGAGAGAGAGAGAGAGAGAGAGAGAGAGAGAGAGAGAGACCGGCCCCCGTGGCGCAGTGGTTAGCGCATCGGACTGCAGGCCGGGAGATCGTGGTTCGAATCCCATAAGGGGTGCGTGGGTTTTTCGAGCTTCGATCGGCTCCTACCCAGAGTGGAAGTGCTAAAGTTCCAATGGGAAGGCTGGGATCACACAGCCGAGTGTCATTCACTTCACGAATGCGATTGACTCAGAAAGCGCGAAAAACAAAAACAAAACTTGTCCCGATTCTTGTGACCCTTCCTGCTCTGCAGGGCTCTCATGGTGACCTTGGTCCTAGTGTTCCTGTTCCAGCCATCCCTGAATATTCTGCTACCAGCCTGGGATGCTCCAGGGGGGTCGACGGAGGGACGCAGTGGCGGTCTGCTCTCTGAGGAGACGCTCACTCAATCTGGTTCCGCGACTTAACAGTCAGTGTCGTAAGTAGAAGGCTTAGTAGGTAGCGGTGCCTGTGTCCCTTGCCAGGAACAGGACCAATACTGAACACCGTCGAAGTGACTCAGCAGCAGTGCAGTGTCATCTTCCGAGGGTAGCCTACCCCAGCGGCCTGACATCCTTCCCTGGAGTGTCTGTAAAATTAGTGAGGGTGCACACTGGGGGCTCATTGATTCGACAAAGTCTGGCGGCGGAACGAAGTTCAGGAGTGGATGTTGCAGTGAGTGCTGGGACGGGGCGGCGTGGGAGCATACTGGGAGAAGGAACAAGCGTCGGGACAAGCAAAAAGAGAATGAAATAAAACAATAAATAAACAAGAGAGAGGAAGAGAAAAAGAAAAGAGAAAGAGAGAAAAGAAAAAAAAAGAAAGAGAGGGAGAAGAGTAGAAAGAAGAGATGAGAGTGAAAAGGAGAAAGAGAAGGAAAAAAAAAAGAGAAAAAAAAAGAAGAAAAAGAAAAAGAAGAGGAGGTAGAAGAAAAAGAGAAGAGAGAAGAAAACAAGTTGCGTAAGGCGAAATTACTACATTTAGTCTAGCTGTGGAACTCACAGAATGAAACTGAACGCACTGCATTTTTTCACAATGACCGTAGTCCGCCGCTTGTGCAAAACGGAGTGAAACTGACGAGCCTGTTCAGCGCGGTAGTGGTTTCGCTGTGCTGCATAGCACGCTTTTCTGTACCTCTCTTCGTTTTAACTTTCTGAGCGTGTTTTTAATCCAAACATATCATATCTATATGTTTTTGGAATCAAGAACCGACAAGGAATAAGATGAAATTGTTTTTAAATCGATTTCGGAAATTTAATTTTGATCATAATTTTTATATTTTTAATTTTCAGAGTCTGTCTTTGATCCAAATATAACATATTTACATGTTTTTGGAATCAGGAAATGATGTAGAATAAGATGAACGTAAATTTGGATCGTTTTATATAAAAAATATTATTACAATTTTCAGATTTTTAATGACCAAAGTCATTAATTAATTTTTAAGCCACCAAGCTGAAATGCAATACCGAAGTCCGGCCTTCGTCGAAGATTGCTTTACAAAAATTTCAATCAATTTGATTGAAAAATGAGGGTGTGACAGTGCCGCCTCAACTTTTACAAAAAGCCGGATATGACGTCATCAAAAGTATTTATCGGAAAAAATGAAAAAAACGTCCGGGGATATCATTCCCAGGAACTCTCATGTAAAATTTCATAAAGATCGGTCCAGTAGTTTGGTCTGAATCGCTCTACACACACACACGCACAGACAGACACACACACATACACCACGACCCTCGTCTCGATTCCCCCTCTATGTTAAAACATTTAGTCAAAACTTGACTAAATGTAAAAAGAAACAAGTCGCGTAAGGCGAAATTACTACATTTAGTCAAGCTGTGGAACTCACAGAATGAAACTGAACGCACTGCATTTTTTCACAATGACCGTAGTCCGCCGCTTGTGCAAAACGGAGTGAAACTGACGAGCCTGTTCAGCGCGGTAGTGGTTTCGCTGTGCTGCATAGCACGCTTTTCTGTACCTCTCTTCGTTTTAACTTTCTGAGCGTGTTTTTAATCCAAACATATCATATCTATATGTTTTTGGAATCAGGAACCGACAAGGAATAAGATGAAATTGTTTTTAAATCGATTTCGGAAAATTAATTTTGATCATAATTTTTATATTTTTAATTTTCAGAGCTTGTTTTTAATCCAAATATAACATATTTATATGTTTTTGGAATCAGGAAAATGATGTAGAATAAGATGAACGTAAATTTGGATCGTTTTATAAAAAAAAAATTTAATTACAATTTTCAGATTTTTAATGACTAAAGTCATTAATTAATTTTTAAGCCACCAATCTGAAATGCAATACCGAAGTCCGGCCTTCGTCGAAGATTGCTTTACAAAAATTTCAATCAATTTGATTGAAAAATGAGGGTGTGACAGTGCCGCCTCAACTTTTACAAAAAGCCGGATATGACGTCATCAAAAGTATTTATCGAAAGAATGAAACAAACGTCCGGGGATATCATTCCCAGGAACTCTCATGTAAAATTTCACAAAGGTCGGTCCAGTAGTTTGGTCTGAATCGCTCTACACACACACACGCACAGACAGACACACACAGACACACACACACACACACACACACACACACACACACACACACACACACACACACACACACACACACACACACACACACACACACACCATGACCCTCGTCTTGATTCCCCCTCTATGTTAAAACATTTAGTCAAAACTTGACTAAACTGATGTAAAAAGAAAAGAAAAACAAGTCGCGTAAGGCGAAATTACTACATTTAGTCAAGCTGTGGAACTCACAGAATGAAACTGAACGTTGTCCGCCGCTAGTGCAAAAGGCAGTGAAAGTGACGAGCCTGTTTGGCGCGGTAGCGATTGCGCTGTGCTTCATAGCACGCTTTACTGTACCTCTATTCGTTTTAACTTTCTGAGCGTGTTTTTAATCCAAACATATCATATCTATATGTTTTTGGAATCAGGAACCGACAAGGAATAAGATGAAATAGTTTTAAAACGATTTCGGAAATTTAATTTTGATCATAATTTTTATATTTTTAATTTTCAGAGCTTGTTTTTAATCCAAATATAACATATGTATATGTTTTTGGAATCAGAAAATGATGAAGAATAAGATGAAATTGTTTTTGGATCGTTTAATAAAAAAATAATTTTAATTACAAATTTCCGATTTTTAATGACCAAACTCACTCATTAGTTTTTAAGCCACCAAGCTGAAATGCAATACCAAACCCCGGGCTTCGTCGAAGATTGCTTTGCCAACATTTCAATCAATTTGATTGAAAAATGAGGGTGTGACAGTGCCGCCTCAACTTTTACAAAAAGCCGGATATGACGTCATCAAAGGTATTTATCGAAAAAATGAAAAAAACGTCCGGGGATATCATACCCAGGAACTCTCATGTCAAATTTCATAAAGATCGGCCCAGTAGTTTAGTCTGAATCGCTCTACACACACACACAGACAGACAGACAGACAGACAGACACACATACACCACGACCCTCGTCTCGATTCCCCCCTCTATGTTAAAACATTTAGTCAAAACTTGACTAAATGTAAAAAAGAGACAGACAGAGACAGGGACAGACAGAGACAGACAGACAGAGACAGACAGAGACATACAGACAGACAAACAGACAGAGACAGACACAGATAGACACAGAGAAACACAGAGAGACGGACAGGGAGAGAGAGAGACAGAGGGAGACACAGAGAGAGGGAGGGAGAGAATCGGAGAGAGGGAGAGAGACAGACAGACAGACAGACACACACACACACACACACAGACACACACACACACACACAATCAAGTGACGTTCCTACGACTATCATTAATTTGGGTTCAAACAGCAAAGCCCCTCCCAGGCAAGCACACTTGTCAACGTCTCGCTGCACCTCAGCACCATGCCGGACCCACGGTTTTCTAAGAAGAAAATGTCACTTCTCCTACGGCCACAGTCCGCAGCGGGCTCGCGTCATGTAGTGGACAAAGACTCACAACAACAGCAACACCCACGCCCACCCGTGTCCAAAACCATCCGACCATGGAGCGCACACCTTCGACAGCGCGGAGAGCTGTCCCCCCAGAAGGTCCTCCGCCCCGCTCAGCACCTCCGCAAATCGCACATGAAAGCCTCGGGCCGCCACAAGGACGCGGAGGTTGAGGCTGTTCAGCGAGTGCTCGCTTTCCCCTCCACGAAGACTGCGAGAAGCAGCGTGGAGTCAGGGGGAGACTATGCAGACCTGGAGGTGGTCACTCTGGTCAGCGCCAAACAGCTTCATGGTCAGTGGGTGTAGCGATTGAAAAGTGAAGTGTATTACTACAGTATTAGTACCACTTATTGCCCAAAGGTCACTGTGAAATAACCAGGTATCGATCTTGCAGTTTCTTTTAAAGCTCTGCATGTTTCTTTTTTTTTTTAATTTTTTTTTTTTTTACTAAATGTTTTAACATAGACGGGGAATCGAGACGAGGGTCGTGGTGTATGTGTGTGTGTATGTATGTATACAAGTATGTATGTTAGAGAACGTAAAGCGCTCTATAAATCTCCCATATTATTATTATGTATGTGCGTGTTTGTGTGTGTGTGTGTGTGTGTGTAGAGCGATTCAGAGAAAACTACTAAACCGATCTTCATGAAATTTCACATGAGAGTTCCTGGGTATGATATCCCCGGACGTTTTTTTTTTCTCTCATTTTTTCGATAAATGCCTTTGATGACGTCATATCCGGCTTTTTGTGAAAGTTGCACGCCCTCATTTTTCAATCAAATTGATTAAAATTTTGGTCAAGTAATTTTCGACAAAGTCCGGACTGTGAGATTGAATTTCAGCTTGGCAGCGTAAAAATTAGTTAATTAGTTTGCTCATTAAAGTTGTCATTAAAATCGAATTTTCACTAACAGATTCAAAAATGATTGCATCGTATTCCACAATTTCTCCTGATTTCAAAAACATATACATATGTCATGTTTACTATAAAAATGTGCTCTGTCGAAACAGACCAATAGCAGAAGATATCATCACACAGTCAGTCAATGTTAGATATATTGCTAATTCTCTGGACATGTTGTATTTACTGTAAAGAAATTACAAAAGTATTTGTCTCAGTTTTGGCTGTTCCATATCCCTCCCTCTGATTATTATTTCTTTTTGTTCACTCTTTTCTTGTACTTTTCAGTATTTTCAAATGTCTTTTCTTTCAAAAAGTCTTTAGTCACTTGCTCAACTAAATTCTGGGATCATTACATTTTCATATATATTTGTTTGTTTTTAAATTTAGGTGTTTTTATATTTAGTCAAGTTTTGACTAAATATTTTAACATCGAGGGGGAATCGAAACGAGGGTCGTGGTGTATGTGCGTGCGTGTGTGCGTGTGTGCGTGTGTGCGTGCGTGTGTGTGTGTGTGTGTAGAGCGATTCAGACTAAACTACTGGACCGATCTTTGTGAAATTTGACATGAGAGTTCCTGGGTATGAAATCCCCGAACTTTTTTTTCATTTTTTTGATAAATGTCTTTGATGACGTCATATCCGGCTTTTCGTGAAAGTTGAGGCGGCACTGTCACGCCCTCATTTTTCAACCAAATTGGTTCAAATTTTGGTCAAGTAATCTTCGACGAAGCCCGGGGTTCGGTATTGCATTTCAGCTTGGTGGCTTAAAAATTAATTAATGACTTTGGTCATTAAAAATCAGAAAATTGTAAAAAAAAATAAAAAATTATAAAACGATCCAAATTTACGTTTATCTTATTCTCCATCATTTGCTGATTCCAAAAACATATAAATATGTTATATTCGGATTAAAAACAAGCTCTGAAAATTAAATATATAAAAATTATTATCAAAATTAAATTGTCTAAATCAATTTAAAAACACTTTCATCTTATTCCTTGTCGGTTCCTGATTCCAAAAACATATAGATATGATATGTTTGGATTAAAAACACGCTCAGAAAGTTAAAACAAAGAGAGGTACAGAAAAGCGTGCTATCCTTCTTAGCGCAACTACTACCCCGCTCTTCTTGTCAATTTCACTGCCTTTGCCATGAGCGGTGGACTGACGATGCTACGAGTATACGGTCTTGCTGAAAAATGGCAGCTACTTGACTAAATATTGTATTTTCGCCTTACGCGACTTGTTGTTTTTGAAGTGGGGAAGCAATAAAGAGGTCGTCGATATCAAAACTGATATCGACGGAAATGTCGTCGATATCACTTTTGCACTGAGCTCAGTTTTGCCCAATTGACCAATGGAAATCCACGTAACATATGAAATAGCAATATTAATAATTATAGTCTCGGCGATGACTGTTTTTTGGTGTTAATCTGTTACTTTGATGCCGACAGCTTGACTAAATGTTTTTATATCGCTTCACGAGACTTGTGGTTTTTTATATTTAGTCAAGTTTTGACTAAATATTTTAACATCGAGGGGGAATCGAAACGAGGGTCGTGGTGTATGTGCGTATGTGTGTGCGTGCGTGTGTGTGTGTGTGTGTGTAGAGCGATTCAGACTAAACTACTGGACCGATCTTTATGAAATTTGACATGAGAGTTCCTGGGTATGAAATCCCCGAACTTTTTTTTCATTTTTTTGATAAATGTCTTTGATGACGTCATATCCGGCTTTTCGTGAAAGTTGAGGCGGCACTGTCACGCCCTCATTTTTCAACCAAATTGGTTCAAATTTTGGTCAAGTAATCTTCGACGAAGCCCGGGGTTCGGTATTGCATTTCAGCTTGGTGGCTTAAAAATTAATTAATGACTTTGGTCATTAAAAATCTGAAAATTGTAAAAAAAAATAAAAATTTATAAAACGATCCAAATTTACGTTTATCTTATTCTCCATCATTTGCTGATTCCAAAAACATATAAATATGTTATATTCGGATTAAAAACAAGCTCTGAAAATTAAATATATAAAAATTATTATCAAAATTAAATTGTCCAAATCAATTTAAAAACACTTTCATCTTATTCCTTGTCGGTTCCTGATTCCAAAAACATATAGATATGATATGTTTGGATTAAAAACACGCTCAGAAAGTTAAAACAAAGAGAGGTACAGAAAAGCGTGCTATCCTTCTTAGCGCAACTACTACCCCGCTCTTCTTGTCAATTTCACTGCCTTTGCCATGAGCGGTGGACTGACGATGCTACGAGTATACGGTCTTGCTGAACAATGGCAGCTACTTGACTAAATATTGTATTTTCGCCTTACGCGACTTGTTATATTTAGTCAAGTTTTGACTAAATATTTTAACATCGAGGGGGAATCGAAACGAGGGTCGTGGTGTATGTGCGTATGTGTGTGCGTGCGTGTGTGTGTGTGTGTGTGTAGAGCGATTCAGACTAAACTACTGGACCGATCTTTATGAAATTTGACATGAGAGTTCCTGGGTATGAAATCCCCGAACGTTTTTTTCATTTTTTGGATAAATGTCTTTGATGACGTCATATCCGGCTTTTCGTGAAAGTTGAGGCGGCACTGTCACGCCCTCATTTTTCAACCAAATTGGTTCAAATTTTGGTCAAGTAATCTTCGACGAAGCCCGGGGTTCGGTATTGCATTTCAGCTTGGTGGCTTAAAAATTAATTAATGACTTTGGTCATTAAAAATCGGAAAATTGTAAAAAAAAATAAAAATTTATAAAACGATCCAAATTTACGTTTATCTTATTCTCCATCATTTGCTGATTCCAAAAACATATAAATATGTTATATTCGGATTAAAAACAAGCTCTGAAAATTAAATATATAAAAATTATTATCAAAATTAAATTGTCCAAATCAATTTAAAAACACTTTCATCTTATTCCTTGTCGGTTCCTGATTCCAAAAACATATAGATATGATATGTTTGGATTAAAAACACGCTCAGAAAGTTAAAACAAAGAGAGGTACAGAAAAGCGTGCTATCCTTCTTAGCGCAACTACTACCCCGCTCTTCTTGTCAATTTCACTGCCTTTGCCATGAGCGGTGGACTGACGATGCTACGAGTATACGGTCTTGCTGAAAAATGGCAGCTACTTGACTAAATATTGTATTTTCGCCTTACGCGACTTGTTTATATTTAGTCAAGTTTTGACTAAATATTTTAACATCGAGGGGGAATCGAAACGAGGGTCGTGGTGTATGTGCGTGCGTGTGTGCGTGCGTGCGTGTGTGTGTGTGTGTGTGTGTGTGTGTGTGTGTGTGTGTAGAGCGATTCAGACTAAACTACTGGACCGATCTTTATGAAATTTGACATGAGAGTTCCTGGGTATGAAATCCCCGAACTTTTTTTTCATTTTTTTGATAAATGTCTTTGATGACGTCATATCCGGCTTTTCGTGAAAGTTGAGGCGGCACTGTCACGCCCTCATTTTTCAACCAAATTGGTTCAAATTTTGGTCAAGTAATCTTCGACGAAGCCCGGGGTTCGGTATTGCATTTCAGCTTGGTGGCTTAAAAATTAATTAATGACTTTGGTCATTAAAAATCAGAAAATTGTAAAAAAAAATAAAAATTTATAAAACGATCCAAATTTACGTTTATCTTATTCTCCATCATTTGCTGATTCCAAAAACATATAAATATGTTATATTCGGATTAAAAACAAGCTCTGAAAATTAAATATATAAAAATTATTATCAAAATTAAATTGTCCAAATCAATTTAAAAACACTTTCATCTTATTCCTTGTCGGTTCCTGATTCCAAAAACATATAGATATGATATGTTTGGATTAAAAACACGCTCAGAAAGTTAAAACAAAGAGAGGTACAGAAAAGCGTGCTATCCTTCTTAGCGCAACTACTACCCCGCTTTTCTTGTCAATTTCACTGCCTTTGCCATGAGCGGTGGCCTGACGAGGCTACGAGTAAAATGGCATTGCATTCAGTTTCATTCTGTGAGTTCGACAGCTACTTGACTAAATATTGTATTTTCGCCTTTCGCGACTTGTTTTGTTTTTTTGTTGTTGTTGTTGCTCCAACCCTTCTTTTTTGCCTCTCTCTCTCTCTCTTTTTTTGTTTTGTTGTTCTTGTTAATTATCGTTGTGTTGTTTGTTATTGTTGTTGTGGTTTTTGCTGTTGTTGTTGTTTAAGTAATGAAAAAAAAATCTAATAGATCCCTTGACTTTGGGGTAGCGCGACTTTAAACATTTTACAAATCGCGGGGCGCGCCCCGTGATTTGTAAAATGTTTTACATTTTTACAAATTACGGGTTAACGACAGTCTTTGTCGTCAGGATTTCTTGGTTAGTTTTAGCACTTCCGCTGAATTCGCATGCGTACGCCCCTTGACCTATGCGAATCTCAGGAGCGATCGGGAAAACCCGGTAGAGCCCACGGTCAATCGACACTTTGTCGAGTTTACCATCCATACCATCGCCTGAGAAAATTTACTGATTTCGTCATATATTTGAGCTCTTTGGATTTTGCTCATGTATTTACAAAACTAAATAAGCAACTTGACCAGTAAATTTGATTACAAGTTAATAGCCCTGTGCAGCGATTGGTTCCTTCACTGAGAGGCAATGGAAACTGACGTCACCGACGTCAACCACCACCGACGAACGTTTGCTATGTATAGCTAGTATCAAATACTGAAAACGTTGGGCGGTTTTATGCCGCCTAACAAGAAGACAGTTATATCGGTAATTTGACATTTTTCATGTTGATAACAAAACAAAACAAATCACAGTGCTCTTTGTAACTAACACTTTTGGTTTATCGTTCTAGTGACACATACTAACGCCAAACCTTTCAATCATTACTATCTGGTAAAGTATCAGTTTTTTTTTTTTTAGCAATCCTAATAACCTCGAAGGCACAGCAGCAAACCTGCATGAAAGGATCAGTTACAGGTAAACTGTAAAATTCTACATCCGTACTGTCTTGAATCGTCCGTATATAATATGGACTTTTACAGGTGAAACGACAAAGGACACACACACAGCAGAACAAACAGAAGACAACAAACATGTTGGTCCCAGGAAACGCCATCCTTCCTTTGAGACCTGGGTGGCAGGGTCTCCTCAGGACTCCGATGAATATGACACAGACCTAGAAGAAAACGAATCAAAAGAGCAAACCACAAGTAAGACTTTCAAACTCTTGGTTTTACCGTCTTCAATGTGAAATGAAAACGCAGGCAGGCAGAGACGCAGCACAACAGACAGCCAGAAAGACAGAAAGACAGACAGACAGACGGGCAGACAGGCACACACACACACACACACACACACACACACACACACACACACACATACACACACACACACACACACACGACACACATGGCACACACACACACACACGACACACAACCACACACACACTGGCACACACACAAGCACACACACAGTGACATACACACACTCCGCACACACACACACACACACACTGACACACACACACACACACACACTGTATACGCGCACACGCAGGAAAAGGGGGCAGGGGAATAACCACCAGTTCCCTGTCTCTTTGTCTCTCTGTTTCTCTCTGTCTGTTTCTCTCTGTCTCTGTCTCTGTCTCCGTCTCTCAGGCTCTCTCAGGCTCTCTCTCTCTCTCTCTCTCTCTCTCTCTCTCTCTCTCTCTCTCTCTCTCTCTCTCTCTCTCTCTCTCTCTCTCTCTCTCACTCAATTGTTTTTCATCAAACAGAAATGTTTTATGTTTTCAGAAAAGAAAGTATGTTCCGTTCAAAATGATGCTAGTGGTTTGACTGCCTATCAAGAACAATGCAAGAAACACGGTAACCCACGGCTTTGCTTTTTATGCTGTTTGTTTGTTGTTTGTCCGTTTGTTTGTTTGTTTGATTGTTTGTTTGTTTATTTCATTTTTTGTTTGTTCGTTTATGCTCGGCATGCTGTCAGTGTGTGCTTGATTTCTCATTGCTTTGAGTCCAAAGGAAACCATTTTGTGTGTTCTTTTAACCTAACTAATTGTATACATGATTGTGCAGGTATATTGGAATGGCGAGAAAGTAATCCATGTCATGTAAACACAGTTTGTTCAACTAGAGGACTTTGATTATTTACAGAGCATTAGTACATGTACAGAGTGTTCAATAAGTTGGCGATATGTCTTCTTTATACGTATAGACAATTATTAAATTACATTTATTTGACGCTTTTTTTGTGTCCGGCGGCAGGACTAGTGCCAGTGTCGTTCCTGAGACGACACCTCGGCAAGAGAGTCATCAAAATGCGTCACCACTATCTGGGTGGTAATGCTGCCCGTCCGGTTGCCTACGCACTTCGGGTACGTCTGTCTGTCTGGCTGTCTCTCTGTCTCTCTGTCTTGATGCATCGGTGTCTGTGTGTCTGTGTGTCTGTGTGTTTGTATGTCTGTGTGTCCGTGTGTCTGTCTCTGGTTCTGAGTCTGTCTGTTTCGCTCTCTGTCTCACTCTCTGTCTCTGTCTCTCTATCTCGCTCTCTCTATCGATCCAAAAAGGATTTTATCTTATTCTTTGTCATTTCCTGATTCCAAAAACATATAGATATGTTATGTTTGGATTAACAACAAGCGCAAAAAGTTAAAAAGAATACAGAAAAGCGCGCCTTCCTGTTGAACACGCTACTGCGCTATACATACTCGTCAATTTCACTGCGTTTTCCACGTGGAAAGTGTCAGCGATTTCCTTGCCGCGGGGATTGATGAAGCTGTATTGTCTCGGTGAAAAAAATTAAGTACGTTCTGTGAGTTCGACAGATTGACTAAACGTAGTAATTTCGCCTTACGCGACTTGTTTTGTGTTTTGACTGACTGCAAAACATTATACCTTGATAACTTTAATTCAAGGTAAAGATACACACAAAAAACACATATCTGTCACCACCTAATGCGTATTTTCGTTCATCAAATGCTTAATTTAAAATCAATTTTACTATGCTTGCTTGATTAATTGGTTGATTGATTGATTGGTTGATTGATTGATTGATTGATCGATCGATTGATGGATTGATGGATTGATTGATGGATTGATTGATTTATTGACAGAACAACACAGTGACGGAGACAGTGGACCTGAGTGACAACTACCTGGAGTCAACAGGCGCTGCCTGCCTGGCCGCCATGTTGAGAGACAACACATTCATCGTGTCAATGGTCAGTGCGCCACACTCCCCCGCTGTCTTCTTCACTCCAACAACAACTCTCTTCTTCTTCTCTTTCTTCGTCGTCTTCTTCTTCATCCCAAACACAGTGCACTTTACCTTAGACACCGAGCATTGTGTGAAGACTTACTTTTACTTTTAAAGCTTTACTGTTCTGTTTGTACGAGCTTATTCCGTAGAATTCACCGCCATTGGGATAATTATAAAAATGCAGAAAAATGTGTCTGTGTATAGGTATGGATGCATGTATGTATCTGTGTGTGTGTGTGTGTGTGTGTGTGTGTGTGTGTGTTTGAGCGCGCACGTCTGTCTGGCTGTCTGTGTGCATAACTGATGTACACGTGCGTGTGCGTGTCACAGTATAATTATGTGTACCTAGGAATGGTTGGTGTCTTGTACAACGTAGTTTATTTCTCTGCGTGAACAGAACCTGTCGGACAACTTTATTGGGTCGTATGGCTGCGCGACACTCGCCAATATGTTGGACGTTAACACCACGCTCAAGTCTC
The DNA here is from genome assembly GCF_037325665.1 of Littorina saxatilis. NCBI lineage: Eukaryota > Metazoa > Mollusca > Gastropoda > Littorinimorpha > Littorinidae > Littorina > Littorina saxatilis. Next base: position 17,565,701 of record NC_090248.1, on the reverse strand, counting down.
TCAACCTGGCAGGTAAAAAGTAATATATTTTCACCGCACACGATTCACCTTTGTTCTCTTTTTCTTGATCTCCCGAATCGCAATACTGAATCTACTGACTGATGTTTGAAAAGACGGGAACAACCCATTATCTCCAAGCACTGCGATAGAGGGAATGAAAACACCCGCGTCTACCTGAAGAATTCATACTGTAAAATATACGGTGTTGTATTTCGAGAATGACACACTTTGAGTGTGTTAAAGGACATGAGCTAGTTGCTAGGCGTTAATCAAAATACAACAAGGACAACATAAAATTGGGACACTATGTTTGCATGTCTGAACGTATGACATGTTAAAGTTGGCCAAAAAATTATTGCAACAAATTTCAAACCCAAATTAAAGCATTAATTCCTGTGTCATTTATTTAAAACTGTATGTGCCAAAGAAGGCCGTTCACTTAACCTTCAGGATCACTTTTTGGATTAAATATTTCTTTTACAGGGACCACGTGACCGCCGCTCAAGTAAGGGTACCCTCAAAATCGACCAGACAAAAACGGAAGAGCCGAACCGTCGCGATATAACCTTCGTGGTTGAAAACGACGTTAAACACCAAATAAAGAAAGAAAAGAAAGGAAGAGCCGAATGAAAAATCGACAAAAAATTACAATAGGCAAAACTTTGCAATTTTGACATACGAGAAGAAATTCAAACCAATTATCTACCCTGAACAGATTATTTTGTTTTGCTACCTTGTGTATTTCGCGTGCTATGCTATTCCTACTGATGCAGGTGTCGATCGTAAGAGCGGTCAAAAACGGAACGTTTTACGTCAATTTGTATGGGTATCATGTCAAAAAGCGCTACATTTTAGCTATGACTTCGTGGATTGCTTTGAAACTTTCAGAATATTTTACCAACATACTAGAGATACTTCGTGCGAAAGTTTGGATCGTTACGGTTATTTATCCAGATGTGACGCAATGTTTCGGAAAATATTGTTAAACTTGTCATAGGATTGTTCACTTGTTTCCAAAAAATTCATGACTTTGCATATCTACAGATAAATGATTGATACAGATTCTGTCTAAATTTCATTGGCGTGTAGCTGCTGGCGTTAATTTGCTAGTCATGCAAACACATGAGGAAACAAGTCGCGTAAGGCGAAATTACTACATTTAGTCAAGCTGTCGATCGCGAACTCACGGGATGAAACTGAACGCACTGTATTTTTTCACCAAGACAGTACAGCTTCGTCAATCCGCGCGTGAAGGAAATCGCTCACCTCCCACGTGCAAAACGTAGTGATATTGACACGCCAGATTAGCGCGGTAGCGTAATGTGCTAAGCAGGAAAGCGCGCTTTTCTGTATTCTTGTTAACTTTCTGAGCTTGTTTTGAATACAACCTATCATATCTATATGTTTTTGGAATCAAGAAATGATAAAGAATAAGATGAAATAATTTTTGGATCGATTTCTTAAATTTTAATCGTAAGATTAATTAATCTATTTTCGTTAATTGTGATCACATTTTAAGAGTAAACATGACATATGTATATATTTTTAGATGCAGAATGTGATGAAGAATACGATGCAATCAATTTTAAATCTGTTTGCGAAAAATCGATTTTAATGACAACTTTAATGAGCAAACTCATTAATTAATTTTTAAGCCTTCAAGCTGAAATGCAATACCAAAGTCCGGGCTTCGTCGAAGATTACTTGACCAAAATTTAAACCAATTTGGTTGAAAAATGAGAGCGTGACTGCGTGAGTCCGCCTCAACTTTCACGAAAAGCCGGATATGACGTCATCAAAGACATTTATCAAAAAAATGAAAAAAACGTCTGGAGATACCATACTCAGGATCCGCTCTCATGTCAAGTTTCATGAAGATCGGTCCAGTAGTTTTCTCTGAATCGCTCTACACACTCACACACACACACACATACACCACGACCCTCGTCTCGATTCCCCCCTCTACGTTAAAACATTTAGTCAACACTTGACTAAAATGTAAAAATGGAACGTTCACGCTGTTTCGCGCTTATAGCTGTTATCGAAACATGCTACGGTCACGCTTGGCTGGGCATCGCTGTGGCACCAGAATCATCGCTTAAATATGTAGCGTGTTTACTGGTCCAGCAAATTTGCGTCAGTACTTACACGCACATAAAACTTTAGCAGTGTGTGTATCAATCATTTTTCTAAAGACATGCAAAGTCATACATTTTTTGGACCCAAGCGAACAATCCTATGACGAGATTAAAAACTTCTTTCGAAAAATTGCATAACATTTTAACAAACACCTGTAACAATCCATCATTTCGCTCGAAGTATGTCTAGTATGTTGGTAAAATATTCTGAAAGTTTCAAAGCAATCCACCAAGTCATTGGCATTGCTAATGTGCAGACTTTTTTGTCATGATACCCCTAAAAAATGACGCAAAAAGTCCCGTTTTTGAGCAACAATGCAGAGACTCTTTGACACACAGGAGAGAAAGTTTCAATCTCTGAACAGTGAATTGATGGCTAAAATGGACAGCTCGTTCAGTGACGTCAGAAAGCAGATTCAGTCCATACAGTCAAAAGCAGACGACTTAGAACAAAACTACTTCTCTATGCTGCAAGAAACACGGGCTACGCACGCTGCAGTTACAACCCTTGAAGAGAGACTTAATCAAACCGCTGCAGAACTAGACGACAAGATAGACAAGCTAGAAGCCTTTTCTAGACGTGACAATCTGAAGTTTTTCAACATAGCACAGTCCGCAGACGAAGACTACTATACGTGCGTCACCAAGGTGCTGAACGTTTTAAGAGATACTGTTCCAGAAAAACATTGGGACAGGACAGACATCGTGCGTGCCCATCGCCTTGGAAACAAAAAGCACGACAGCAACTCAGCAAGGCCACAACCAATGATTGCAAGATTTGCAAGATGGTCCGACAAATTAGAAGTGCTCACAACAGGCAGAGAAGCGCTTAGAAGGAAGAACATCACTGTAGCAGCTGACCTCACTACCAGACAACAGAACATCATCCAGGAGCATCGTGACAGAGGGCTGAAAGCTTACTACAGGGGCAACAAACTCGTTGTAGATGGCCCACTACAACAGCGGCATTACAACCGGAGTTCATCCTTTGGGAGAGGGAGACGAAATCACCACGAGCAGCAGCACAGCTCACGAAACGACTACAACAGAGGCAGCGAGGGCGGTCAGCAGTGGAGACAAACTGCAGGTCAGCGCTCACATAGCAGATCCCGCAGGGACTCTTACAACCGCCACAACACAGCTGAGGACTACAACCCCAAGAACACGAACCAAGCATGGTATGACAGGAGATCCTACCAAGAGTGGGATGACCACACGAATCGCTATGATGCAGTTGCAGTGCCGACACAGTACCCAACAGAGCAGCGCAATCAAAGCGGAACGTTTGGGGACTCCCACAGCCACCAGTACAATGCAGACCCGTACAACACCAACGACTGGAATCATGATTGGTATGACAGGAGCTCTTACCAAGATTGGGACGCCTACTCGTATCGCCAAGAGCCCGAGGCACGGAGGATCTCACAAAGCGCCCCCAACTCAAAGACTTACTTCGCAGCATCACGCGAGAATACATGGTACCCAGAGACAGGAAAGGCCGACCCACGAACTACAGCACCCCAAGACTACCAGATGGGAGACGAGACCACAGCTCGAAAGCCATACAGCAGCCCAGACGAGGACAGTCAGCCAGGGAACGCGCCAGCTACCAGTAAAGCTACCGACGACACACACCAGGCAGCGGCCCAGCAGCAGGAGACCAAGGTCAACCCAGACGACGCTTCAACGCACAGCCTAGAGATGGCGGCTGGTGTGGGGCCAACTGAGGAGGTCAACGGGGATACAGTGGAAGCAGGAGATCCGTCCGGATCAGCAGCCCTGGTGGAGACGAGTCTGACGACGTACAGGAGGGGAACCTGCGAGCTTACGAGCTCTCCATACAAGGCTCCACAGACACCACTGCTCAAGCAACAGAGGTGTCATCTGAGACACAACACAATGCAGAGGGGAACGACGTCATCGCTGAGGTGTCTGACAAGCGCCCCCTCACTCGAGCACGAGCTCAGTCCGTGAGGGAGGGAATGGACAAGCGCCAGATGACTCTTGCTGACTGTGGGGTCCACAGCACGACGCCAGTACCCACGGTTACCAACAGGGTCACAGACGAAGGCGAAGGAGCTAGATAGGTTGTCGGCCGGGCCCCTGCTAATCAACTCCATTCGACTAAAACCGTAAGTTTCTTGACGTATAATCTTGAAGGTCTAAAACGCCTCTATGATCCAGATATAGGTTCATATCTATCAACATTTGATTTTGTGCTTCTCGTGGAAACTTTTTCAATAACTTTTCCGACTTTGATATTCCCGACTTATGAAGTATTTGTATCCCCAGGCATAAAACTGTCAGATAGTGTAACTGCACGTCTCTCAGGAGGAACTGCTCTGCTTGTCAGAAAAGAACTGTCCCGCTTTGTGACTAGAATAGAAACAGAATACGACAACATGATAATTCTAAAGTTGTCGAAGAGTCTCTTGGCCACAGACCAGGATGTGATCTTATTTGGTGTTTATATTTCTCAATCAATTCCGTGTATTACAGAGAAACGGACATTTCGAATGGCATAGCTGTCATTGAACATTGCATGATGGATATTATACAAGACTGTGGTGATCTCCCTTTTATATTAATTGGTGATTTAAATGCCAGAACAAGTTCGAGAAATGCGGTGCATAAAACACTTCTCGATGGGAATCTCGACATTTTTTCGATACATGAAGATTACTTAGAAAAAGACTGTGTGAAACGGAACTCAAAAGACAAAGAACTGAACGAATATGGTAAATGTTTACTCAGTGTCTGCGAACAGTTCGATCTGAAAATTTTGAACGGTAGCCAGGGTGACGAGCGTGGGAATTTCACATATATATCCACCTCTGGTTGTAGTGTGATTGACTATATTATTGTCTCCAGACTCCTCCTTGATTTACACATCAGAGTGCACGTAGCGGAAAAAATCGAGTCAAAACATATGCCAGTCGAGTGTTACATTCAAATACAAAGTGAAATGCATGAGTTGGATAGAAAACAACCAAGGGCGTATAGAATTGACAAACTCGTTTGGTGCCCAGATAAAAGGGAAGAATTTATGTCTTGTGTAATTTCTGAAGAGGTAAAACACTGTTTTATTGAAGCAGAAAGCAAAATAGACATGGATGTAAATGCCTCGATTAGAAAGTTTACAGAAGGACTGCTTATAGCTGGCGAATGCATGAAAAAAAGTATAACAATAGGAAAAGAACGTAAACAGGCATGGTTTGATTTTGAATGCAAAGAGAAGAGGCTTACGAAATGTCCAAAACGGTAATCTAGACAAACTTGTGTACACACAAAACAGAAATGAGTACAACGAACTTAACAGATGCAAAAAAAGTTGCCCACAGACAAGCAACAATTGAACTGTTGCAAAAAAGTGGCAAAGATCCTAAAACATTCTGGAGAACCATAAGGTCTTTATCAAGAAAAACAACTAATGCTAACACAATAGAAACTGAACAATGGTATGAACACTTTTACAATGTATTCAACACATTCACAGAAACGGACACAAACAATCCTACTGTCGATGAAGCACAAGAGGTAGTAGATGAAAATGAACTGGAGAGTACCCAGATGCTGGAATATGACATAACAGAAACAGAGGTTTACGAAGCCATACGAGCATTGAAAAATGGTAAAGCTGCAGGGCCAGATGGTGTTATTAGTGAGCTTTTCAAAAATTCAGCTTTTCATGTTGTACCATTCCTAGTCCGGTTCTTCAACATAAAGGTTCATATCCTGAAGACTGGTCTGAATCCATCATTCACCCCCTTCATAAAAAAGGGGATATTAACAATCCAGACAATTATAGAGGCATATCATTACTTAATATTTGCAGCAAACTATACAGCTTTATCATAAACAAAAGACTAACAAGTTGGGTAGAATCCAACAACCTATTAAATGAAAGTCAAGCTGGCTTTCGTAAAAAGTACAGTACGACCGATCATATTTTTACTCTATTTGCTATGGTACAAAGACAGTTACTGTCACACAAAAAACTATACGTTGCTTTTATTGACTTCAAGAAGGCCTTCGACTCAGTAGACCGTACAAAGCTGTGGAAGGTGTTGCAAAGCAAAGGAATAAAAGGTAAAATGTACCAAGCCATACTTAGTATGTACAACGTTGTTAAAGCAAAAGTTAGGGCGGGAGTCGAGGTCACTGACTTTTTCATGTGTCCGAGAGGCCTGAAGCAGGGAGAAATAAATAGTCCAATTTTGTTCTCACTTTTCATTAACGAATTGGCGGACGAAATTATGCGAAAAGGACGACATGGTATACAACTTATCCCAGATTATATTGAGATATTGATTCTCATGTTCGCAGATGACGTTATTTTGATTTCTGACACTGTGTGTGGGTTACAGAACCAGATAAACGTGCTATACCAAACTGCTTGTAATCTTGGCTTGACTGTTAATTTAGAAAAATCTAACATAGTTATCTTCAGAAATGGTGGTCATATTGCAGCTATTGAAAAATGGATGTATGGTAATAACGTAATGGAAACTGTGAACATGTATAAATACTTAGGAATTTACTTTTCTACAAGGTTGACATTTTCTCACACGCTGAACGATTTAGCGCTGCGTGCAAGAAAGGGTGTGATTGGTATTTTTAAGGTACCCTGGACTCTAGGAGAAAGATCACCAAACATATTCTATAAACTATTCGACTCCCAGATCCAGCCCATGCTCAATTATGCGGCAGAAGTCTGGGGCCTTGATGCAGACCATTCACCTATAGAAAAGGTGCATCTGTTTGCCCTTAAGAGGTTTCTGAACACAAGCATGAAAACACCAAACACACTTGTGTATGGAGAAACTGGCAGACACCCGTTATTTGTCAACACGTTTGTTAAGTCCATACGATTTTGGTTGCGCATCCTGAAAATGCCTAGTCATCGATTGCCACAGAAAGCTTATAAAATGCTGCTTTATTTACACGAACAAAATAAAAAAAACATGGGCGTCATCAGTTTGCTATGTGCTATACAAATACGGCTTTGACCAAGTTTGGATTCAACAAGGCGTTGGAAATGAAAATGCGTTCATAACGGAATTCAAGAACAGACTAGTCACATTATACAAGCAAGAGTGGATAGAAACCGTACAAAGTAAAGAACGATTCCTTTTCTATAGCACTTTCAAGTCAGCCTTATCTATGTCTTCATACTTAAATGACCTGAAGCATGTCAAAGCAAGAAACTGTCTGATTAGGTTAAGACTTGGTGTCTCGCCACTCAAAGTGCATCGATTACGACACATTCGGTCGCCAACAGCTGTAGATTACTTGTGTCCATTCTGCGCAAATGAGACCGAAGATGAAATTCATTTTGTTTTGAAATGTCCAAAATATGCTGGTATTCGTGAGTACTACATACCTGCAAAATATTACAACCGTCCATCAAGCTTTAAACTGGCGCTACTTCTAGCGACACCAAACAGATCAATTAGACTTGCAACCTTCATCATGAACGCGTTTAAAATACGCAGTGAGTGGGGACAGTGAATATGAGATATTGTATGATCTTGTTTTATGTGTATGCTATTTTTGTTGTTTGTGTCGATTGCTTAAAAAATAGTAATAATGTTTTGTTTTTTGGAAACGTTAATGTGATGCTATGTATCAGAGATGCAACGATTATGCATATAACTGTTTGCAGATTTGCGTGTGGAAGGGCATGTGAAGGGATAGATGGAGGGATGAATAGATGGATGACGGATGAATGGTTGGACAGACAGACGGATGAGTAGATGGATGGATGACAGAGGGACATGAGATGGATGGAAGGATGGATGGATGGATGGTTGGATGGATGGATGGATGGATGGATGGATGGAAGGAAGACAGAGAGACATGAGTGAAGTGTGACAGAGACTGGATTTTGTGTTGATGCATTACTGTCCTTTTTCAAACGTTTTGCTGTTGTAATTGCCTGTTTTCACTGTCGTCATGTCGACTGTCATACGATGATGATGATTATTATTATGATTAATATTATTATGATTATTATTCATGAAGCATGTAATTTTGAAACTTTGTACACCCCGAATTGAAATGGGCCCAAGCCCTAATCAATAAACCATCCAGACTCCAGACTCCAGACTCTCTCTCTCTCTCTCTCTCTCTCTCTCTCTCTCTCTCTCTCTCTCTCTCTCTCTCTCTCTCTTACCGCTTCGGCCAACTCATAATCTTCACTCAGCTCTTTTCACCCCAGCAGATTATGTGTATTCTTTGTTGTTTTCTTTATTTCTTCAATGTTAAAATGTATGTAGATCGTTAGCTAAACGTGAGTTCGACTTTTATACCGCAGAATATCTCAATCGTTTTGCTGAAGAAAATAGTCCCCGAGTTAACGATAAATATGCAGATGACCTCTATAAATTATTCAATTGTACTCTGAGATCAAAGACAATGACCAATGACAGGTGAGATCGAGACTCGGTTGTGATGGATTATCCATATGGTTGTGATGGATTATCCAGAATAATCACCTCCTCAGCTAACAGAGACAAAGAGGCAGGTCATGGGATAATTCCAGGTTGTGACCAGAAAGTGTTACATATATTCACCCTTAAAAAGGGAAGGGGGAGTTCTTGATAGGCTCAATCTCTCTCTCTCTCTTTCTCTCTCTCTCTCTCTCTCTCTCTCTCTCTCTCTCTCTCTCTCTCTCTCTCTCTCTCTCTCTCTCTCTCTCTCTCTCTCTCCAACTGTAAAGTATAGACCTGACCAGCAGAGGCAATGTGCGTGGTGTTGGCAGGCAACCAGCTGTCGGACCGTGACATCCATCACTTCATCGACCCGCTGAAGAGCAACATGTCGCTGACCAGCCTGGACCTCAGTCACAACGGACTGTCCGAGATGGCCGGCCTGCACCTGGCTGTAGTCCTGGTAATGATGCACAGTGCCCCTTGTCTTGATAAGTTATCTCTTCAACTAGCTCTTAACACCGGTGCTTGGCACTATGATGAGGCGGGCGGGGCCTGTGGGTGGGGTGTGCTCCCCTGCCTGATACTAATGTATATACGTACGTATAGTTGTGTAAATAGAGTAGTAAAGAGTAGAGCTTCCGCTTTCTTCCCCGGCCTCACAACCACTCAATGTCATGTGCCAGTGGCTGTAAGTGTCCTTACCTGTGCAGGAGTCCATTATGGCAGCGAACACTCTTTTTGTTTGAAACCGGTCCAAAGGTGTCCGTTAATTTAAGGTGTCCGTTCATGACAGAAGCAATTTCCTTAAATCGAATAGACTCTTGGTAATGGAAGTTGTCCTTCATTTAAAACTAGTCTCTCGTGTGTTGGTACAGTGGTGCCTGTCATGGGAGGACACATTCAAAATCAGCCTTATGTGTCCCTTAATTTGCAGGTGTCCTTTCGCTACCGGGGATATTTTGGTGAGGTCAATAACCCGTTGCGCTTTTGCGTTGTTCTTGAGGTAGTTTTCTTTCACGGTCAATGGCTACCAACACTATCTACATTCCGCTGGTGAGAAGCGATTTCGTGTGGAGAAGGGGGGGCGGGGGGGTGACCACGTTGGCGTGGTACCTAGCTGCAACTGCTTCACTAGACTTTCAGTATGTTTTGTAAAAAAAAAAAAAAAATGCCTTCCGTGTTACATTGTCTTTCAGAGTGTAAACGATGGGTTGAATGACCTTGACCTGAGCTGGAACTCAATACGCAAGAATGGCGCTGTGGCGCTTGCCAACGCTCTAAAGGTATACCCTGAGACGTTCGCTTGTTGTTTACGTAATATCATGATTCAAAAATGGCTGTCTTTGAAACCGTAGTTTACATTCTTTCCAAACATTATCTTGAGATTACATTGCACATTATAGTGAAGATATGTCGATTAGATCATTCAAGTAATCCTGAAATAGTCAACAATGTCCAAACATGAACCAAACTGCAATATCTTGTGTTGTTTGTTCTTTAGCATTGTTTTCACCGGGCGGGGGTGGGGGTTCACAGGGGGTTGATCAACCCGTGCAATTCATAACAGTAACACATTTTCAAAATTCCACCATGAAAGGCTTCGAGGTGAGAAGTGTGCAGGAAAGTATTTTATTGTGCATAAGTTGACTAATCTAGAGCCTTTTGTGGGTTAAACCATGGTGCTACTGTACACAGGTGAACACGGTGCTCGAGGTGCTAGACCTGTCGTGGAACGGTATTGGGGCAGAGGGCACGTCAGCCCTGCAGCAGTCTCTGCAAGTCAACACCACTCTTAGAGTGCTGGACCTCACGTAAGTTACAAGTCAACACCACTCTTAGAGTGCTAGAACTCACGTAAGTTACAAGTCAACACTGTAAAAACTGCTAAAGATACTTGACATTATATATAGTCACCTGGCTGGCTATAGTGGAAAGGTTACTTTTGGTGGTCACATTAGATATTATGTTTTTTGGAAAGTTCGTTTTATTTGCAGCCACAGTTCGGTAAACGACAAATGGCTAAACCCAACCACCTAAGAATGAGAAGCGTTTTTGTAACATGACCCATATTCTGCAAAAATGCAGCCATGACGCAGGGGGTAGGTTACAAAAAACAGTCATGTACGGCTTGACTGCATACGGATATAAGCAAATTATACCTTAAACGAAAGCTAAAGATTTTTGCCATCAGACAGCAAGTAAAATGCCTAATTCGTATACACAGTTTTATTTTTAACAACATCTGTATAACATGCGGACGACAAAACAGGAAATGCCATTTTCTCAATCGATATGTATAGCTAACTGAACGCCTGGTTGAAACCGCAATCAAAAACATCTTGACAATTGTTTATTCTCACAGCTAGAATTATTTTACATCAACAATTGTTAATTTACCGAGGAAAACAACAGTCATATAAGATACATAATGGACGATTTTGAATCAACTCCGAAAACCGAACCGGGTCGAAGCAAAAATGAGTTTACACATACACAGGTTTGAAAAAGGATAATTTGGTTCAATCTGTTAGATTTTTACCCATAACGTTAAAGATCAGCTCAATATAAAAGGAAAGTGATCATTGTAAAAGGATTTTGCTATCGCAAAATAATTCAACTTCCGGTTTTACCACATGGCGTCCATAATATTATCAATTTATTACATAGCGTGCATTTGTCAGAAATTATACTAAATGTTAGAAGCGATCTTAAAGTGAAAGTAACGTTTAATAAAAGTATGCGCATTTATTGATTGATTGATATATGACTAAAATAAGGGACATGTAATTTAAACGTACAAAACGACATTTTGTACACTACCTCTCTAAAAAAAAACGCGACTATGACCGACCGATATGTATGTGTAAATTAGGTCATTGTTAGTGATGAAAACGGGTTTTCTTTAAAAGATAACACGCAAACTGTGAAGTCCAAGCCCATAAATGATTTTAGTACGACTTCTTCAAAACAGGTCTGTTTTTCACTCCACCAGTTTCAGTTTTAATAAAATATATGTATAGCTCTCATTTAAAAAAAAAACTTATCTGCAATTCACTTAACCAAATACACAATGAACCCAGAAGGTATTAGAGTGAGACACTTTACAGTGAAATATGTTATGATTCCCCTTATTTCAAAATATATGCATTTTAATTGGCAGACACGATTCACGTCGTTGGTACGTGTCCTCTGGTGAGGCAACCGTTAGCATTTTTTGTCGTAAAAATTGACATTTTTAAACATAAATCATGGACAAAAATCTAATTCTACAAAAAGTGCAGGTTTTCTTGGTATAGTCAGTTAAAGCATCTTAAAATTCAAGAAATTGTGCAATTACGTGTATGTATTTGAAATGGCAGAAAATATTGAATGAAAGTGATTTTTGACTGATTGAAACCCTACCCCCACTAACAAAATGTGCCCTGAGATTAGGGGTGTTAGTTGAAGATGAATGAATAATGGCTATGGTTTTCCCCTAAAGTATTCAAAACCTAAACATATACATAGGCAAGATGTTCTACATTAACACAATTAACTTTTTAAACATATACATATGCTTAGTACACGATACTTCCGGTTTTTCTACCGGATGACTTATACATTTAGGGGGTGAACACCTTATCGTAGAAAAAGCTTTATTTTCAAAAAGTGCAAGTAATTATTAAAAATCATACATAATATTTATATATTGGAGTTAATTTTCCTTCGATAGTCATTTGTTTCAAGTGGCAGACAATGTCAGTTGGAGAGTTACATGTACGTAAAGTGTATAACTGTTGTCTGTGATTAGTGCATTGTGTACACATTGGCACCATTTGATCCTAAATGCTAAACGATGTCGTGATCATACCACAGTTTTAGGATAATTTACATCGCATCGATTACTAAATTTATGGTAGAATTTCACTGATAAATTCTATTTCCGGTAGCGTCAGTGCCGTTATCTGAGATAGTAACGTTTTACATGGTTTCACGTTCATTGGTGAACGTAACGTGTGGTTTAACAATAGTGAAGTCTGTCTGTGTGTCTTTGTTTGTGTGTTTGTCTATGTCTGTCTGTGTGTTCGTCTGTTTGTCTCTCCCTCTGTCTATCTCTTTCTCTCTCTGTCTGTGTCTGTGTCTGTCTGTGTCTGTCTGTCTGTCTCTCTCTGTCTCTCTCTCTCTCTCTCTCTCTCTCTCTTTCCTTTCTCTCTCTGCGAGGTAGGTGCACTTAAAGAGAAAGCAATACAGAAAGAAATGCATTTCTCTACCAAGAATGAAGTTTGTCTGTCTGTGTGTTTGTGTGCGTGTTTTTTTGGTTGCGTAAGTGTTTCTCTATTTATAAGCATCTCTACGTCTTTGTTTGCGTACATAAGTGCGTGCGTGCATGTGTGGGGGTTTCTGTGTCGGTTTGTCTCACTGTGTGTATGTCTGTCATTTTGTCGGTATGTTTGTGTATTTCTTCGTGTGTGTGTGTGTGTGTGTGTGTGTGTGTGTGTGTGCGTGCGTGCGTGCGTGCGTGCGCGCGCGCTCGTGTGTGTATGTGTGTGTGTGTGTGTGTGTGTGTGTGTGTGTGTGTGTGTGTGTGTGTGTGTGTGTGTGTGTGTGTGTGTGTGTGTGTGTGTGTGATTGCAATTATTCCTCCTTTTTACATTTAGTCAAGTTTTGACTAAATGTTTTAACGTAGAGCGGGGAATCGAGACGAGGGTCGTGGTGTATGTGCGTGTGTGTGTGTCTGTGTGTATGTGTGTGGAGAGCGATTTAGACTAAACTAATGGACCGATCTTTATGAAATTTGACATTAGAGTTCCTGGGTATGATATCCCCAGATTTTTTTTCAGTTTTTTGATAAATGTATTTGATGATGTCATATCCGGCTTTTAGTGAAACTTGAGGCAGCACTGTCACGCTCTCATTTTTCAACCAAATTCGTCGACATTTTGGTCAAGTAATTTTCGACAAAGCCCAGACTTCGGTATTGCATTTCAGTTTGGTGGCTTAAAAATTAATTGATGACTTTGGTCATTAAAAATCTGAAAATTGTAAAAAAAAATATTGTTTTTATAAAACGATCCAAATTTACGTTCATCGTATTGTCCATCATTTTCTGATTCCAAAAACATATAAATATGTTATATTTGAATTAAAAACAAGCTCTGAAAATTAAAAAAATTAAAAATTATTATCAAAATTAAATTTTCCAAATCAATTTAAAAACACTTTCATCTTATTCCTTGTCGGTTCCTGATTCCAAAAACATATAGATATGATATGTTTGGATTAAAAACACGCTCAGAAAGTTAAAACGAAGAGAGGTACAGAAAAGCATGCTATCCTTCTCAGCGCAACTACTACCCCGCTCTTCTTTTCAATTTCACAAAAACAAACAGATAATGACGTCATTTTAAGTGGTACAAACGTGTACATGAATGCCTTCCCTTTCGAATGATTTACAGTTATATAATTTCTGTCAAGCGGTTTAAGTTCTATGTCCGTTTTATGAACCCAACCCTCAAAACAAGAATAGTAACGCCAAAGAAGGAAAACATACACACAAACCAACGTTTTTCTCACCGGTGGTTTGGAATATTGCCCCAAAACTTTCGATTTAGTGTTGTGGTGTTAAAATCTATCAGAAAAAAGTGTTTGCTAACGTGACGCCAAAAAGTAACCAAAACGGTCCTTAGCCGACTGACTAATAATATTACTTCAAGACGCAAAGCAGGTATGGAAGTGCTGCTCATTTCTGTATGATAATCTTCTTACTAGCCACTCATGTACACTGAATATAGCACATGCTTACAGCGGCTGTATATGTCCTGAAGCCATTCTCTTGAAAAGCTGGTCAGAGTGCTAGCCTTGTTGTGTTTATGGTCTTTCCCTCCTCTCTCTCTAACACCACTCTCAGAGTGCCGCTAGACCTCACGTAAGTTACAAATCAACACCATTCTCAGGGTGCTAGACCTCACGTAAGTTAAAAGTCAACACCACTCTTGGAGTGCTAGAACTCACGTAAGTTACAAGTCAACACCACTCTCAGAGTGCCGCTAGACCTCACGTAAGTTACAAGTCAACACCACTCTCGGAGTGCTAGACCTCATGCAAGTTACAAGGCAACACCACTCTCAGAGTGCTAGAACTCACGTAAGTTACAAGTCAACACCACTCTCGGAGTGCTAGACCTCACGTAAGTTACAAGTCAACACCACTCTCGGAGTGCTAGACCTCACGCAAGTTACAAGTCAACACCATTCTCAGAGTGCCGCAAGACCTCGCGTAAGTTACAAGTCAACACCACTCTCGGAGTGCTAGACCTCACGCAAGTTACAAGTCAACACCACTCTCAGAGTGCTAGACCTCACGTAAGTTACAAGTCAACACCACTCTTAGAGTGCTGGACCTCACGTAAGTTACACGTCAACACCACTCTCAGAGTCCTAGACCTCAGAGTCCTAGACCTCACGTAAGTTACAAGTCAACACCACTCTCAGGCTGCTAGACCTAAAGTAAGTTACAACCACCACTGAGCTTCGGGAAGAACTAAGAACACACTGAAGGAATTTTCAGTTTGTTTGCATTGTGTGTTTGTTTGTTTTGAGCTTGGATAACACGAACACATACAGATTGGTATCGCCGTGGTGTATACAATTAACATTTTAAGCAGGTCGCTTTTATGTGCCCTTTTGTTAACAGAAACAACAGAATTGGCACAAAGGCTGCCACAAAATTTGCAACGGGACTGAAGAAAAACTTCGGACTGGAAACTGTGATCGTAAGTGTTTCTCTGTGTGTGTCAGCCTGCCCAGGGCTCCCCACAGACGCCCCTCCTAGAGGGTCCCGGGACCCCCACTTTCAGTTTCTAGAGGGTCCATGGACCCCCACTGCAGAATTTTAGAGGGTCCCAAGGGTCCAAAAGCCGAAAAGTCCCGTTGTACTCATAAAACATTGTGGTCACGCATAGTTTACTGTGAAGTGTCTTTATCATTGACATATTCTAGGATGACATCACACACACACACACACACACACACACACACACACACACACACACACACACACACACACATATATATATATATATACTTTAGCATCGGTTTCAACCTCCTTTCCGATTTCCTTCGCGTGAAATTGACATCGGTGCTTGCAAAATCTGAAAACTGTGCCTCAAAGTACGTAATAGCTGACGATTGCAGTCTGAAAATAGTATCTACGGTACGCACGATAACGGGAATTCAGTGCGTCCCAGGACCCCCTCTTTGAAATTTTAGTGCGTCCCGGGACCCCCTCCATACATTTCTAGTACGTGTTTTCAGCTTCTAGTGCGTTTAGGACGCAGGGACGCGCTCTGTGGGGAGCCCTGCTGCCTGTCTGCTCTCTCTCTCTCTCTCTCTCTCTCTCTCTCTCTCTCTCTCTCTCTCTCTCTCTCTCTCTCTCTCTCTCTCTCTCTCTCTCTCTCTCTCCCACGCGGTTGTGAGTGCATGCGTGTGTGTGTGTGTGTGTGTGCTCGTGTGTGTGTGTGTGTGTCAGTGTGTGTGTGTGTTCCTATGCGCACGGGTCTCTGTACTATCAGTATGGCTTAGGGCCTATTTTGTTGTTGTAGTTACAGTTGTTGTTGTTGTTGTTGCTGTGCCTCACTGTCGTGAGCTTACTTTGTGTCCTTTTGGTGTTGCATGGATTGAAACAGCTGAACCTGAATCCCATCGGCGACAAAGGCATAGAGGCTATTCTTAACGCTGCTGCCCTTCACCAGAACCTCAAGTTTGTGTCACTGGAGGTGAGTTGCTAGGCCTACAGTGGTACCTGCGATGTGAGGCCCCTCCAATGAGAGGACACCTCTCACGAAGGGGCACCTTTCCTTGTCCCTATTTCTGTCAAATAAACCAAAATATATATCCTCAGTTTCGCGAGTGGTCACCTGCAATGTCGGGACGCTTAAAGTTGGTCCCGAAGGTGCCCTTTCATCGCAGGTACTAGGTAC
This sequence comes from Littorina saxatilis, assembly GCF_037325665.1. Classification (NCBI taxonomy): domain Eukaryota; kingdom Metazoa; phylum Mollusca; class Gastropoda; order Littorinimorpha; family Littorinidae; genus Littorina; species Littorina saxatilis. The sequence goes on along the minus strand of NC_090248.1, from coordinate 17,549,172 downwards.
CACTGTACAATACTTGCATTATTCAAGGCGCGCCTGAATTCGTTTGGCGCAACTGAACCTGCCGACGTATCCACTTTCAAAGCAGCAGTATGAGGTCTTGGTTTACCTAATCTCGTCACCCGTGGTGACACGGGGGTAGGACATGGATACCGTCTCTGCACAACTTGAACAGTTGACCTGTGCCCTAAACGATTGAGCTATTGTGCGCTCGTCGAAATCAAGCCTCTCTTAGAGTATATCAACCCCTCCACACATCAAGAGCGCCGCGGGACGATGTTTCAAACCCAGACATACGCAATGACAGTACCACATACAATTTAAGTTGAAAACGTCTTTGACAACAGCTGAAACGAATTAAAAAACATGTTATCTGACTAGTGTACACGCCCATGCTTTGTAAAAGCTTCCATGCTTCGTGTATAAAGGTTTTAGGTCTCACTTAGCACATGTCTTCGACGTCAAGTGTTAGGTTGAAACGCGCGTCCTCATGCCAAATCTTTAGCACCCGCTTTACAGGGAATTGTTTTTCCTGGCCGGATTTGCGATTCCTAAACGCCCCACTGAACGACTGACGTCACATGTCGCTTCGGTCTTTTCCGGAGGAACACCGCGTGTACATAATACACACTTTGATCGCGTAGCACTGCCATTGCACATTTTCACAACGAAAACCGTGCCACTGTTTCATTCATCTTGGTGTGTTAAATCTGAAAGCAATACAAGTGAACGAACAATTGAAAACATATCACGTTACTAAACTGTAGCTCAGTGTTTGTGTCAGTGACGTGGTAGTGTTCAAATATCTGCTGTATCAGGCAAGCCGATTTGGTTTCACCTGAACGACTGCGAGAGGCGAGCGCAAACCGTTGTGTTGTTCAGAAATGGTGTTCCCTTTGATATTTTAGTGGACATTTAACTTCAAATGCAACCTTTCTTAGCCGTAGAGTTGGTAACAGAACCTTCATGCCCGAGAAACGCCCCATACGACGGAGTAACCCTGAAATGCCTTCACTTTTGTAGCCCTGTCTGTCAGTTGCTGTCGTAGCCTAGTGGTTTGTGCTTCTGCTTGAATGTCAGCTGACTCGGGTTCGACTCCCTTCCAGGTTACAGTATTTTTCTTGTTTGCTTTATTTTTGTCATCAATTTTGTGTCCTTAACTCCACCCTTCAATCTTTTCAACCCTGATGCATTCCGTTTATTTTTTTTTATTATTATTTTTTTTTAAACCATTTCCCCCAAAGCGGTTTAGCACGGTGGTATGTTATGATGAAAACCCGATTACACAAAGCTCACATGTGCACGGTCTGCAAACTAAACGGCGTGGGCTCACCGTATTAGCCAATAACAAGCACACATATTAAACCGCAGCGCAAAGCGTAAACATTAGTACAACTTGAAGAAATCAATATAGTTACCAGAAACAAAACCGTGCTTCGCACCGAACAGTTCGACAGTGACTGACCTACTGACCGAACCGCACCTCTCGCTTGTGACAGTCGCTCATGATGATACAACCATTCTTTTGCCGAGTCTGAAATTGATCTTCATAAAACTATGTGTAAGTGTAACAAAAGAAAAAAACTAATTTCTTTCATATTGCCTGAATAATAACTTTATTTACTGATAATCAAGGTGGCATCGCCGAATCACTACAAGTGCAACGCGATCGAAGTGACACGCGGTGTTCCTCCGGAAAAGGCCGAAGCGGCTGTGACGTCAGTCGTTCAGTGGGGCGTTTAGGAATCGCAAATTCGCCACCGGGTGCCAAAAAAGTGAAAAACGTGTAAAGCTAATATTTTCCGTTTGCCTACCGTTAGGAACGTAATTTTTTGCACAAACCCTTGGCCCCACAATTCCAAGCTACTCGCAATATTTGAGCTCAAGTGACCCCAGAGTACCAGAGATTCAGTCCCCAGTCCCCAGTCGACAATCAACTAGACTTTCAAACAACCACAAGAACTTAACCTAAGTATAGCCGGGCTATAAATAGCCGGCGGCTACAAAAATTGCAAACTCAGTATTTGTGAAGTGAGACTACAGTTGAAGCTACTGGAAGGGTATCTGTTATGTGTTAGAGAGTACAAACTCTCAGACCATCGGAAACCGATGCCACGGTAACGTAAGCAAAACTGCCGATGTCGTTTTTACATTTAGTCAAGTTTTGACTAAATGTTTTAACATAGACGGGAGGAATCGAGACGAGGGTGGTGGTGTATGTGTGTATGTGTATATGTTTGTATGTGTGTGTGCGTGTGTGTGTGTGTGTGTGTGTGTGTGTGTGTGTGTGTGTGTGTGTGTGTGTGTGTGTGTGTAGAGCGATTCAGAGAAAACTACTGGACTAATCTTCATGAAATTTCACATGAGAGTTCGTGGGTATAATATCCTCAGACTTTTTTTTCTCTTTTTTTCGATTAATGTCATTGATGACGTCATATCCGGCTTTTTGTGAAAGTTGAGGCAGCACTGTCACGCTCTCATTTTTGGTTGACATTTTGGTGAAGTAATCTTCGACGAAGCCCGGACTACGGTATTGCATTTCAGCTTGGAGGCTTAAAAACTAGTTAACTAGTTTGCTCATTAAAGTTGTCATTAAAATCGAATTTTCACTTACAGATTTAAAAATGATTGCATCGTATGTTTTTATATCGCTTCATGCGACTTGTTTGAGTTTAGTTAGGCACTTTTTTTTTTTGATACAGGAAGACTTGTGTGGAAACTGCGAAGGTATGCAAAAGCTTTTGGGGGGTTGTTTTGCAGTTGTGCTAATTGAAAATGTCGCTGTCAGCTCTTTATCTCACGTTTATCCCGGGGTAACAGCTCGAGACAGGCAGTTTGCAATTTATAACTAAAATGAGATAGGCAGAAACCAAATACACTCTTCAAAAAAAGTTAAGGATCACTTTTTTACAAGCACGCCACACATAACAGACAAGACCGAATTCTTTCATTTTTTACAAATTATATGATTGAACAACCAAGGAGTAATGACAAACAAAGCAAAGATCGAACGCGGCAGCGACAATTTAGCTAGAGTGTGTCAAACGTGACAACCCTCGAAAATGGAATTCACAACAATGTGAATCAGTGTCAATAACGCGTGTGCCCTCCGTTGTGTGCCAGGCATTCAACACATCGTTGGCGCATGGAGTGGATCAGGTTGCATATGAATGCTCTGGGAACTCCATTCCACTCCTGCTGGAGCCATTGCAGCAGTTGACCCAGATTGCCAGGTGGAGGGTGATGTTAATTGCTGTACCCGACGACAAAGCTCGTCCCACATGTGCTCTATGGGGTTCAGGTCCGGGCTGTTGGCTGGCCACAGCATCCTATTGACCCTGGCCTGCTGGATGAAAGTGTTTACAGCTGCAGAGCGATAGGGAGGTGCGTTGTCATCCTGAAGAATCGCACGAGGGCCGATCGCTTCGAGGGCTGAAACGACCAGGGGTTGCAGGATCTCATTCTGGTAGCGGACACCGGTCAAGTTGCCCACTACATGGTACAGAGGTGTCCTTAGACGTGTGCTGATCCCTCCCCACCGTCGCGATATAACCTTCGTGGTTGAAAACGACGTTAAACACCAAATAAAGAAAGAAAGAAAGAATCCCTCCCCAGACCATCACAGAGCCTCCGCCAAAACGCTGTCGTTCCAGAACAGCGCCTTCTGCGAAGCGCTCTCCGCGACGCCTCCACACTCGGATGCGACCATCAGCAGGTTCCAAGCAAAAGCGGGACTCATCTGTAAACAACACCTGAGCCCACTGCTGACGTTGCCACTTCACATGTTGAGTGCACCAGGCTCGGCGAGCTGCTCGATGATTAGCAGTCAGGGTTGTTCCTCGGACTGGACGCCTTGCACGCAAGCCAAAGTTGTGTAAGCGGTTTCGGATCGTCTGACCACTAACAACAGTGTTGGTGGTAGCTTGTAGGCGTTGCCTAATGTTGTTTGCCGTAGCCATTCTTTGTTGCATGGCCTGCCTCTGAATGAAGCGATCCTCTCTTTGTGTGGTGACTCTGGGCCGACCAGAACGTTGTCGCTCCTGCACTCTTCCAGTTGCGTGGAATCTCTGTTTTAGTCTGATGATGACAGAGGGAGCCACTGCAAGCCTCTGGGCCACTTGCCTGGCATCAACACCGTCTTGTAGCCATCCTATTGCCCTTCCTCTATCCAAATCGCTCAGTTTTCTTCGTGGGGGCATGTTGCTACTGTGCATAATTGTGTCAGCGTGTCAACCTTTAAACACAAGCTGGTGAGCGATGTTCATAGCCAGGACCCTGTTGTAGCACGTGCATCACAACCTTTTGCCCTGGCATGCGTTTCGCAAATTTCATGGGGCTATAAAAAACACCCTTTTTCTTCCAAAATGCAGACATTCGGCTCTCCTGCCAGGAAGCCAAACTGCTGCTATCCAAGCTAAAAAGAGAGGAAAGAGAGCAGACACTGTCACAAACATGTGAAGAGAGAGGATGGATACACCTCCCCTACAATAGGAAAGGGCACCACCTCCCACTCCCCCCGAGACCCATGAGCCTGTTGCGTCGCTTGCGCACGGTCAGCAGCCGCATCTACTGGGACAAGGTAGTCTGTCAGTGTGGCAAGACTGGACACCTCACACACGTGTTTGAAGGTTGTGATACTCTCAAGGAAGAGATGTCTAGTCTCATCCGCTACAGAAGGGAGAATGCTCTCAGTCTGGGAGACTTTTTCCTCCCACACCCATCACTCGGAGAGAAACCGATGATGATCTTGGTCACCAATCTGTTCACCTCAACTGTTGCGAGCTGGTTCTAGTGTGCTTGCAGCAGACCCAGCACAGCACAGATCCACTTCTGGAATCTTAAGCTAAATGTGTCCCAAGACACACATTTTGTAGTCCTGGCATCCTGAAAGGCAGAGGCCCCAACCTACAGGTTTGCTTCCATACCAAAAACGCCTCCTGAGACACGGGAACTTGGGAGCATAGGCAACAGCTCCGCTTGAACCTCAGAAACCAAATGTGCCTCCAGACACACAGAGATCCCTTAGACGGCCGAGGCTGTGGTCTCCAAGGTTCTCTTGTACCAAACCGCCTCCTGACTCTGTATCAGATTGCTTGCGCTGGCATCTGCTTACATAGACCCACATTAAGTCACCACCGAGTGGTAGACACAGACGACATTTGGTAGCACTGACTGCCAGCTTCACGGTAATGCGTACCCCTAGCGCGGCTCTGCTTGGGTGGGAATGTTCTGAGCAAAACACTATGTGTTCCTCCATACCCCCTGCCCTCCACGGAACTTCATAATCCCAACCAATTGGGGGGGGGGGGGGGAGTTTTCCCAGTCGGTAGAGGCGCTGGCTTTAAAACCGGTTGTTACTATCAGCGTGGGTTCAACCCCCAAGTTCGGCGCGGGATGTGTGTCCCAGAGTCAACTTTGTGCAGACTCTCCTCGGTGTCCGAACACCCCCGTGTGCACGCATGCGCACTATAAAGATCCCAGGGTCACAGCGAAAGCCTCAGGCCTTGGAAACACGAATACATGCATGCAAAAATATGAAGCCCGGGTGTCCGTTCGGCCAACAGCCAATAAAGTAACCATTTCAGCACTGACCCAAGACGACCCAACCCGGTCCCTAGCCCACTTCAGGTCTCCTCTAGCAGCCGGCAGCTAGCTGTCTACATCCCCCCCCCCCCCCCCCTGCATTTTTATTTTTTTTATTTTTTATACAAAGCCGGGTTTTTCCGAGTAACATGCCCCTATAATTGCTTTGCCGTGAGGGCGTAAAACTTACATTTTCTCTCTCTCTTCTTCCAAAATGCAGAAGCTTTTGAGAAGTACCACAAAGGGAAATAACTCTGCCTGCCTAACAAAATTCTAGGTCAAGATGCATTGCTCATTTGTTAATTCAAACACAATAATCTTTTAATTATTATGTCGATGTTTAATTTTTTGGCAATTTTTTATAATTAGATCCGTTTTTTCAACCATTCCTTGACTTTTTTTGAAGAGTGTACATTTTTGGCGTTTTTCTCAAAGCATTAAAAAAAGACATTGGTAATTGTCTTACGAGCGTGACGCTATGTTTTTTCTGTGTTTTTTTTTCAATACTGATCAACAAGCACTGACTTTTTCTGTGTAGAACTCTCCTCCCCCTTTTGCAGATGCTCGATTAAAGACTTTTAACGGCTCAAACACACCGGTAATGAGCTATTGATTAGATTGGCTAATCACACTGACTTGCATTTTTCATGTAAAACTCGAACATGGCAGTAATGTGGCGTCCATGTGGTGTGTTGGGATGAAAGAAAACTGATTAACAATAGACGGATCTGCATAAAACAGTAATAATTTGCGGCAAGAATGCACTTCATTATACCACAGGCACAACATAAGCAGTCGGTGTACCCTGATTTTGCCAACTATTACTTATTATTATACACATCTAATTATAAACATGTATATTTCTTCCTGACAGAACTGTGGGGTAAGTGACTCAGTGTGTGTTCTGCTTTTGATGTTGCAAGAGGCTGACTTTTGTGCACTTTGTCCCAATTTCAGGGACCCTCTAAAACAGGAATCCCTTCAATTAGATGAAAGGTGTGATATTTTGCACTTCTATTAAATCAAATCATTATTTAGTGCCTTTGTCTTGGTTCTTGCTTACAACAAACAAACAAGCAAACTAAGTTAGTCGGTTTCTCAGTCACTCTGCACGGTCAGCAGTAAAATAGTCAAGTTTCTATGGCGCGGCGGAGGCTAGGGTTCTTTGTGTGTGCTCGTTTCGGGTCTGTGGCTTTGGGTAAAGTGCAACAAATGTCGGACATTTTGCTCACTAAACTTGTCGTGCGAGGACACTATAACCCCAGTAAATAAATCAATTAAAAAAATAGATAAACTCACACATAACGACATCTTCAGTCCCACGTTCCATGCGTAAGAAGCTCTGAGGCGGTATTGTTCCAGCTCTGACTGTTTACACGGTTGTCTAAGATTGCTCCCACAGGTAGCTGTGTTAGGCAGAGTTTCGTTTTATTACCGTCACAATTACTCAGTTGGAAGGAAGTCAAGCGGGAATAGCTCCTCAGTTTTACAAGGCAGAACAACGCATCACCAGGAGTAGTTCGTAACAATTTTGTCAAGTCAGTCACGGTTCTACCAAAAAGTTGTGTTTGCGTTGCTTTAGCTCCCTATTAAGGTTTGTATGGTGTGTGTTGATCTGTGTCAAGTCACGGTTCTACCAAAACGTTGTGTTTGCGTTGCTTTAGCTCCCTATTAAGGTTTGTATGGTGTGTGTTGATCTGTGTCAAGTATAATCACGAAAATGCACGAAAAAACCCAACACTTTTTGCCATAACTTATCTATTATTGCAATATCTACCTATTCTATCGTATAGCTGTCTGTGCCGTTGATAAACGAGGCATTTGAGAACGTTGAAACCCAAAAAGTAACACGGAACTCTGCCTAAGACAGCAACCGTTGGGAGCGATCCGAGACACCTGCGGAAAATTGTTGGCACATCACGGCCTCACAGCTTTTTACGCATGGAACGTCTCCCACACTGTGAGTCCCATAGCAGAGCTCTACAAGTAACTATTCTGCCCCTTTCCTGCTAAGAGGACACCCTTGACTCGTCCCAGTGCTTTCCGTCCGCTCTTGACAGGTGCCACTGTCACACACAAGACACACGTACATGCAGCTTAATCACGTGCACACATCTCTATCTTGTCTTCCATCAACGTGCTTTTAGAAACAGCATCACAGGACGGTTTCATGTGACTTACTGTTACTTGCTTTCAGCTTCAACACCAGTTGTTAGTTAGCCTGTGCGGCATGCGCGTTGTGTGCGTGAAAAACGTTCTGTGTACTCTCTGTAGCGTTCACAACCGCCTCTCAGACGACTGCCGCTGTTTATTAGACAGGGGCGGATCAGTTCATTTTAAGGGGGGGGGGGGGGGTTTCCAAAAGTATATTGTGAAGATAAGGGTGCGAAGCGCCGAGCCGACGGCGCAAAGCGCCTAGCTTGCTATATAGGGGGGTCCGGGGGCATGCTCCCCCGGAAAATTTTGAAACAAAGGATGCAAAATGGTGCAATCTGGTGCATTCTGAGGATGATCATTACCAGTTTCAGGCAGCAGATTTTGTCACTGATTAATACCCCAAAAATTGAAACTCAATTTTTTGGCTGGGGGGGAGGGGGGGGGTCCGGAAACCCCAGAACCCCCCCCCCCCCCTCGTCCGCCCCTGTTAGATTAAGTGAAATAGTAGTGGTGCACAACAATATGGCTGCACAATGGTGATACCAATAGTTATGCACTTTTAGATTTATATTCTGTAACTCTTCTTGTTCTCTTCCTGTTACTATTAAACTTGTCGCAAGATAGCTATGAAAAACTCGGTGTCCTGGATAAAAGGACCAGTATAAAAATAACATGCACATACCATACCTACAAATGATTGTTATTGTGACCTTACTGCGACTTTCAAGCTGTGACATGTCGCTCAGTAAACAGTTGTTACGTAGCAAGTTATCATATAGATGTTTTTTAATCATGTTTATCGATAATGTGTTGTCGTAGATAAAGAGTATTTGAGTAATATACGAGTATTCGTAATACTGATAAGACATGCAATTAATCACTTGAGCAAGAGAAAGAACGTTAAGGTCAGAATAAAAAGGGTTCTCTTGCTGCCTTTCGTAATCTTGTGGTTTGATTTGTGGTTTTGCTCTCCCTGTCGTTCCCTTTTCTCAGCTTCTTACCGTGTCCCTAATCTCACCCCACTAAACTGCTTTTGCATGTGGTTACTACTTGTATGTCCATTGAAGTTCATGATTCTTTTGATAATTATTTATTTAATGCATTTACGCTAAACACACACAGGCATCAACAACAACAACAACAACAACAACAACAACAACAACAACAGTGTTACTAGTAACTAAGCTCACTACGCGCACATGCACTCACACACACACACACACACACACACACACACACACACACACACACTAAACACCCACACACATGAACACACACACGCATGGCACGCACGCACACACATCATTACAATGCAGTTGACTGTAAACCCTATTTGACCCACACACACACAAATTTAGATGACATAACTTGCCATAAGTACAGGCCAACCAATTTAAGACACCCCGTCCCCTTTTTTTTAAGACGGGCCCAGTTACTAGGAAATTCTGTTCATAACTTATGTGAACTTAACTTCATTTAAAGACTCCCTATCTCTGACTTTCTCAGATTTTGAGATAACAAAATGGGGGGGTTTCATTTTTTAAAGTTATAGCGTTTGTGGCAGGAGCTGGGACTGAGCAAAGAAGCCTTACAGCACATCCAGCGACTGGGAGAGGAGAAGGGGCTCATCGTACTGCACGGTGGATCAGGGGGTTACCACAGGAACTCCGTGAGTCAAACACAAACACCTGTATTTAGACACTTGAGTAAATGGGCTGATGAATGAGCGAATAAGTAATTAATACATCAGTAAACAAGAAGGGCAAAGCCCATACGACTCACATGCTTGACCTTGACCTTTACATGACCTTGACCTTCAGGGTCAAGGTCAAATAACTAAACCTAGCAATGACATCATACACTAAGAACTGCTTTACACATTTTTCCTACCAAAATACATGTGACCTCGACCCAAGGTCAAGGTCATCCAAGGTCATGCAACACAAAGCTGTTAATTCAAGACATAGGAAGTACAATGGTGCTTATTGGCTCTTTCTACCATGAGATATGGTCACTTTTAGTGGTTCACTACCTTATTTTGGTCACATTTCATAAGGGTCAAAGTGACCTTGACCTTGATCATATGTGACCAAATGTGTCTCATGATGAAAGCATAACATGTGCCCCACATAATTTTTAAGTTTGAAACAGTTATCTTCCATAGTTCAGGGTCAAGGTCACTTCAAAATATGTATACAATCGAAAATTTTTAAGTAAATTTTCATTTGATTAATATACTTACCCGAATCACATAATTGCATTGACCCACTTTAGATGCTTAGGTTATGATAAAAGCTACCCCGTCTAGGTATAAGGGGAGCAACCCCAACTAAAAAAGTGACTGCACCAGCATGGCTGACACCCTGGGTTACGTCCCATGTAGCATGCTACATCATCATTGGTGCTGGTCACGTGATACCCCTTCAATCGACTAATAGAATACTGAACAAGAAGGGCAAAGCCCATACGACTCACATGCTTGACCTAAACCTAGCAATGACATCATACACTAAGAACTGCTTTACACATTTTTCCTACCAAAATACATGTGACCTTGACCCAAGGTCAAGGTCATCCAAGGTCATGCAACACAAAGCTGTTAATTCAAGACATAGGAAGTACAATGGTGCTTATTGGCTCTTTCTACCATGAGATATGGTCACTTTTAGTGGTTCACTACCTTATTTTGGTCACATTTCATAAGGGTCAAAGTGACCTTGACCTTGATCATATGTGACCAAATGTGTCTCATGATGAAAGCATAACATGTGCCCCACATAATTTTTAAGTTTGAAACAGTTATCTTCCATAGTTCAGGGTCAAGGTCACTTCAAAATATGTATACAATCCAACTTTGAAGAGCTCCTGTGACCTTGACCTTGAAGCAAGGTAAACCAAACTGGTATCAAAAGATGGGGCTTACTTTGCCCTATATATCATATATAGGTGAGGTATTCAATCTCAAAAACTTCAGAGAAAATGTGAAAAATGTGAAAAATAGCTGTTTTTTAGACAACATTTATGGCCCCTGCGACCTTGACCTTGAAGCAAGGTCAAGATGCTATGTATGTTTTTTGGGGCCTTGTCATCATACACCATCTTGCCAAATTTGGTACTGATAGACTGAATAGTGTCCAAGAAATATCTAACGTTAAAGTTTTCCGGACGGACGGACGGACGGACGACTCGGGTGAGTACATAGACTCACTTTTGCTTCGCATGTGAGTAAATAAAAAAGGAAGTGAAAAAGTAAATAGATCAAAAGATTAAATTAACCACACTCAAAAGAAACAAAGAAGAAAGAAAGAAAGAAAGAAAATTAGAGTGAAACAAAGAAGAAGTAGTGTTAGTTTAGTGTTTAATTGTCAGTGCCTTCATTTCAGAAACTCAGCCATTTTTACACAGAGACACACACACACACCAATACCATCTCCAGTACCACATTTATTCCAGCCAGCACTTATGGTTTATCCAACAGAGTCTGTTGGGTGTTCTCCGGTTCTTTGGCCGCTTCTGTCAGGATCATGTGATCGAGCTGGAGGCGGCGTGTCAACAGCAGGACAAGGATCACAGCCACGTGCTCACGGCTGACGAAACCAAACAGTGCCTGAGAGCCGCCGGCATTCGACTCACCAGTGTAAGACTCAATCTTGCATAATTTGTTTTTGATTATCAACTACTTCAACTCAAGCGGAAATAATAGCACTTAATGACTATGGCGCCATTTATGTCAGAATCGTTTCTGCTTGCTAGAGCGCCGATGCATGCACATACAAAAACATGTCTATATATAAACAACACATAGATTCATTTTGAACACACAACAGCCACGCAAGCACACACACGCATGCATTCATGTTCATTTTCACGCACGTATTATATACACACACAACAGTGTGACACACACGCACACTCACACATTGCATCTCACCTCACATATTCACAAGATTAGTTCTACATCAACGAGACACATTTACATATCAGCTCCCAATAGCAAAGCCTCTGTTTCATGAATTGTTTCTGTTTCCTGTGCAGAGGCAACTGGACTTTATCATCGATGAGATCGACTTTTCACATTCTGGTCGGATTAATTACACGTAAGTTTTTATAACTGTTTCATACATTTTGGTCATACTAATCACACCCAAGTTTTAGTGTCAGTTACAAGTCATGTTCATATTGTGGTCGTGTCAACTAAAGGTAAGTTTAAGTGCCTTTACTCAGATTCACAAAGTGAACTTTAAAACAAGCTATTCAGGAACTGGAAAGTAAACAGTTGCATATCTGTGAAACTTGGAGAAACATCAGACGTTTAAATCTGCGTTTTGTGGCAGTGCAACTGCCTCATTCTTCCAAGTTTTATACCGCCTTATAAGACCTCCACAAGTGTTGGAAAATGCAGGTCTTTAAAAGGGAGAGAGTCTTAAAATGGTAAATGTATAGACGTATAACTAACAGAAAATCTGGAAAGCTGGGGTATTGAATGGGGAGGGAGGGGGTGATTTTAAAACTGTATTCATAATGTGAACGTCTTTCACGTTTGTTGTTTATGTTCTGTTTTGCTTCTTGTTTTTATTTCTTTTGTTGCGATTTTCCCCAGGGACATTCTCTCGGGCAAAGTGTTCAGCGAATATGACAAGAGACGGCCATCTCGTGGGTTCAGCCTGTCTCCGGGAATGCAGAGCAGGCTGCATAGACCCTCTTGACCCGCAGAAACGTGAACACACTATGACACTTTCTCTTGCTGACCACAACACCGCACAAGGATGCACCACTGTGTACAGATGCATGAATGGTTCCGAGAAACAAAGGAAAATTAGCGCTCTAATATAGATTACAAGAGTGAGGGAGATATGGGAGAACCTGTCTCCTGAGAGAATATCGAAACTGATGTATTGAAATAACGGATATCTTTCTAGGCCTGTGGATCATACCCAAGTTTTTGTGTCAGTTACAAGCAAAACTGGCAGTCATATAGATAATTACACATTGAAATAAAAGAACAGGGAACAGAAGAAAAACATAAAGTACAGGTTGATCGAGGAGAAACCAATGATTGAGAAATGTTTCTATTTGATGACATTAAAACGAACATTCTCTAGCAAGCTGCCCTTCTTCGAGCTTCGTCTTTAATCAGAATTGGCAATGTCAGATGCACATTGGTCCCAGACAGGGAACAGACACAGCTTGCAAGAAACGATGTGAAGAGCTCGTCATGCTTTTTGTGCGATTCATTGTGCGCATGCATGTAGTATAGAAAGGATTGTGTGCATGTATGTCTGTGCGAGTTCAAAATTGTTACCTCGTATTTGTTTCATGGAAGGATTGAAAGCATTACCTTTAGTCCATGTTATTGTGTCTGAAAGCTGACTTCTGTGAATACCTCCATCAAGCAGATATGCAATATGTTGTGTCACTGTTGTTGTTTCATTGTTTTGGGTGCTTTTTTCTCTTCTTTTTTTACATTCACAGTGGTGAAAAAAACACCTCTCTCACTTGCAAAATTTGATGAGGTGAAAGCGCATTTACCTCTTTCCCTGTGGGTGCCTTATGCAATGGTAAGAATCAACTTCTTGTCATTGATGCAGTCAGTCAGGCACAATCAGGCACAGAATGATAACACACACAGACAGGTACACACACAGACGTGTGGGTGAACAGACAGATAAACACACTAACAAACACATGGATGTGTGCACACACAAATCCCCATAAACACACACACACACACACAAATACACAGAAGAGTCGAAGTTAATTGTAATGGAAACTTCTTGCATTCTACCATCAACTCAATACATCTTGACAGTAGCGGCTTTGAGTATGTCCTCCAGAGACTGACAAAGATACAAATGCCACAGATTCATATGCCTTTGAATAAAACCTCAGGGGTCAGACTGAATTAAAACAATCAAAAATAAAACTCATTAACAAGTCTGAATACACTACAAATGCACACAGTGTACTATTTACATGTTATGCTTACATGTACACAAACAAATAACATCATTCTGAAAAATAGTCTAGTTTTGCATCTGTACAGCTATATACAATGTCTGGTTCTATGCTACACCACTGTTCATGACACACTCCTTTGCAAGCTTATGTTGTCAGCTAAAAAAAATAAAAAAAATAAAAGCAATGTTCATACAACTAGGAGCACCAACAAAGCTGGCAAAAACTATTTATGCACAAAAAACAATGAAGATAGCAACTATCCCAGATCAAACTTCACAATCTTTGGAGAATAAATACAGCACACACAATTACATACACAAACATTGACAAGAAACAACCTGACACTGCATTATATACAATTCTCCATATGCATGATCATTACAGTGGTACTCCCGACGAACGACCCCCCCATCAGAGACCCTCTCCCTTCTCAGACCTCATTCTTGCTGACGGATTAGTTTTGCTATATAAATCACCCCCATGGCCGACTCCCCCCAGAACCCGATTTGCGACCGACTAGTTGTTACAATTTGCGACCTTGTAACGACATTTTCAAATCAAAACCTAACAAAAAATCGTAACGTTTTGCTTGAATCTCTGAAAAAAGATCGCAAAAATCACTCGGTCGGAAATATAACAGACGACGCGTTTAGGTCTCGATTGCGCATGTCCGGCGTTCACAATTTTACGATCCCAACATGCCCTTTTCTTTGTCCACTTCCTTTCGAAAAATCAACAAACACACGCGCGAGCATCAACGATCTTCTTCTTCGACCATGGCTTCGAACTCTCCTTCAACTTCAAACGCTCAATCGCGCGGAAAGAAGAGGAAAAAAATACATACCTCTTGCTTTTTATTGAATTAGATTATCAAATTAATTCACCAAACCACAACTGTAATTATGCCACAACTTCGACGGACCCTGAAGGTATTTCTCTCTTTCTCTCTGTCACTGATTTTTTCTCTCTCACTGTCTTTTTCTGACCTGACCTCACCCCCCATGTAAGACCCCCCCCCCCCTTTTAAGACCTAAATTTGTCAGATTTTGGGAGGTCTTACATGGGGAGTACCACTGTATCACATTGTTCATATACCTTGATTATATAGACACACATCAACAGTTATAACTTCAATCAATTTCCTTACACATACATCCATTTATACGATCACTTTCATAATTAAGAGCCTGTTTGCACAGGAGGTAATGCACACTATACATTTCACATTAACTTCTTTCAACTGTTTCAAGTGACTTTTATTTCCTCATGCAAGACCAGCCCGTCATCTCCTAAAACATATTGACAAAACTGATGCATAGAGGCAGCATTATCTATACCAACTATATACATCTTTTTGACAACAAAAATTGGTAAATCTCTCTATAAGTTCATGCAAGAATCTGTGATACATTGTAGCTCTTGTTATTAGCTTTTTTGTCTTTTCAAAGACAGAAAGCATAATGGGAGATTTGGATCAACTAGTACATTGTACTTACATGAGAAAAATATAAACACGCGTGTGTACCTGTGGAGTTAATGAGGAGGGGAAGAGATAAGTGCGGTCAGATGGAAATTTTGAGATTCCAACAAAATATAATTTGTAAGATACTGAAACAGACATCAAGAACACCAACAAAATATGTTATGACAAAAACATAACTACAAACCAAGCTGTAACGTTATGCAAAGTCCTCTTTTCTTTTCAATGAGAGGGTGAGGACAAGAAACAATATAACAGACCAAAGAAAAACAGGAGTTTCACCCACACCTGCTTGTACATATGTGTATGCAACAAAAAAGGTGTAAACAAATTGTGCAGAGGAACTCTTCACCAGAATCATCAAGCTTGATACCCTTTCACATGTATGTGGAAACAACAATAGTGGACCCCCCCTTTTTTTTAACACCCCAAATCTGAGAAAAGCAGGTCATAAAAATGGAGGTGAACTCAAACAGAGGTTATTAACAGAAAATCTTAAGAAAGCAGGGACTTCAAAGAGGGAAGTTTTAAAACAGGGGTCTTACTAACTCTTACAAGGGGGGTTCCACAGTATTTACAGCCAGCTTGTATTTTGAACTGAGGTCCAACCACTTGCTGCTGCTGGTTACATGTTTCTTTTCACTACAGCGAGAATTAAACTCTAGACAACATGCCCACAATTAAAACTCTAATTCAGTCAAGCTTCCCGCGTAAAATCTATTTCAATCTATGCACACCCTGTTTTATTTCCTACTGGTTCACTGCTGTGAAAGGATGCCCAAGCTAATAATATTGCTACAGTAAATTGTTCAAGTTTTGTCTATTCAGCCTATTAGGACAGAAAGCAAAAGAAGCAAAACTACTGATGCCTTATTTCCATGCCGTTGCCGACATTAACGTCCGATTTCACTGGTTGCAAATTCAGCACAAGCACACACAGCAATCTATAAAAGGAAAAGTCCCTGAAATGACCATATCATGGTAAATGTTATGATCTTGATAGTAGTGTATTGTGTTCATGCATAACAAGAAATCAACATGGTGCTACCAACCTTGTGGAGTCTGCAACCATGTTTCTAGCTCCAGTTGCAAGAAGTGAGCACTTCCGAAAGCATTTCAAGAGCTATAAGCATCAACAGGTTAGCTTCAGATCCTTGACTTAACGGACATGAAACTCAACAAACATTATTATGCTACTCTTTGGTTCAACTATGCCTTTTTCAAGCATGTTAATATCAATGGCTATCAAATTCATGCTGTTCCCAGTAAGACAGAAATGAACTTAGTTCTCAACCATATTCATCCTAGCTACAGACCCCCACAGAAAAGTTTTGTTTGTTTGTTTGCTTAACGCCCAGCCGACCACGAAGGGCC
The DNA here is from genome assembly GCF_037325665.1 of Littorina saxatilis. Taxonomy (NCBI): domain Eukaryota; kingdom Metazoa; phylum Mollusca; class Gastropoda; order Littorinimorpha; family Littorinidae; genus Littorina; species Littorina saxatilis. The sequence goes on along the minus strand of NC_090248.1, from coordinate 17,532,623 downwards.
ATATCAGGGCGGTCCACAGAAAGGTCACCTCAAGGCTACTGAACCTGGTTAGTTCTAAACCCACCACAGCATGGCCAAGAAAACTTTCAACCTCACTTTTTTGTTTATTTCTGAATGTTCTGCAATTACCATTAAGTACACTTTCGTGTTTCGCGTCCAAACAGTCATTTTATCTGGTCGTCACTTAGCTTGAACCAGCATTTTGCAATACAGTAACATCCAGTGGAGACAAGAATCAGCAAGTAAGTTTAAATTAGACAAACTACACATATCACGTTTTTACTCAAGATTAATGGAATATTATAATGCAGATCACAGGGTTTTTTTAACAGTGAATTTCATGGATCGACTATTCACAGCAAAGCTGATGAATAAGAACACCAACTACAAATCACACAATCAACGTCATTCGTTACAAGTGTAACCTTGGCCCACATTATTTCAAGAAAACTGAATAAGGATGAAACACATATATACACACAAAAAGTAAAATCTCATGATGCTAAAACTGATGTCATAAACAAAATAATCTGCATTGGTGATGAAACCATTACTTACTTGTTTTCCAAACATGATTTGTGCTAACAATGAACCTCCTGAGAACTAAAATCACTGGGTATGCTCTTTGTACCCTTATACCTGCAGGAAGCACGCTAAGAGAATATCAGAGAATTATTATGCAGCATCCCTGTGTGCGCACAAGTAATGCCCTCAATACACTAACATACGAACAAACACTAACAAGACATTCATACACACATCAAGACAATATAAAGACGACAGAAATAGAAGATCCTCTTTTTTCCTGATAACCCTAATATCCTTCATGTCAATGCAAAAAGGCTTTAACTTTTCTTAGAGGTGGATCAGAGGGATTTATGATGACTGAACATAGAAGTAAGGTACATGGGAAGAAAGGACACCCTTGGGACCAGCCAAAGTTGTCACTACATTGCAGCTGGCCTTTTTTACATTTAGTCAAGTTTTGACTATGTTTTAACATAGAGGGGGAATCGAGATGAGGGTCGTGGTGTGTGTATGTATGTGTGTGTGTGTGTGTGTAGAGCGATTCAGAGAAAACTACCGAACCGATTTTCATGAAACTTTACATGAGAGTTCCTGAGTATAATATCCCCACCCGTTTTTTTCATTTTTTGGATAAATGTCTTTGATGACATCATATCCGGCTTTTTGTGTAAGTTGAGGCGGCACTGTCACGCTCTCATTTTTTCAATCAAATTGGTTGAAATTTTGGTCAAGTAATCTTTGACGAAGCCCGGATTTTGGTATGTATTGCATTTCAGCTTGGAGGCTTACAAATTAATTTATGAGTTTGCTCATTAAAGTTGTCATTAAAATCGAATTTTCAGAAACAGATTAAAATTGATTGCGTTGTATTCCTCATCTTCTCCTGAATTCAAAAATATATAGATATGTCATGTTTACTATAATAATATGCTCAGAATGAAAGGAAATAGGTTCAGTAAGTACGACAGACGCGTGCTTCGCGGAGGCGAGCGTGACCCGTCTCGGTCTTCGGTATAGTTAGCCGAGACTATCTGAAAGTAGTCTCGGCGATGATTGGTTTGTGGTGTTGATCTTGACAAAATGTCTTTATATCGCTTCACGCGACTTGTTAACTTTATACTTTGGTCAAGTTACTAGATAGAGGCATCAGAAGGTGGCCTTTGCTGAACAAACCAGCTTCAACCCCACATCCTACCAGCCATTCAAAAACCTCCTCTGTCATAAGCTGAAAACCAGGTTCTTTTGTTTGATTATGCCATGCCAGATCCATTCCACCCCCCCTCACCCCACCCCATTCACCCACACAGCACGGTGTAAAGTTCAATCACAACAGTGTTTCAAGGCAAACATTTTGACATTAACTGACTGAGTAATTACTTCGCATGATCTGATAAAAAGATGAAAAAACAAACAAAAGCTTTACCAACTGGTCATGAAACCATTACTTTCGCGATTTTAAAATACATTTCATGACCCAATGAACCTTCCTTTTCCCTTACACAGACCTGGGAACCCCTGTTTTGCACTTGGAGTATTTTCAAACAAACTTGGTATATTTTCCGAAAATGAGCGTACTCAACACAGCATTTGAACATCCATGATTCAAACATGCTTCACACGCGTCCGTCACAGCATTAATTAAGTTTACCAATACATTTAAAGCACATGCTTCTTTTAATGTTTACTGACAAAAACTGTAATCATGTGTCAAAATACTGGATCAGCTTCGGGATGCGCTTGTGAAAAAAAGTAGTCTAGTAATTTTTTCTCGTCGCATTTCGTTCCACTGACCATACTGATCGTATTCTAGACAATCATGCGTGCAAAATACGGCAAAATTGTATGGGTTCCCAGGTCTGCTTACATCATCTTCATAGGGTGACTTTTTATTGGAGTTTGTACATGAAACAGATTAACACCTTGGTGTATTGGGAATCAAATCAGACAAAACTAGACGGAAACAAGTTTCTTCAGGCATCATCTACTTGCAATTTGAAAGATGCAAGAAACTTTGCAAATGTTTTGTCCAAAAAAATACAGAATTCATGAGCACCAAAGTGAAACAAAAAGTGCAATGGAAACCATACCAAACATAACAAAATGAGTAGCACGAAGGCAATCTAATTCAAAGCAACAGATATTGTATATCAAAAAAAAAGCAGATTAGTTAAAATTACATCATACCAAAATAGGTGGAGAACAGAGGTGAAATCATTCAATGGGAATGAAAAGAGATTTTGCATCATTTCTCTAAAAGTTTATCCAGCAGAGTTTCACACATCACACATCACTGACAACCCATGTCAAGATAGCTTACAGCTGTATCACTCAGACCACATGTAAGCTGTAGAAAGATAAATCTATTTCCACACACACACAACTGTCCTACTCATGAAGTCATTGGGATATGCACATGTCAGCGATATAGGGACTCTACTCCAGACTTACAGACAAGTTTCTTGCTTTCTAGCAAGGTGATAAGGCCCGAAGAGGTTGCAGAGAAATTCTATCAGCAGTCGGTACTGTTAGCCAGTGGGGTTAAGATTTCAGATTCCTCAGATCCTTCAGGGCTGCTCCCTCTTTCTCCATGACCAGCCTGACAGCGTCACAGACATTGGCCACCATGTGGTTGGGCTTTTTCAATTCAGGGTTGATGACAAAGTCCCTGTGGTTGTGATTGGATGAGCGCTGGCCCTTGAAGGAGAACAAGTCCATTTCTTCGCTAAACACACCGGTGCATACTAAGATGGACTCACAGCCCTCTGTGTACAGTCCTTGTGTGTCGTTGGCCTCCTCTGCAGAAAGTACAACCTCCCTTGCCACATCCCCCACCACCACCTCTGGTTCTTCATCCTCATCCATCGGAGATTCGATGACTGGCGCATGACCCATGTCCGCCGCTGGTAACTCTTCTTCATCGTCTGAGATGTATTCCCCATCAACCTGTGCCATTCGTAGTTTCTTCTTAATACTGGTTGATTGGGAGACAGGTGCAGAGTTCTGTTGTTGTCGCTGTAGGTTACGTTTGCGCAAATACTGGTTATACAAGTTTCCTCCATAAATGTCTGTCTCAGGGTTGTCTCTGAAAACACAAAACAAAGCACATTTACCGCTGAGCTCAACAGCTTGTCAAAACAACACAGTCATAGTCATTGAAACTCGGCCCTTTCTAGTTTTGAGTCAACAAGACAAAATAACATGCATTCATGGTTTTTTCATTGTTGTAATGGTTTGTGGATATGACCATTACATTTTTTTTTACACAGAAAGTGTACAAAAACTGCTGTAGCTAAACGTTCCTGCACTATCTTTTTAGGTGATTTGATGCATCAGAGCAACAGCTGAATTAGCAAACTTTGAGTTCTACATTTTCCTCATGTTGTATTTGAGTTTTAATCAAGACTGACAGCATCCACACAAGCATGTCAGTGTTCATTTCAGCATGTGTTCTCTTTGACCAATGTTAAGTGCAGTGATATTCCACCTGTTTTCTGGCAAGGACAGTTTTGTTAAACAGTACAGAAACCATACCAAATTTGGATAACCATTCAATTTTTCACTTGCATTCTGCTGCCAGCCCTCATTCATTACCATGTACAGTTTTAAAACCATAAATTTACAGTCTTACTTTTAGAAGGCCAACATAAAGTACATGTTTCAGTTGTGCATGAGATATTCCTGATTTTTTGCTCCCTAAGTAACACAGACCACCAAAATATTTAACACATCACAGGTCCTCAAACAAAACATAAATAATCAAACGTTTACATCCTTTCTATATATATCCTTCTTCAACAAAAGAGAATAGAGAAAGAACTTAGCTTACCCTATACAATAGATGGTTTGAATACCATCAATGCCCAGCTGTTTCGCCTGTTGATGCAGTAGGTAGTCGGCATGGTGGTACGTGATCTCACTGGGTTTGCCAATCAAGGCTGTGTACTTCAGCTCTCGCCCTGTGATTTTCTGTCACATAAACATCTCAAGTCAATCAAAAATACTAAACAAATTCCCACTCCATGAACTGGAAAAGATCAGGTTTATCCTGCACATCATGACTCTCAGCTACAACTGAACTTTGAACTCACCTGCAGTAAAATTTCAAAAAACAGCTCAACATATTATCTGATTCCATTTCTTACAGTTCCCGAAACTGTGTGATCTGTGAGATGTGCATGCGTGTGAATAGCCATTACCCGTATACATGTACGGGTTGGCCTTCAAACATGAGTTCTACATTGGTTGGAGGACAACTCCAAAAAAGACTTTTATGCAGTGTAGTGTGACAGAAAAACAAGGAAGAAACCTTGAACCCAGGTAAAAGCAAAGAACAAAGCTCGACATGAGCCAGACCATGTGTCCATCTCCATCGCAGAATAGAATGCAATGAAGGAGCAGAATGACAGAATTTTAACTTTGCTATCCTTCTGTTCCTGTAAACTGCAATCATAGAATTCTACACAAATTTTAACTTGGTAAGTATATGTCCTCATTTATGTGTTGAATTCTAATGGTATAGCCTCAAATAAAATGTTTTTACATATAATTCATAAAATGGAGACTGTACTTCAAACACAAACAGTTTATTTGGTCCCCAGTAACAAGCCACCAAGTATATCAAAATGTGCAGTTTATTATAAGGCTGAATTACACACATGAGCAGACCCATGCACAAACAGGCACATTACATACTAAAACTGAGATTTCTCAGTTTAACCCCTTCACTGCCACACTATAACAGCATTTTGGTATTGCTGTGCGCCAGGGCAAATTTCGCTTTCTTCGGTAGGTTCACTTTACTTTATTTGGTGTTTAACGTCGTTTTCAACCGTTCAAGGTTATATCGCGACGGGGGAAGGGGGAAGATGGGATAGAGCCACTTGTTAATTGTTTCTTGTTCACAAAAGCACTAATCAAACAACTGCTCCAGGGGCTTGCAACGTAGTACAATATACAGTCGAACTCGCTTAAGACGAATCACTGGGGATCGGAAAAAAAGTTCGTCTTTACCAAAATTCGTATTAAGAAAATTGATTGATTTTTTTTATTTTTTTTTTTAAGTCTTGTACATTTTATGGTGTTTCAATTTGTTTCTTTCGCAACTTTCATGCTGCTTCACGTTTAGACAATAAAGTGACATATTCAGTTACATGTTCATGTGTGTCTCATGTTGAGTGATGATTGTTGAGTTTGAGTGAGAGTGAGCACACAGATGTTTCATCCAGTTGTTACGTTTTTGGTCACACACACGCACACACTGACAGTGACACTGTCCACATTCGCGGTGTTCCTATCATTTGTCTGGAATCACTTACCTTGGCGACGAGTAGCAAACCTTGGCCAATTTAGTTTTTTTGTGTTTTGTTGCAACATGATGTTCAAATCCAAATCGATAGCACTGACTGACTGATAAACTATCGCGAACCGGCGAACGCAAACGTTGAGAGTGTGGTTTCCCTTGTCCAAGGGAAACCACTCTGGCATCTATATTTTTTGGCAATGGCGTCCGTTCAAAACATTGATGTTTCGTTTTTGGTATTCGTGAAGGAAATAAACGTCAGTCAGTCATTCATGTTCAGTGTCTGAGCTATCAATCACTTTGATTCTAAATTTGAAATTGTTTTGTGAGTACAGTGTAATCAGTTTAACTTTATTCAGTGATCGGTTGAGCAATGGTTCAAGCAGTCGACGCAAGGGAAGACTTTGACACATGTATTCAAACTTCTCAAATTCCCATGATATGTCGATCTCGGGACGAGTTTAAAGATTTCGTCATAAGCGTGAGTAAATTACAGACATTATGCATGCTTGGGAATCCAAAAAGTGCTCGTTATAAGCATAAATTCGTTACAAAGAATTCGTTTTAAGCATTTTTTTTAAGCATGAAGAAAGAGGTATTCAGTTGGGAACTTAAAACTAATACGTTATAAGTCAAAATTCGTAACTAGCGTGTTCGTTTTAAGTGGGTTCGACTGTATGACCTTACTGGGAGAATGCAAGTTTCCAGTACAAAGGACTTAACATTTCTTACATACTGCTTGACTAAAATCTTTACAAACATTGACTATATTCTATACAAGAAACACTTAACAAGGGTAAAAGGAGAAACAGAATCCGTTAGTCGCCTCTTACGACATGCTGGGGAGCATCGGGTAAATTCTTCCCCCTAACCCGCGGGGGGTGGTAGGTTCACTAATCTGTTCACTGCTCAATCATTTATTGAGATATCTCTTAGATCTTTGGCCTGTGGTTTGCTTACACCCTTGGCTATTATGTGATAACATGATCATTGGACTTTGTTTGTGATTGTTAATAGTAAAAATCGATATAATGACCATTTTTGTCAAAAATTACAGTTTCCAAACTTTCACACACACACTGCAGCACGTAAAACCGCAGAAAACACAGCTAAAACTGGTGTCAAACATCAGGTACTCACATTACAGCCCATAACAGTATTCTTCTGTGTGGTAATCCATAAATCACTTCTTGTAGAGCTTCCAGAACACTGTATCATTTGAAAACAGGTCTACGAGTTGATGTCCGACTTTCGGCCGCCATTTTGAATCTTATAGATCGGAAAAAACTTCTAAAAATGTTTTTACCACGTGGTACTAACTTATCTGAACGGTCAATGGGAAAGAACTGTGTTTAAACCCCTACAAGAAGTTGGACAGTGGTTACCTCCCATTTAGTTTTCACAAATGTCCTGAAAAGTGCTGATGTAAATGCCACGTACCTAGTACGTGTATGGGCGTATGACAAACCAAACATGACCACGTACCTAGTACGTGCTGGGCAGTGAAGGGGTTAATTGCACATACTGTACCATACCTTACAATAGCCTGATTGTAAAGAACAGGTGGAGGGATAGCCTAGAGTTGAGGTTCCGCAGTGATGTGCAGTTGACCAAGAAGTGAAAGGAGCTGCGTTTGCAAAGTCTGAGAGTAAGACTGTGGTGAAGAGGTTGCCCGAGAAACTTAAGGGCATCTTACTGGGCCAAGTAGGCTTTTTATCCAAAGATGCAAAATGGTGCAATCTGAGCATTTGCCACTGTATCATGTTACTGTGTGTGTGTGTGTGTGTGTGTGTGTGTGTGTGTGTGTGTGTGTGTGTGTGTGTGTGTGTGTGCGTGTGCGTGCGTGCGTGCGTTGATGTCAAAGACAAGACTACATTTCAAACGTTCAACATAAGGCACGCCAAGATGGTTTTGCAGCTGCATCAGCAAACGGAAAATCGACATGTTTTCTTGGCCATACTGACTCAGTGACTGCCTCTTTCTTGTTGTCAAAAGTTGCTTTTCTACCTTGCTTTAGGTTTTATTTCCCTTCGCGCGTCTAAATCTTCCTTATGGTCGCTGATCGTTAAATGCCTGTAAATTTGCTGGTTTGAAAATTGTCAGAACCTTAGAACGTTGGCTTTTCAAGGGTTTTTTACATAACTCGCAAAATATAAGTCCCTTATCTTTTTCGTTTTGTTGAAGGCTATTTCTGAATCATTAGCAGCCGAAGCACGTTGTTTGCTGCTTACCCCTTCTGTTGTTTCAATGTCAGCTGAGGTTGGTGGGCGAGGCAGTTGAATTGAAATAATCTTACTTTTTTTTCCCTCATGATGCATTACTTCTGGTGTGGGACTGTATTTCCTAGAATCAATAGACGCTTGGCTGTTGTGTTTACGAAGACAAACATAAAAGCGAGAAAAGATATTTCGCCCATCCAAGAACTAGCCAGGCCCGACGTTGCTTAACTTCAGTGATCGGACGAGACCCCGTGTTTTCAATGTGGTTTGGCCGTTGGCTGCTGGAAGGAGAGGCTGGAACACTTAGGGAGAAGTAAGCCTAATAGCCGGCGTCGTGCAGCTGAAGAGTTCATAGCATCTGAAGGATGAAGCTGTAAGTGACTGGTCTGAGAGCTTGATCGAGGAAGACCGAGTTGAAAATTCCAACTACCCTTGAGGGCGAGTAACTCTTAACTAGTCCACCAAAGTTCCTTTGGCGGTAAACTTGGAAAATGTACCCACGTAAAGAAAATGTTACATGTACCCCTTTCAGATGGTTTAAGACAAATAAGACAGGGAAGTAAATTTTTATTTGATTAATATATTTACCCAAATCACATATAGCATTGACGCAGTCTGAGATGCTAAGGTCTGAAAATCGATACCCGTCTAAAAACTTTAAAGGGAAGCAACCCCACCACAAAAAAGTGTAAACGGATGCATTGGTAAGGACGCCAGACCATGGGAGTTACCTCCCCTTGGTGTGTACTACGTCATTACCGCTCCCTGACACGTGGTAAATCATACGGCTTTTAAAGAAACTAAAAACCATAAGCGGGGTTGGTGGGAGGGCATAAACTATGTGATTCGGGTAAGTATATTAATCAAATGAAAATTTACTTTTAAAATTTTCGATTAAATTACATATTCTTACTCCGAATCACATATAGCAGATAGCTTCAACGAGGCGGTGGGAAAGAAAAATCTAACTCACTCTTAAGTCCTAGACAGGAACTGGCCCGCTGCCACCAGGGCAGGAAGGGACCGAGAACCATCTCTCAGGCAAAAGTTGAAAAAGACATCGTCAGAGCGCCAGTAAGTTGTGCCCAGCACTTCGTCCAATCTCCTAGACCGTAAAACAGCCAAGGAAGAGACCCAAGCCCTGAATTAATGGACCCGAGCCGAGTCTAGGGGAAAGACAGGCTGCGCCCACCCCACACACCCCCCCCCTTCTATTGGAAAGGAAATGCCAATGCCCTGGAACGATCACTGCCGTGTGCTGACAAAACCGAGTAAGTCCATTTTTTTCAAAAATGATATTTTTTGTTCATCAAAAAGAAGAAATCAATGCGCATCTTTTGTGTTAATTTCTACTTTTTAGAGTGCTTAGATAAGCAGATATGAACAGGTAAGTCCACAACCAAAAACAAATTTTTAAGTGTGCATGAATGTTTTGACAAAACCAAGTAAGTCCAAGGGTTTCCCAATTTTCGTATAATGGTAGTTTCAAAATTCTTTCAGACGACTCATACAGAAAAGACGTCATTTTAAGTTTAGAACTCACAAATGACGTCATTTAAAGTTTAGAACACACAAATGACGTCATTCGATAAGGCGAGACATAATGACGTCACCTTATGACGTTTTATTTCAAACATTTTTCTTCTCTATATGATTCTCCTGACGATCCTTGTCTCCCTCTCTCCCTCCCTCCCTCCCTTCCTCCCTCCATCTCTCTTTCTATCCCTCCCTACCTCTCTCCCTCCCTCTCTCAATTTCCCTCCCTCCATCATTCTCTCTATCCCCCCTTCCCTTTCGCTCTCTCCTCCTCCCTCTCTTCCCTCATCCCTCTCTCCCTACCGCCAACAGTCGACTTTTTTTTACCTCCCTCCTTCCCTCTCTCTCCCTCCCCTCAGTCCCTCCATCCCACTCTCTTTCTCTCCCTCCCCCCCCCCCCTCTCTTCCTCCCTCCTTATCTCCCTCCCCCTCTCTCACTCCATCCCACTATCTCTTTCCCTCCCTTCCTCCCTCCCCTCTCTTCTCTCTCTCCCTACCTCCATCCCTCCCACACTTCCTTTCCCCCCCTCTTCTTCCTCCCTCCCTATCTCCCTCCTTCCCATTCTCTCACTCCCTCCCTCCTCTCTCCCTCCATCCCACTATTTCTTTCCCTCCCTCCCTCCCTCCCTCCCTCTCCCTTTTCTTTCCTCCCTCCCTCAGTCCCACTAAGTCTCTCCCTCCCTCTCTTTCTCTCTCTTCCTTCCCCTCTCCCTCTATCTTTCTCTCTCCCTCCCTTCCCCCTTCTCTCTCACTCAATCCCTCAATCCATCCTCCCCCCTCCCTCTCTCTCTCTCGGTCCATTGCTATATCTCTCTCTTCCTCCCCATTTATCTCTCCCTCCATAGCCCCCCCCCCCCCTCACCTTCCCTCTCTTTCTCCCTCTCTGCACCCCTCTTTCCATCTCTCTATCTCCCTCCCTCCCTTTATTTCTCTCCCCCCCCCCCCCCCCCCCCCCCCCGCTTTCTCTCCTCTCTCTCACTCCCTGTCTAGTCTCTCCCCCCCCCCCTCTCTTTCTCTCTCTTTCCATCTTGTGCAAATTCGTAGTGTTATTTTCACTGTTTTGTCATTTCTCTTGACAACACTTCTTCTTCCAAATATTCTGGTAAAACCAAGTAAGTCCGCATGCTTAGATCTGCGCATTTTTTGTTAGATCTGATATTGGGGGGAAAAGTGGTAAAACCAAGTAAGTCCACAAAATGCCCAACAAAACCAAAACCATCCATCAGATTATTATGAAAATCGGGTTTTAAGGGCAGACACCACAGTGAAAAAAGTGATTTTTTTGTTCCCTGGTCATTTCGGTTTTCTTTCTGATTCTGGATTTTGAACCTCTTCTGGTTACTCTGATGTACTGATTTTAGATCAGAATTAATCATAAACGGTCAAAACGGCTAAATGAACAATGTATGTGTATGCAATTGTGTATTGAACAAACACAAAACAGCAAAAAAATGCGTATGTTTGAGAGGTGAATGTGAGTCAAACACATCGTCAACGGTGGTCACGTTAGCATGACTGGAATGAGTTGTCTTTTCTTTGCTACAATCAGTTCATACCGCGGACAACGGGAATTTCCGTTTACAGATTTCGCGCCGTTAGTAACAGCAACTAGAAGACATTCCAATGAGCCGAAGACAACCGATGAAGATTCCGGGAGATTCCGTGTGAAAAGTTTTGTCTACTGACCAATCGAATCGCGGATATTAAACTTCGTTTATGCTCGGTCTCGTTCGGTTCGATTCGGCCTTCCCAGAATGCAATATTCTTGATTTCCGCCAGGTCTCGCCAAAGGCGATGTGAAACATCTACAGCTGCGATTTTCCTTGGATATCTTTGTGGAAACTTCAGTTTATCACACGCTTTGCCCCGATTTCAGTGCTTGACACGCAAAGGAGATAATTATCGACTAAAATCAGATCAGTTGCAGAGGCTGGCGTGACAGAAGTTTAAAAAGAAAGTGCGAGTCGATAGTGTCGTCTGCTATTGCTACGAACGAATCGGAAGATCAAGTTTGTGCATTCTTCTTCGTCCAGAATGAAAATTGGCTGGAAACTATGCTGCTTCCCTTGCAACAGCTGAGATGGAGCAAGAAATCACCACCGGTGGTGTACGTTTGAAGCACGTTGCCATGAGTGTTTTGAGCCACGACTTATTTTAGAGTTGCGGAGCGGAATGCGTACGGCAAAAAGGACAACACGGAGTTTGCCATTTATGGCAACGAGAAGGCAGACCCTATCTTTTCTCTTGAAAAAAGCAAATAAACTGCTTAGAAAAAGAACAATCAATACAAAAATGAATATGTTCAGCCATGGTGCAACTTGCATCTCCTGGGAAATCTGGTGCAGTGAATACTAGCCCAAGCAGAGCAGGGAAGATTCCAAGCAGCTGATAAGCAAGATGGTAGTAGGTATGTATTTTTTTCTTCTTTTGACAAACATGTAGAAGTTTATATATTTGTTTGGTTATGTGTGTGTGTGTGTGTGTGTGTGTGTGTGTGTGACTGTTTTATGCTGAAGAACAGAATCTAAGTAACAACACCCTGATGCAAAGAAACCGAATAGGATGCAAATTTAGTCAGTTATGTGCTGCTACTGTGAAGCTTGGTTGTCACAAGGTTTGTCAGTGTTGGGGCAAAACATCTGTTCTTTCCTCATTTATTTTCTCGAGCATATTATATATAGCTTGCTCCTGTGATCACAGTTTTCTTGTGGCTCAAACAAACATGCATTCACATGGCCCAGTGAGTGAACATTGCTTGTGGTCATACGTCCCATGCAGACCATATGGTTTCTGCATGCAATGTATGTGCAATAGCTGTAAACCAGATCAGCACTGCCTAATAGTACCATTCACATGATTTGTCAACATCTTTTTGTTCACTGCTTGACTATCAGCACTGACATATGCATGCGCCCAAATATCGTGTTACCATGTATCACAATATTAGAATACCTTTTTTCAAATGTGTGTGTAAGGGGGGGGGGGGGGGGGAGGGTCATTGTTGGGAAAATGTGAATAGCAGTATATGAGTTTGTCATAGACATATATTAATTTTGAATTTATGTTGTCTCTACAGATGCAGAAGCTGGAGAGGAGCTTCCAAAGTACCCATGGCATTGCAAGGCAATTCACAGAAGTCAACCCAAATATTGTAGTATAGAAAGTAAAGGACACTGTCATATGACTCCCTGATTATTCAAAGCAAGTCCAAAAGAGGTCCAAGATAAAAGGCTTCACTGATAACAAGTTGGGAGTTATGGATGGGCATACTTTACGCAGCGTGAACATAACGGATGAGAGTTGATCATTGTGACCTTCGAACAGTTTCCTTGGTGCTTGCAGAACACTGGGTGTTGTTATTTTAAATTTTGTTGAATTTAGTTTCTGTTTTTCTTGTGGAACTAAGCAAGACTTGTTGTTTTGTTAGTGTTGTTTTGTTACATGTTTCATAAACGTTTGTGTACAAAAAATACATTTTCTTCGCGTTTTGTGTATTTTCTCAAAACTACTTTTTTGTCACTTCAAAAGCCTAAGGCTTTTTTTCTTATGAACTTGCGTTGTTGAAACTTTGCATACATCTTGAGTGTGTTATTTTGCAGAAACTGATAGAGTGATTTCTTGAAAAAAATATTTATTGAGAAGTTATGCCGTTTTGGGGGGCGTTTTTTCATGAAACTCAACATCACTCACTTTCATCACTGATATTTTTTAAATGACTTGAGATATCAAAAAACGACTCTATCAGTTTCTCGGCATTGTGCTAAAGTATAAATAACAAGCATCAAAACAAAATTTCATGCAGTTTTAAAAAAGCCTTAGGGTTTTAAAAAGGGGCAGTTTGGCGGCCATCTTGGATTGCTACCATGGCAACCGATGGTCCAAATTTTTATTTTTTTTCATTTTCTCAGGAGATGGACTGAGTACTTAAATTCTGAAACATTTGTTGACCCAAGAGTTAAGAAACAAAAAAAATCACTTTTAACACCAGTGCCTCCCCTTAAACGTAAATTAATGCTATTTATCTAATTATCTCGGTGGTTTGATCTAGATAATCATCACTTTTGAGACATTTTATCAAACAGTAAAAGTCGTTTTTCTCGGAAGTAGCGTCAGTGGACTTACTCGGTTTTGTCAGCACACGGCAGATCAGTGCTTAAGGCTGTCCACTCAGTGCTGAGTAGGACGAACTCTCCAGGTGACCGTAAGAAAATCATGCCAAAGTATGCGACACCTTGGGATGGAGTGGGGCCCGAAAGGGCCTGGGAGATAGAAGTCAGCTCCAGAAAAGTGTGACCGATCTCCTCACAATGAGCGAGAGTTGCGTTAGGGTGCTTGTCGAACCAAGACAAGAAATCCATGTGCTCCTGGGTTGTGACAGAAAACGCCAAAGAAAGAAATGGCTGTGATCTTCGACGTCGTTACCCGTCGAGTATGCTTGAGAAGGGTGCCGTAACCAGCAGTCTTGCTGCCCTCAAAAAGGGATGGTGGGATGAACTGGAAACCAGAACCACCCGACAGCAGGACCCTCCAAAAAAACCAACTGACCGCCCGTTATCCTCTACCAGTCCATGCGAAAGCAGATGGAAATAGTCGAGGAAGCAGCGACTTCCGGTTGTGCAAAGGCAACCGGAAGTGAGGAAATCACGGCGGTCTAAGCCTGATGTGACTGGTGACCATAAACAAAATGGCTGAAAGCCGTAGTGCCCGCAGGTCAGTCTGCTTGTAGGTAATTGAATGTGTATCAAAAACCAAAACAGAAAACAAAAACAGCTGGTGGGCATAACCGCAAACCGGGAAGCCAACCTGTTATAACACTCCCGAGAAGAGTGTTCTCAGGAAAAATCTGGAAGTTACTTCTGCCGCCAAAACAGTGCCTCCCTGAGTTTGGCCGAAAAAACAGAACGCGTCTGTCTACCTCTGAAAAGCTGAGGGTCAGACTCGGAGACCAACGGGCAAAGCCGTAGTCATAGTTGCCTGTGGGAGAAGGGTGACCGGGAGACGGAAACCCGACCAAACGAAACTCGTCCTGACTCACCTCATGCCTAGAATGAGGGTGAAGAGAGGAAGAGTCGAAATCCGAAGTCACAGGGACCGAGAGTGCAATAGTCGACACCGCTGAAGGCAGGACGACTATTGCACAGGCTGAGGCTGAAAGCCGTGATGCCCGTAGGCGAGCCATTGTTCCGACCTCCTCACAAAACGTAGATAAACGTAAGGAACAAAAGATTCAGCTGACGATTCATGTGCTGGGCTGAGAGCCAACAGCAAAGAAACCGGAACATTAGCTAACCCTCTGCCGGAAGGAGAGGGCTAGCCGAAACCTGAGAGAGGTCACGGCTGTTTCCCGCAACGATGGGGGTGAACAGTTAGTTTCCAGCCGAGCCGTGTCTGTATGCTGCACTGTGTGCCAGTCTTTATGCGGCTGGAGGCACGCACTGTGATGAGTCACGCTGCGTTAATGCTACAGGCAGACCTGTTTACCCTCATAAGTGTTTTGGAGTAATGCTCAGCCCCAAAAATAGTAATCCTGGCACAAAAATAGTAATCATCTAGCATTTGTCGCCAATTACAACGCACATGACAACTGTGTCTGCGAAACGCAATCATGCACATATATCCATCATTCACAAACAAAACACATCAGTCAGTTTTTGTAGTCATCATAATTTCAAAGAAGATCACATCAAAAGCACATGCATCACTGATTCTTTTTCTTTTGCTCATAGTAGGCCTTTTTCAGTGTGTCAAGCGCTTCTCTACTGTACTTGCGCTTGCCGAATGAGTGAGGGCGAGACTTCACCACCAGAATAAGGCTCTCCAGCGTCTCATCAGACAGACATGATCTCTGGTCAGTGCTGTGCTTTTTCACCCCATTTTGCCATTGAAAAAAACAATGCCAAACATGTGAATTGATAAAAAATAAAAAAAATCTTTTTATTTTTTATTTTTTTTTTACATTTTTTTTATTTATGAAAATCGTAGTCTTGACACGGATAGCGGAATGGCGTATTTTTTGCATAAAATCGTAATAAATTAAGCCAAAATCGTAAGGGAAAACAGGTCTGTACAGGCAATCTCCCGCTGTCTTTGTGAATAAACTGATTGGCTTTGTTTTTCACTTGTGTTGCTCTATGCGTTTATTAATCAGTACTAAAACATTCATAATTTTGAAGTACACCCTTTGCCCTACACGCTCATATAAAATTTATAAGAATTGACCATGGTTGTGTGCGTAAGCTTGCATTTGAATAAAGGTAAATGTTTGCGACCGTGTTGTGTTGTCTTCGTTTTCTGAAAATATCATCAACTTCCATCGTCCGTGGACATCGCATCGCACAAAACACAATTAAAATGTGTACACCCACGCAAAGCATAGCATGTGTAGAACAAGCACAGCCTAATTATTTTCCCAAGCGGTGAAAGGGTGTTGATGGGGAGGTGCGATAAAGGGTCAGCGTGACGCCGCACACCTCGGCTAATGTTTATAATCTCGGCAGCTCGCTTGTCTCTGCAGGGGCCAGAGTTTATCTCTGGAATGTAAATTGTTTTTAAGTAAAAAGCCACGCATCCCGCTAACGATATCACTTCCATCGTGGACGTTGTTCACTGGGCATGTATTCTGAATAAAAGTAAAACCAGAATAATGTGATGTGCTTCATAGTGTTTCTTATTGACTCAAAAGTGACTCGGTGTTTGATTTGACCTCCGCTAAGCCAGCAGTGTTAATCCGATGCTAGTGTCAGTATCTCAGGTGGCACACATGATGTTGATTGCGTATGTTTTATTTATTTTCTCATTCTCTATGTGTCTCATGAAGACTACTATATCAGCGTGTAGTGAAATGTTACGCGGTTTAGTGAAGTGAGTAACCACCCGTGTAATGGCAAATAAAGCGGACCAAGTGCATACAGAACAGTTACATGAACAGAGACTACATTCTCTTTGTAGAGTGTGTGGCAGAAGATCTATTAAAAGGGATGAAGCCGCAGTCTGCCTCAATGAAATGTTGCTATCACACACGTGTTATCAAGCAGGTTCATGGATTGAACATGACTCTAGTTTCACCTGTCCTTCACTCTGTCCTGCCCGTGCTTCACAAAAAAAGAAAACTTAAAACAAGTGTAAAAGATTAAAGAACTGAAGCCATCAAGAACTGTTAAATTATTGAAACGCTTGATTCATAGCAAAACAAAACGTGACATTCACCAGAAGTTCACCGGCACGGTTGGCTTAGTGGTAAGGCGTCCGCCCCGTGATCGGGAGGTCGTGGGTTCGAACCCCGGCCGGGTCATACCTAAGACTTTAAAATTGGCAATCTAGTGGCTGCTCCGCCTGGCGTCTGGCATTATGGGGTTAGTGCTAGGACTGGTTGGTCCGGTGTCAGAATAATGTGACTGGGTGAGACATGAAGCCTGTGCTGCGACTTCTGTCTTGTGTGTGGCGCACGTTAAATGTCAAAGCAGCACCGCCCTGATATGGCCCTTCGTGGTCGGCTGGGCGTTAAGCAAACAAACAAACAAACCAGAAGTTCGACTAGTACATGCGCTCATACGGGTGTGCGTGTTTGATGACACTAACAGAAACTGTGTGTGTAACTGCCTCGGATATAATGTATTATGTTATCGCAAAACCGATGCGAGAATTCAATGCTTTGCCTCGGATACTTGAAATGTGACTGCAAACTTTCTGTGTTTTTGAAACAATTTATGCTCCATAATAACAGTATGTTTAACACTTACGCGGCCACGTCTAAGTGTGAGGTGTATCAGTATGTACCCAAACAGTGATTGATTCACTTTATATCTGTGTTTTGACAACGACTATTTTGTAGCCAGCAAATCATACAGATCGCGCTTGTGTCAGTGACAAAATAGGTGAGGTGGAGTATCAGCAGCAAGATTACTCTTTCTAGTGACATACTGTGTAGGCCTGTCCGAACTGTGTTGTGTCTTTCTCCCTGCGCTGTTTACTGCCCGCACGGACAGCGCGCGCAGCCAAAACGGTGTAGTTTCAATGGAGTACAAGCCGCGACGCGTCAGTTTTACTGGCTGCATTCCCCACCCTCCTGCTGTCACCCCCTTCACCGCTTGAGCAATGTGGTAAGCTGAACTTGTTCTAGGCATGTTGAACTTAAAGTGTGTGTTATTTCCTTGATGTACGTACTGCGATGCGCTGTCGAGGAGTGATGGAACTTGACCGAATTTTCATAAACAATGAAAAACGTAATGCTTGGTTCGGTGCGTACCTTTATTCACATGCATTTTGACAAACACATATACAGTCAATGCTATTAAAATGCATATGTGCATGTAGGCCAGAGTGTGTACTTTCTAGTTATGTGTATTTTACTACGATGTGATGAACGCGCCGAGCACAAATAGTGAAACACAAAACTTATCATTCTTTATGGGTTTTGAGCGGGAGCGTATCCGCCAGGGACTTATCGCTGTCCACAGCTGTGTTATTTATGGAGGCAACTGGCTCTGCGGGAAAAGCTCTCTGCACTGGCGCGCTCAGCGCTGGCAGGCACAGAAACTCTGTGTGAGCTAGGATGCAGCCGTGAGGTGGCAAGCCACAGAGGATGACTCCTCGAACCGGAAATAGGAGTGCCCCTCCTTAAAAATCCGGAAGTCATCCATTACCAACGGGGCAACCGAAGCGGAAGCCTCCGAAGACAATGCACCCTCAGGAAAATATCTGGATGTTACTTCCGCGGCCAACTCAAGCACAGCCTAAGTTTGGACGAAAAACCAGAACGCGTCTGCTGCCAAAGAAAGACAGAGTCAAACTCGGAGACAGACGGACAAAGACCGTAGTCCAGTTGCTTGTGGCAGAAGGGTGAACAGGATAACCGAAAGACGGAAACCCCACCTAAACGGAAATCGTCCTGCCTCATCTCATGCCTAGAATGAGGATGAAGGTAAGAATTGTCGAAGTCCGAAGCCACCAGAACAGAGAATGCAAAAGCCGACACCGCAAACAGGTGGAATGGCTGTTGCACAGGCTGAGGCTAAAAGCCTGGGTGCCCGTAGGCCAGCCGTTGTTCCCAAATCCCAGACGTACCTACGTAACCGTCAGTGAGAGGAACATCCTTTCCGGTCAGAGCCGGAAGTGCGACAGACAAAAACCACACAAAGTGGTAGCGAAAGTTGCACTGACTGAGGGCGGAAGCCCGAACGCCCGTAGGCCAGTCCTAAGTTCGAACCGGAAGAGACCGCGGCGGGTGCTCGCTCCTGCGGACCTATTCGTAAAAGCACGAGAACACGCTCAGACGGAGGTCTCCGAAATCGAAGACAACTCCAGAAGTTGACGTCCGATGCCCTCCGAAGCGACAAGGGTATGATCTGGCAACAGAACACCCGAATCCTTCTTAGGCTGCCTGCCAAAGGAGGGAGAAGTTCCTGCAGCACCAGTAAAGGTGAGTGCGGGAGCGCAAAGGACGCCAACAAGTTCCTCCCTGCTATGGCAAAATAAACTTCTTATGACCAGCGAGAACGAAAGTCGCCGCTTGAGTCTCAGAAGCTAGCCAAGGCTGAGCCTGTTCTGAAGCTGAGCCGAGAGCAAGCAGCAGCTGAACCAGAACATAGGGTAGCCACTACCAGCAGGAGATGGTTTGACCAAAACCTGAGAAAGATGGCAAGCTCCCAAAGATGACTCCTCAAACCGGAAGGAGGAGTCCTCCTCCTTCTCGGAACGGAAGTCAGCCATCGCCGACGGAGCGACCAAAGCGGAAGTCACGACGACGAAGCATCCTTCGGAAAATATCTGGAAGTAACTTCCGCCGCAGCCCCAAGTGCAAACCTGAGTATGAGCGGAAATCCAGAACATGTCTGCTCGCCAGCGAGAGACTGAGAGTCAGACTCGTCGAGCGAAGGACAAAACCCGAAGCCCCAGTTGCTTGTGGCAGAATGTTGAGCGGGATAGCCGGAAACCGGAACCCCGCCCGACCGGAAACCGTCCAGACTCGCACCCTGACTAAAGGAGGATGAAAGTGGGAGGAGCCAAAATCCGGAGCCACCAGAACTGGGAAGGCAGTAGTCCCCACCACTGACGGGTTGAGTGACGTTGCCCTGGTTGAGGCTGCAAGCCAGAATGCTTGTATGCCAGCCGCTGATCCTCAATCATTGACGTCCTTGAGGAAACATCATGAAAAGAAACAGAATTTCCGGATGGACCCGAAAGAGCGACAGACGAAACCACGCACTGCGGAATCGGATGTTGCCCGGACTGAGACCGGAAAACCGGACGCCCGAAGGCTAGTCCTAGATCCGAACATGCTCGCTCTGGTGGACCTATGCTTCCGGTAAACCGGAAGCGCATCTGCCGTAAACGGCTGCTGCCTTTGCCCCGAACCTCACCATGTGTGCGTAGCCACTGGTGAGGAACGGGGCAGAATGCTTCCGGTAACAACCGAAAACGCAGCTGCCGTAAACGGCTGCCGCTGTTCCCCACTCACCGACCTCCGAGAGGAAGCGTCAGGAAGAGAAACAGAGTATCCGGGTGGAACCGGAAGTGCAACAGACGAAGCCACGCAATGCGGAAGCGAATGTTGCACGGACTGCGGCCGGAAGCCCGAACGCCCGTAGGCCAGTCCTCGGTCAACTCCAGTCAAGACCTCTACGTGTACTTGCGCGGGAGGACCGATGCTTCCGGTTTTACGGATGACCGTGTCTCCGAGGAGACATGCATACCTGCCCCGCGCACAAAAGTGGGAGACAGTGTATGCCAGTCAACGTATCTGCTCGACCCTGAAAGGGGAGGAGATACTCCGTAAACGGCTGCTACCTTTGCCCCGAGACTCCCGTGCACGCACTGTGAATTGGAAGAGACAGGGCAGGAAATGCGGGTTGTGATCCTGCACCAAGGAACTGTTTCCCAGCAGGGAATGTCCGGTAGCCTCACGAGGGCTGATGGACCAGTTCTACACACCCGACAGGCCAGCCACAGAGGCCGAAGGCGAAGCACCCAGGAGATCTACCCTGGAACGTAGCCGACGGCAACCACAGTGACGCCAAAGAGCGAGCGTCCCCCACGGCCGGGTATCTGGAATGAGAGAACCAAACAATACGCCACCAGAGCACAGGCTCGGGAGGTGACGTAGAGGACAAACAAACAAAGTCCCAAAATGGGCGCTAAGTTCATTTGCGAACCACTGAGAATGCAAGAGACATGGTAAACAACCGCGTCTGAAACCACAAACAATTCAGTAACTTCTGAAAAGAAGTTTGTTTGTTTTGTTTGTTTATTTGTTTATTTGTTGCTTAACGTCCAGCCGACTACGCAGAGCCATATCAGGACGAGGAAGGGGGGGATGAAGGGGGCCACTTGTCAAGCGATTCCTGTTTACAAATGCACTAACCCATTACTTGTGTCCCAGCAGGCTTTAGTAAAACTAAATTAATACCTACTGGAAGATTACCAGTTTCCAGTATGTTAAAATAGGCTTAACCTATCTACTGCTGGACTTACATCAGAACACTAACAGATTAAACTATACATGAATCGCGAGACAAGCGGCAAGAGAAGAGATTTTTGGAAAAAATACAGGTGAATGAGCAAGAAGGCAGAAAAAGGAAAAGAATTCATGAAGAAAAAGAGAGCATGACAGGAAAGAGGAACCAAAAATCTACCTAACAGCAAACTAGAAAGCTCCTGCGGTTCCAAAAACAGGAGGGGCCTTTAATTTCATAACCGCAGTGCCCCACTGCGGGATCTGAAAAGAAGACTAGGGCTAGGAAAAAGAAGACTAGGGCTAGGAAAAACCCTTACCCTAGCCTCCGCGAATGCACCACGCTAGCTTTGACACTGTCAGCCAGACTGACACATCAAAGATGGCGGCAAAAACAATGCTACAGCAAAATAAGCTATGCAAAATGCTTGACTGCCCCAAAAACTATAAGTTCAGCCGGGGCAGAAAAAGGGCACAGAAATTACAATAAAGTAAGAGTCGTCAGAAAGACAACACGAACAGGTGGAAAAGAAGAAAACACCAAAGATATAGGCTTAGAAAAGCCTTTACCCTTGACATCCCCTAAAGAGCCGAGCACCAAAAAGTTATCAGTCAAGCTGAAACCAAAATGGCGGCCAAACGAAAATGCTACTGAAAAGTACAAGTCCAAAGAATGAACAAAGACTCAGTAGCCAAAACAAAATTCCTGTCGAAAACATGAAAGAGCTCACCAACTAATGAAGCAGAAAGCGAATAAGACGGGTAGTAGCCGGAGGGAACCGAGCAAGAGCAAGGCAAACCGGCAACGAGAGCGAAAATATGACCTCCTCCTCCGAGCTGAAAAAGTCGTATGATTTACCAGTGTCAGGGAGTGGTAGTGACGTAGTACACACCAAGGGGAGGTAACTCCCATGGTCTGGCGTCCTTACCAACGCATCCGTTTACACTTTTTTGTGGTGGGGTTGCTTCCCTTTAAAGTTTTTAGACGGGTAGCGATTTTCAGACCTTCGCATCTCAGACTGCGTCAATGCTATATGTGATTCGGAGTAAGAATATGTAATTTAATCAGTTTGATAAATGGACTGACCAGAGAAGTCCCTGATCACATATGCATTTGCAATTATATGTAAGTGAACGACTCTACCGTTAAAACCTGATACTTAAGTTTCTCGATTTGTTGGTGAGAAGGATATATTATACAAATATTTCGCTCGCCAGACAAAAAGCTCACTGTTGGGGAGTGGAGGAGAGTATTGTTCATCCCTGGATACCAGCGTTTGCCAATGGCACCTTGTGTTCTAGGTAGTCACAAGTACTAACCGGACCCCGATGTTCGTGAACTTTGGTGAAAATCGGTGTTTTAAACGTGGTAAGGCCGTCAGCTAATAGCAGTCCCATGTGAAAGGATGAAATTGATTTTGGTGTCAGAGACCAGTAATGATACTGAGGGCTGTGTCAGACCAGAAGAGATGCATGAGCAAGCAACCGAAGAAGTGTAAGCTCTGGCGCAGAGACTATCAGGCCAGCTTCCAATCTATAACCGTGAAGTTATGCATTAAAAGTGGAACACACTACACTAGCAAGGCCTCAGATGAGGGAGTAAGTGTGTGTGTCGTCAGGCCGCTGCTCCTACAGCTCCTTGTAGGGGAGGAGAGTGTCCAGAAATAGGGAAGGTATGGCATTCATTAGGGAAAGTAGGGAATCGTGTCTCCACATAAGTTGCATCCACAATTTTAAGACAAAAACAGATGGAATCTTGTCCAAACAAAACGTGAGATCAAATAGCTAGTCTGGAAACCATGTGACCAGCGGTATGATTATATGTACAGGAATTCAGCACAAAACGGAGAGCTATCTTTCTTGATCATGGACGAGACCGACTAAATCCCTCCGGGCCAGGCTATAGTAAGTTATGGTACAGTATGTGCAATTAAAGTGGTCTTTACCTCAAAATTATGCACACAGAACTTCTTTTTTTACATTTAGTCAAGTTTTGACTAAATGTTTTAATAGATGGGGGAATCGAGACAAGGGTGTGGTGTGGTGTATGTGTGTGTGTCTGTGTAGAGCGATTCAGAGAAAACTATTGGACCTGATCTTCATGAAAATTCACATGAAAGTTTCTGGGTATGATATCCCCAGACGTTTTTGTCATTTTTAAGATAAATGTCTTTGATGACGTCCTATCCGGCTTTTTGTGAAAGTTGAGGCCGCACTGTCACACCTTCATTTTTTAAGCAAATTGATTGTAATTAGAAAACTATTGGACCGATCTTCATGAAAATTCACATGAAAGTTCTTGGGTATGGTATCCCCAGAATTTTTTTCTCATTTTTACGATAAATGTCTTTGATGACGTCATATCCGGCTTTTTGTGAACGTTGAGGCCGCACTGTCACGCCTTCATTTTTGAAACAAATTGATTGTAATTTTGGTCAAGCAATCTTCGACAAAGTCCGGATTATGGGATTGGGTTTTAGCTCGGCAGCTTAAAAATTAGTTAATTAGTTTGCTCATTAAAGTTGTCATTAAAATCGAATTTTCACTAACAGATTTTAAAATGATTGCATCGTATTCCTCACTTTCTCCTGATTTCAAAAACATATACATATGTCATGTTTACTATAAAAATATGCCCAGAATGACAGAAAATAGATTTAAGTAAGTATTGCGTTCGCGCGCTACGCGGAGACGAGCTTGACCCGTCTCGGTTTTACGATGTGGTTAGTCGAGACTATCTTAATATAGTCTCGGCGATGACTGTTTTTGGTGTTAATCTGTTACTTTGATGCCGACAGCTTGACTAAATGTTTTTATATCACTTCACGCGACTTGTTTTTAAATTTGTTTCATTTGACTGTTACATCAAAGAAACCTCACATCAATAGGAAGGTTTCCGCCAGTTATCTCTCTGAGGTTTTGGGTGCTTAGAGAGTACCGTGCCCCTTGCGGGGGCATAAAACATGGAGGTCACAAGCAGGGTCAAGGAGAAGGTCGGCTGGGCGGACAGGAGTATGATGGCTTACTGGTGCCAAAACCTGGTGTTACCCATTATCACGTGATAATTACTAATTAACGCTGTCAGTTACTGGTTTCATCTGTTAGTTACTAATTTCCACGGGAAAATTACTAATTTTTAGTGTTGGCACTAGCAATCCGTCAGGAAGTGAGCCAAAACTAAAAATTAGTAATTAACAGGTGAAAGTAAGTAATTTTTCCGGAAAAATGAGTAATTTTCTCGGGAAAATTAGTAATTAACACGTGAAAATGGTAATTATCAAGGGAAAATTGTAGTTATCAAGGGAAAATTACTAATTTTCCCTTGATAATTACAATTATGAGGTTTTGACACTAGTAAGCTGTCATACAGGAGACTACAATAGGAAGGTTTCCGCCAGTTATCTCTCTTCGAGGTTTTGGGTGCTTAGAGAGTACCGTGCCCCTTGCGGGGGCATAAATCATCGAGGTCACAAGCAGGGTCAAGGGGAAGGTCGCTTGGCGGACAGGAGACTATTAGTCATACCCAGCAACGGGATTCACAAAAATCCAGAAATATGAACATTATTTTGATGGTCACTTGGAATTTTATGTTCAGATCGCAATGTGTAAATGATGCATAAGCGATTTTACACTATTTCAAGTATTTGGATTAAACTTATGTGGACCTACCGCTATATATATCACAAACATCATCAAAATGCTGTACGTACCTGGTACACTGACTCCATTGCAAGCAGAAAGCAACCATGGCCAAACCTGCAAAAGACATACAACATTATCATATTTCTAAGTCAAGTAAAGGCAGGGGGGTGGGACAGGAGTGAAACCCAAGTCCACATGGATGTAACAAATAGATGACACATGCACCAGTAAACAACCTTTTCAAAACATTGAAGATGCTCCATTTTCAACAAATTCACAAGAAGACAAGAACTAAGTGGAGAATATGAACCAAGTAAAAAAAGCCTGAAGGATTGTGACAGATTTTACACGAGAGTTGCTTTAAGTCTCCGCACAGATACTTAGAGGGCCCCAAGCCCCACAATTTAAAGTTTTAGCAGAACTGTACAGGGTCCGAACCCTCTTCAGCAGAACTGTACAGGGTCCCAAAACCAAGAGGACTTTTATAAGTTTCTGTTAGACCTTCACAAAATCATTATTTGTCATATCAATTAAAAAGCGTATTCATGTGGATCCGCATACAAAGCCCATCCCTGTGAGTGCTTACCTTGGCGTGGGGGCCTCAGCCATCCACAAGAGATCCATGTTACAGGCCAGCACAGGGAGATGGGGGTAGGGTAGGTTGTTGGGTGGAGTGTTGGGTTTGCCATCGGCCATCAGTACATCCAGTATGAGCTGCAGGGGCATCTCCCATTTCACCGGCTCTCCAAACAACACCAGTGCTGCCATACAACCAATCATGAAAGATACTGTCCTTACCACATACACCATCATGTTTAGCGTCACATATCTGTCCAGGTTTCTACATGAGAATAAACATCTTTCACTTGGAGAAAAATCAACACCATGTCTGCTTTCTGCAAAGGGTGGGATATTTTTGCTGTAAATGTAATTAATTTAGCGCATGGACATACATAGGTGTAACTTTCAAAATTAATTCAACAACAAAATTATCATTCTGCACAGGAAGCAGTCAGATTTCTGATATTTGATATAAATGTATAGGTCCAAGTGAAATATTCTCTGTTCCATTTAGTTTTAACAATCACCATGAACGATTGCATTTGAAAAGATATACATTGTACCACACATACACACATACAGTGACACAAGGTGAGCAGACACATTAGGAGAAAGGTCATGGAGGAGTTCATGAGAAATTTTGAAAACAAGTATTGTCGACGTACACAATGGCCTAGTGGATAAGATAAACAGTCTCCAATGCGGAAGGTCACGTGTTCCAATCCCGGTCATGCCTGGTGGGCTAATGGTGGAGATTTTTCTGATCTCCCAGGCCATTTAATGTGCATACCTGCTAGACCAATTGCGCACGAAAAAGATCCTGTAATCCATGTAAGAGTTCCATGGGTTATAGAATCAGCATACTGCCTAAATATGGCGGGGTACAAAAAAAAAACATGACCTAAAAATCCACTTGTGCAAAGAACACGAGTGTACGTGGGAGTTTCAGCCCATGAACGCAGAAGAAGAACGTACAGATTTCTATTTCTGTTACAGCTGGGTCCCTATGTCAAAGTAAACTAATCCCTGGTGGTTTAAACAAGAAATTTTAACACTTACAATAAAACTAAATTGCCACTTATTATGTAAATTCAGAACACAAAAGAAATCACACTGACCTTCAATGGGTGGAAAATAATCCTCAAAGGCACAAGGCTGAAACAGAAGTAAAAGTATATTGTCAAATGAAAGAGTGCATGTCATGCTAAAAAACCAACTTGGTTTGATTAAATATTTAAAAGAAACAAACTTACAAAGCATATATATTATAAATAAGAACAAGAAAAGCAAATGCTTACACGACTCTCCTTTGTCATTTCCCATTTACAGTGGAACCCCCTTTTTTTTAGACCCCTCTCCCCAAAAATAAGATGTACTCCATCCCGAGAGAAGACTCCCTCCCTTCTTCCCCCCCCCCCCCCCCCTTCCCCCGACCATCCTACCCAATAGAAGACTCCCTCCCTACTAAAAAACCCACCCCCTGATTAGCCCATTCAAGTCATTCAAGACCCAGTTTTCTCAGATTTTCTATTCATAAACTCTGCAAGTTTACCCCCATTTTAAGACTCCTTTTTTCTCCCCTTTTTTTTTTTAGGTCTTAAAAGGAGGATTCCACTGTGTACTACCTTCTCCTCCTCCTCCTCCTCCCACTTAAAAATAAATAAATTAAAAAATGCTGTAACAGCTTCACAAAATTATGTTCAAGAGAACATTCACATCTGAGTTATTGACACAAAATGGATCCTAATGTCACCTGTATCAATCCATTTAGCAATCAAACCCTGAGAATCCCCCACCTTTACAAACTTGCAGCACCCGACCCCCTTCCCACCACCATCACTAGCCTCATACTCAACATTTTGAAAAAAGTGATTTTTATTTACAAGAACTATAATTTTCTTGACCAAATTAATTACATTTTGCTGGCCAAGACAAAACATTCATGTGTACTCCGACACTTGAGGAACCTCATTTATGACATAACATGATGTCATCATCAATAGTCTAGCCAAGACTGTGACCAAATCAAACAATGACATCATACAGATTAATAGGTCAAGACTTATATCTTCCATAGCTCAGTGGACATTTTCAGTGGTGAAAATCTTTTCCAGTAAACATTTTCATGCTCGGACTCGAAAATGTGATGAAAACAAGCAAAATATTTTGGTCATGTCTGCTGATTACCAACATCTACAATTTCATGAAATTTGGAGGCTTTTGCTCCCAAAATAACTGAAAACCCTCAATGTAAAGCTTTAAGTTTAATGAACATTACCCTGCTGTGACCCCAACAATGTGACAGGGGTCAACCACACTAGGGTCACATTTTTTAAATTTTTTTTTTCCGTCTTTACACTTGTCCCTGTCCCGTTGTGCTCTCACACCGCCCCGTCCCTGCACTCGCTGCTCCAACCACCTCTGAATTTCGTTCCGCTGCCAGACTCGTCGATTTTACAGACGCTCCAGGGGGGGATGTCGGGCCGCTGCGGTAGGCTACCCTCGGAAGATGACACTGCACTTCTGCTGAGTCACTTCGACGGTGTTCAGTAGTGGGTCTGTCCCGAGCTAACGGACGCAGCCCACTACCTACTATGCCCCCTACAAACGACATTGACTTTAAGTCGCGGACCAGACTGAGTGAGCGTCCCCTCCAGAGAGCAGACCGCCACCACGTCCCTCCGTCGACCCCCCAGAACGTCAGTCACACGTTGAAGACTGACAGCAGAACTACTATTCAGGGAAGGAAGGAACAGGAACACTGAGACCAAGGTCACCATGAGAGCTCCGGGAATGAAGGGCCACAAGAGCAAGGACAATTTATATTTTGGATGATTAATGAGATGAGGATGATGATAATGATGCTTTGGATTTCCAATTTTGGTTTGAGACTACGTGACAGGGCAGCACTCTACGCTTACTGTCATAATATATCCTGGCGTCAACCAGGCCCGAGAACTGCCGCACATGCGGTGTTGGTCAGGTATACAGAACCTGAGCACCCTCAAAGTCACATTCGTTAAGTGAATGACACTCGGCTGTGTGATCCCAGCCTTCCCATAGGAACCATAGCACTTCCACTCTGGGTAGGAGCCGACCGTAGCCCGAAAAACCCACATGACTCTGATGGGATTCGAACCCACGACCTCCCGGCTCGCAGCCCGATGCGCTAACCACTGCGCTATGGGGGCCGGTCACTAGGGTCACATTAGTATATTATCAAACCCTAGAAGTGTTCAAAGTTTCAAAGCTCTAGCTTCAAAAACGCCTGAGATAACGTCAATGTTAAAGGCACACACATCTTCATGTAAACCATTAGTTTCTGGTCACAGACACTGTCAGGCTCTTACACACAGTACAAACATCCTTTCGTTTAAACACTCACCGCTTGAGAACACCCCCCGAAAAGAGCGAGCATTTTTCAAAGAATTTATTTTTGCGTGGCCAGCCGGATTTACAATGAGACAAATCGGACGCCTCTTTTTGGCACTAGAACTAACTTTTTAAATCTAAATAATAAATTGACAGCTTGTAACACAAACATTCTTAAATCATAAAAGATTTCTTTTTTCATCAAGACAAGATCAGTACATCTCGAAGTTTTGAAAGTTTTAAAAAAGGGAAGCAGTTCACGCAAGGCCGTGTTTCCCGTAGCAGACAAATGTTCTGTATATATCGCCTGCTTCTTTGAATCCAACTGCCGGCGATAAGTATGTGTGACTCGCAGTCGTTTGTTGCATTTTAGATTCAGAGGTACAAAATTACGAGCTATTGCTGACGACGAAATTGTGAAAAAAAGGAAATTGTGTGACACGGGTCCACGATGGCTCAGGGGTAAAATAAACCACGAAATCTGGTGTGTGGTTTACGCAAACTAAATAGCCATTCAAAGTTTCAAACTAACTGTGGCATTTAATGCTGTTAAATTCTTTTGAAAGTGTGTTCCATAAGGTTAGAATTGCTTTTTTCGTGAGAAGATTTAAATCGTTATGTAAACCATTTGAGGCAGACTGGGCCTTTAACCTTTAGCACCCCAGATTCCAGCCAGCATTACTTCCCCTGCAGCCACATTATTTTGCTTATCTAGCATAAGAATAACACCCACTAACTTTCAACACTTACAACTTCTTTGAAAATGCACTAATAAGCATGACACTTTGTGGTTGTAATGGGGTTATATTCAACATTAAAATAGTTTTGTTTGCATGCATCATTTATTTTTTTTAGCAATAAATACAAATAAAAAAATTAAAAGAGGTTGTTGGCTAGTCGATGGAATTTTGTGAAACTAACCAGTCTATGCCTGGTGAAACTCCTTTAAACAGGTAATCATGCAGTTGACCATCCAACTTCTGAATCCTGGTATCTAAATAAATAAGTGGATGTTTGGACCAGTGCATGTCATAGGATGATTTCTTTACTAGCTCGGTTAGCAACAACAAGCAGAGAAAAGCTTTGATCTCCTTTAGATCCACAGGGCGCCATTTCCGAACACGCAGACTTTTTACGTCTTGTCACTGGCTTGCTTTGCGCTGAATTTGAGCCAGTTTCTACGCAATGTCTCTTCGACAAGCAAGTCGAGCATTTGCTACGCAAAAAAACACAGAAGAAAGTATCCAACATCAGTCAGATTATCGGTAATGTTTGCTGGACCTGTCATTTCATGAAACTAGACCGGCCACTCTTTGTATCCATCTGCACTTTCGTAAATTCCGTTTCGTCACCGTCACCGAACTGTCATTTTCTTCACCGCGATACACAGTTCATTGCAAAGATCTTCCTCAAGTAAATTGTTCCGATTCCACGTACGATTTGTTGTCAAGAAACAACTCAAAAGAAAGTTTCAAACTCATCATCTCCATCTTGCTTGTCGAAGCTCTAAAGTACTTTATCGATGTAAAAACAAAAACAGAAAACTTCGACGAAACTGACTCAAATTCAGCGAACAAGACACGACGAGATAACGGAAGGAAGTGAGCCTCGTTCTGACTCAAATGCCATTAAAAATACCGTTATTCTCGAATGCAAATACAAACGAGAATCGGGTCATTCGAACACGCTTAGCGCTGGCGCAGCATATCACCGCTGGTTGACAGAGGGAAAGAAGGGATGGCGCACAAATTCGCCGCTGGCATGGTTTAGGTTAAGTTATAATGAATCGAGCATGACCCCCTGTGACCCCAAAACTTGAAGAGGGTCAATCAAACTTACGTCAAGTCGGGAGATTATCAAACCCTAGAAGTGTCCATAGTATCAAAGCTTCTTTCTTTCTTTATTTGGTGTTTAACGTCGTTTTCAACCGTTCAAGGTTATATCGCGACGGGGAAAGGGGGGAGATGGGATAGAGCCACTTGTTAATTGTTTCTTGTTCACAAAAGCACAGTATCAAAGCTCTAGCTTCAAAAACATCCAAAATTACCTCAACGTTACATTTTTAGGAAACGAACATCACCCAACCGTGACCCCAAAATTTGACGAGGGTCAACCAAACTGGGATCATTTCATGAGATCATCAAACCCTAAAGGTGTGCAAAGTTTCAAAGGTCTAGTTTTAAAAACTTCCGAGATAACCTCAACGTTAAGTGTTTTGTCCACGGATGGACGGACACATGTGAATCCTAATACTCACCCATTACTCAAGTGAGTCAAAAAAAACAAACGCCTAAATGCCACTCACCTTTGCCATAAGTAATATGAATCAGAAACGAACTATCTGCTGCTCTAGCTCAAAAGACATTGAAGAAAGTGACAATTTTATACTTTTTGACTCAAACTCGATCTATATAGTATTTATGACCTTGAAATATGACCAGGACCTTAAAATTTGACTAGGGTCAATCAGGCTTGGTTCATGTCTGAAAGTCATTGAATCCTAGAGGTGTGCGAGATTTTAAAGCTCCAGCTTTAACAAAATTAAAAAAATGGACAATTTTCAGTATTTTCATCTCAACACCAGACATAGGTCAAGCTGGGACACATAACAAGTCAAGTTTTTCACCTCACATACTCAAAAATAGTTTCAGAGCAAACGTTAAAGAAGCAATGTTGTATTTATGGCATTGTAAATGTTTTGGTATCTAAAATTAGTTGGATTTCTATTCAGATGACAAGAATACTCATATTTGTGTGTCACTCGTAACGAGACATGAAATTTTGTTTCAATGCATATTGTTCACTTATTTACAAGAAAGACATAATTGTAGACAAAATGAGTAATAATTGACTTATACTTATAGTTTGAATACAAAATGTGCCGGGGGGAACATACACAGGATGAGTTTTCAAATTTTATGTGTCAACTGTACCATGTCCCGGAAGACATTAAAAATGTCCCGAACAATGATTAACTGCTGAGACAAGACATTAAGACACCACATTGAAATCTTTCTCAATTATCATTAAGAATACCAACCACAGGAACTAGGCAAAAGGGGAAGCAAGACACACGCTGCTAATGGTGATTTTTAGACTTATGTGTGTCAATCGTAACAGCCTGCTGAGGACACAGTATGTCAATAGTAACGGTTCTGTGAAGAGGACACAGTACAAATATTTTATTTTGTAGCCTAAAATAACTACAGATGCCCTTGAACTAAGTTATTTTCAGGCAGGTGTGAATAAAAGCTATCATGAAAACTATAATTCAACACAAAGAAAACAAAATGTGAATTGTATAAGGAAATGGTCAATCGTAACAAAAGGACATAGGAATTATGTAATTTTAGAAATTAAAAAAATTAAGAGTGTAAAAATTTTTCTTTTGTCATAAGGCTTCAATGTAAAAGCTCTTTTCTTGATGTTAATGTACTGAAAGCTCTCAAATATATAAATTAATAAGAAAATTGCAATCTTAAATTTGAGAAATTTAGGACATGATCCGTTACAGTTGACACGCCACTTTTAAAACTTAAATTTTTCATAAAAATTCAAACATGTTTTGGGTGCAAACTCATTTGAGCAAATCCTCATTATATATTCATTGAAATACAATGAAGAAATTTAATTTCCAATGAGCATACATACTCTTACAAAACAATGAAGTAGCTATGTGTCAAATGTCCCATTTTAAAAGTGTCCGATTTTGCCATTTTGGGGCATTCTTATAACATTTTCAAGACCTTCCAATGAATAAAAACTGATGAAATTATCTATACTATCTCTCTGAAGGGTTTACTTTAAGAAGGAGTGGTGCTATTAGTAACTTGCTGCTTTCATAAAGAGAAATTATTCTTGCTGACCACGTTTTGGCACAGGCTCATTTACTTTTAAGAAATTAAAGTTGAAGGTTTGAAAAAGTTTCAGAGAACTGATGTAGTTAAATCAGCAAAGCTAATTGTTTTAGTTGCAGTAAGCAACATATAATCCAGGGGCGGACTAGGGGGTGTGTTACAGGGGTTCTGGACCGGCTTTGCCCCCCAGAACCCCCCAAAGGAACCCTGGACCCCAGGTTGTACCCCCCCCCCCCCCCCCTCTGGCTTAACTGCTCCACCCCTGTAATCTGTGTTCCTAAGACAATGATTGTATGTATTGGTGTTCCTCTCTTGAGTCTTGTGCTTCAATGTTGCGGTGACTTTGTATGAGCCAAAATAATAGCCGAACATTTTCCAAGATGTCCTAAAGCTTTCTGACAGTTTCCGCCAAATGTCCCAACATGAAAATGTCTAGCAACACCCCTGATGTCAGGGTCTGTCAATCTCAATGACCCTTAAAGTTAAACGAGTATGTTAACTAACAAAAAACAAAGAACAGTGTCCCAAACGCAAGGTCCGAACTTACAACCATTTGCAGACGTAAAGTATGCGGCAGTGTGTTGAAATGAAACAGATGCAATATACTGTTATATCATATATAGCTGCGAAAAGCCTTAATTTTTACAATGAAATTTAAGATTTTAACTCGTTCCTTCTAGTTCAAGGGACATAACTACAGTGGGGACTGTCGACAGGGTTGAGTAATTTAAAACACTACTCTACTAACCTTCAAACTTCACCGACTCGATTCTGCACAGACTTTATTGTTTCAAATGAAAGCGCAGTTGCATATCGCGTCACTTAATAATAATAATGAACACTTCTTTTTAACTCCATTCAACTTGGCATTTCACATTCATTCACAATATTAATTGTAAATACTGTATATAGTTTTATGTGTGACATACATCAAATTAATGGAAATGGTACCAGCAAATATACTAAACAGAGTCTGAGACTCAAAGCATAACACAAACACTGATCAACTTTAAATGGAAGCAAACAGTAAAAAGCTATACCTACCGGTGCTCTTCTTCGCTTGTGATCCATGACATCTAGGAAAGGGAAAAAGGCACAGAGTTCATCCACTGTGGTGACGTTGGTAAATCCAATGTTCTGGGCAATCTCCTTGATGGGCCCCTGGCCGTTGATCAGGATATGTTTATCATGGAACTGACGGAACATCTTGAGGGGGCTATGTGACATCACCACTTGTTCCTCCTCCACCTAAATGTGAAAGCAGCAAACGCTTTTTACTGCATCCTCTGTAATACATGCATGGGAAAATCAAAAATTTTAATAATAAATTTTCATTTGATTAATATACTTACCCAACTCACATATAGCAATTAACCCTGGTTCAGTGCTGGTAACGCTGTACGCGTCCCCTTGGTAACAAGGGAGACCACTCTAAAAAAAAGAGTGACCAAAACCCATAAGGCCAGACCCAAACTGAGTCTTCCTTCCGTATGCGCGCACATACGCCGCCATTTGTATCATTCTAAACGAAGCCCAACTCACTTCTTTTTTAGAACTCCATACCCCCACAGCGGGGAGGCGGGAGGGAATAAACGATGTGAGTTGGGTAAGTATATTAATCAAATGAAAATTTATTATTAAAATTTTTGATTAAATTACATATCTTACCCAACTCACATATAGCAGATTGCTACTAAAGGTGGAGGGCACTTTACCCAATCAGGAATTGAGAATATATCCTGTCGCTACCAGAGAAGGTAACACAGAACTGCATCATGTCTCCATGCAACGACAACCCTGAGATAGACATCGACGAAACCATCTTAAGAAAGCCAGTAAGCCAACTCAAGAACCTCTGCCAGGAGACCAAACCGAAGAACAGCTAGAGAGGAAACCCAACCTCTTGCCTCATGAGACCTGGCTGTAGAAAAGGGCAAGACTGCCCTGACATCACCTGACTAAAGGCGAAGACAGACGCACAACACAAAGCCATGTTTTCGACAAAAACACCATTTCAAAACGTCGGGGAAACACATGTTTTTACAGAGGGGATGTCACACGCGAAACACACAGATGAAGCGCGGTGCGTGTTTTCACAGAAATATCGGTCAGTGTCAGCTTGACCCGTCCAGCTATCGCCGGCCTGTGTTTGGGGTTGTAAACAACACGGCTGGCAGTGCCCACTGATACGGTCAGTGTCAGCTTGACCCGTCCAGCTACCGCGCTGTGTTTGGGTTTGTAAACAACACGGCTGGCAGCGCCCACTGATATTATTGCCTCTCTTCAATCGTGACAGGCTCCATAGACTCTAGTTAGGATTCATGGGTCCGATACTATCCTGAGTCGGTACCACATCTGCGTCGGCCATTTT
This sequence comes from Littorina saxatilis, assembly GCF_037325665.1. Taxonomy (NCBI): domain Eukaryota; kingdom Metazoa; phylum Mollusca; class Gastropoda; order Littorinimorpha; family Littorinidae; genus Littorina; species Littorina saxatilis. The sequence goes on along the minus strand of NC_090248.1, from coordinate 17,497,789 downwards.
TTTCCTATCTCCGTGGTGCTGGAAACCGAGTCACGTGAGTTGATCGTCCGCGTTCATTGGCTGACTACCAAAACGTGTTTTCAGATTTTAGAGCATGCTCTAAAACCCAAAACACGATGCGAAAACACGAAACAGTGTTTTCTGAAACGCGTTTTGGGGGAGATCACACGGGAAACATGCTGTTTTGTGTTTGTTTTGAAAGAAAACACTGTTTTGTGTTGTGCGTCTGACATGGCCTTTACTCTGCCACAAGACATAAGTTTGTCTAACCATGGTGGAGGACCACTTGGCTAAAGAGACTTTCGAGATATCTTTACACCACACCATGCTGAGTGAGATAAAAAGAAGTTTATGAGATTCCGATCAAGAGTGCAGAGTCCATAACAGAAAGCTGCCGAGGGCTCAAACAGGACCAAAATGTACATCAGGCTCTCCAGGAGCAAGAAATTGCTCAAGAGAGGAAAGTTGAGCCAGTGCTGCCTGAAGAGGGAGGACTGACTGCCCCCCCCCCCTCCCCCCTTTTTCTGCCACCACTTGAAGGCATGCCTAAACAAAATGGCAGACCATCCAGCTAAGGTTGACTTCAATACCAATGTTGATAGATATTCTCTCTTTCTTTATTTAGTGTTTAACGTCGTTTACAACCGTTCAAGGTTATATCCCGACGGAGTTGACAGATATGAACAAGAGCCTTTGTAAACAAGAAGAGCAAACGCTCGATCGAGTCACTTTCGCAGTTCTGAATATTATATGAGGCATCAGATGGACAGGAAGAAATTGCTATTCACAACACAATACAGATGTAAATAATTTGATGTAAAGAATAATCCTATAAAGTTTGAATCAAATCCGATGAATAGTTTCAGAGATATGATATTTCAATTTTTTTCCTTCAAGACATACCTGTGACCTTGAAAAAGGTCAAAGGTCACCAAAGCAGACGTCAAAGTGTAGAGGTCACTGGGAGTCACGTTCACATAAAATTTGAGCCCGGTCACTTTTATAGTTTCCGAGAAAAGCCCAACGTTAAGTTGTGTGTTGCCGAACAGAAAAGGCTAGTTATCTCCCTTGTTTTTCTGATAACGTTCGTAAAAGGCTACAGATGTAAATACTTTGATGTAAAGAATAATCCTACAAAGTTTCAATCACATCCGATGAACTTTGTCAAAGATATAAAATGTCTAATTTTTCCTTTGACGCTGACCTGTGACCTTGAAAAAAGTCAAAGGTCAACGAAACCATCGTTAAAGTGTAGAGGTCATTGGAGGTCACGACTAAACAAAATATGAGCCCGATCGCTTTGATAGTTTCCGAGAAAAGTCCAACGTTAAGGTGGTGTCTACGGACGGCCGGCCGGACAGCTGGCCGGCCGGACAGACTAACACTGACCGATTACATAGAGTCACATTTTCTCAAGTGACTCAAAAATGATCTAAAAAGATCAGTGAGAGTCAGAAAAGTTTTCAAAACTCGAAAATTGCAATTGGCTAAATATGGCTCTAGAGGAGCCAAAATATTGCTAAGTGGTTTGAACTGTGAATCGGAGCTGGTTTCTCCAGTTTCCGCTTATTTGTCAGAAATTTTGAAAGAAACCTAAATGCCATAGAACAGTCTTTCTCCAAAGAGCAGTTTATAGCAAAACTAGACAGAAAACAAACTTACTCCCACTTATCTCAGAAGCTACTAGAGTAAGCATGACCGCTTTCCGTGTTAATCAGCAAGGCTAGTTTTTGTAAAAGATCAAAAGAATCCGATCTCAAAAACTCCAAACGAGGAGCAAAGCCCAAATCGGGACTGGAGAATTGTTTTCAGCCAGCCGAAGAGAGGCTCCGTTAAAAGTGCTGGCTATAGAGCCCCCAATTAAACAAGAAGAGCAAACGCTCGATCGAGTCACTTTCGCAGTTCTGAATATTATATGAGGCATCAGATGGACAGGAAGAAATTGCTATTCACAACACAATGAGTCACGTTCACATAAAATTTGAGCCCGGTCACTTTTATAGTTTCCGAGAAAAGCCCAACGTTAAGTTGTGTGTTGCCGAACAGAAAAGGCTAGTTATCTCCCTTGTTTTTCTGATAACGTTCGTAAAAGGCTACAGATGTAAATACTTTGATGTAAAGAATAATCCTACAAAGTTTCAATCACATCCGATGAACTTTGTCAAAGATATAAAATGTCTAATTTTTCCTTTGACGCTGACCTGTGACCTTGAAAAAGGTCAAAGGTCAACGAAACCATCGTTAAAGTGTAGAGGTCATTGGAGGTCACGACTAAACAAAATATGAGCCCGATCGCTTTGATAGTTTCCGAGATACTTTGTCAAAGATATAAAATGTCTAATTTTTCCTTTGACGCTGACCTGTGACCTTGAAAAAAGTCAAAGGTCAACGAAACCATCGTTAAAGTGTAGAGGTCATTGGAGGTCACGACTAAACAAAATATGAGCCCGATCGCTTTGATAGTTTCCGAGAAAAGTCCAACGTTAAGGTGGTGTCTACGGACGGCCGGCCGGACAGACTAACACTGACCGATTACATAGAGTCACTTTTTCTCAAGTGACTCAAAAACTGCGGCCGCGCTGTTACAGTGCAACTGCTATCCCGTAAAGTCTTAATTCAAAGACGTGGGAGAACAATTCGGAAAGCCAGGATAGGTGATTCGCCACCTGCATTGAACGGAGAGAAGAGGCATTCTTTCCGTTAATAATACGCCATTTGTTCCAAGCCAGACAAAGCGACAAGTAAACCGAAGACGCTGAACCCCTACGGGATTTCTGGGCCAAACCCAAAGTTGAGGCAGAAGCCCCTGAGCGTCTCAATGATTCCCGTACAGAAGACACTCCTGTGGCTCGAGAATAAGAAAAAACGGCACCCTCTTGCCAGCCTTAAGAGGCCTGGCAATCAAGATTGCAAGGGCCCATACTATGAGCCCGGCAGGCTGCTCCAAGTAAAATCAAGAGTATTGATCTTCTATGCTTTGGGATCCGGATAAAGGAAGACGAACATAAGCAAAAGGCGATAGTACCAAGAGGCAAAAACTTCCATCAGCGGCTACTCCCATCACCCGAAGGCGTAGAAGCGAGTGACGAGGTAGAGTCCACCCTGAGTGGACCTTCTTGATCAACAGACTTAGAGAGCCTGCCAAACCAATGAGCCTCCCAAGAAGGTACTTCGCTGCTAATAAGATCTTGTGATGGTAAAACCACATCAGAACCTCTCATGCTCGATGAGGCCCTGAAAACAATCAAACCGTAGCCACTTCCGATCTATTTTGTGTATCAAAAAACGTGGAAGTAACGACCACCCGATCTATGTAAGAGACCCAAAAGGAAGGACCCAGTGCCTCCCTCCATAACGTGGGAGTCCTAATCCCCACCAGCCGTTGTGGTAAAACACAAAGGCGAAAGAAGGGTGAAGCCGAGCACTAAAACTCCAGTTGAAATAACTGCCGGGAGTGTGAGAAAAAGCGTGCTTTTGTGTGCCCACGGAACCCCACCGCTAACCTGCCCCCAGGGGAAGAGAGGTGGAATTTGGCACAAAGCTCTGTCACGAAGGAGAGAGCATGGAGAAAAAAGCTAAAGCCGAGACGGCGAGCGTGGAGCTTTTCTTTTGATAACAAAACCAAGCCAAGGCCTGCCATACGCTTTCCTCTTGCCGTGAGCGTCTCTTTGTTAGAGAATAGTCCGCGTGCATAGAAGCGGACTCAAAAAGAGAACCTTCAAGCAAAGAAGAGATTAAGGTCTCGCCAAAAGAACAATACTTTTAGGTAGAGACCTACTCTCAGGCAAACAGCACAGCTAAATCCTTTGTACCTGCGCCCCGACTGAACACAAAGATATCCAGAAAGGACGTAACCGCACAGGAGAGAGACCGATGAAAGACTTGTTCAACGGCGAAAATCGTAAAGAAGAGAGGCCACAATCTTCCACAGCCAGGAGATGCTTGTTCTTACAGACAGACAGTCTCTCCTTGCTATCAACATCCAGATGAATGTTCGCCAATTCCGGGGTACCCGGGGGCGGTTCCGTAGACAGAACAAGAAGAATAAACTAAGTTCTTAGGCTTGGAGTTAACCAACCCCAACGGATAGCGCTCAGCGAGTGATGCGCTACTTGAGCGGGTGACGCAAGGTAAAGCAACGCTGCAGCAGGTGCTTAGCCGAGCGCTGCCCACAAAGGAAGTGGTGACAAAGGAGACTCGTTTGAAAAAACTTCCACAAGTTCAAATGCCACCAATGGAGGATCTAAGAACTTAACGTTCAAAGATTTTCCTTAGAAGGCTCAAATCAGCTGAAAATGACGCAAACCACGGCAAAGCTGAAGCAGGAGCTTCCCCCTGAGATGCCAGCAAAGGCAGAGGTGGGGCAAAAACATCATTTGAGTTCGCAGATTGTTCCCGAGAAGGAGCACAACACACCCAAAAATGATGGAGGAGAAAAAACGGCAGATGACAATGCTACCGCTACCCTTTCAGGGAAATAGCATGTAGTAACCTCTGCTGTCAGTGAGCTACCAAAGATGGCAGCTTAACTGAAAGACAACAAGAGACATCTCCATCTGCCTCAGAAGCTTCGTCTTCCAGATCCTCATCATCCTGTTCAGTAGTATCCCAACGAACTTCAAAAGGATGAGAATCGAAAACCAATCTCGATGAGGCAACAACTGCCGAAAACCGGGAAAAGTTGGGAAACAAAAATTCCAGGAAGCCGGAACTCCGTGAACGGATCCTCCATCCACCTGCCTCATGCCAGCTGAAAGACTGGAAGAGGAAGTGGATGCAGCCTGTGTAACAGCAGAGGAACCGCAGCAGCGGAACCCGAAGCCGAAGGCTGATGAGTGCCGACTACCAACACCACAGTGTTAACGGCAGAAGGCTATACCATTCAGCAACCAGAAGACACAGCCGCAAAAGCGGAAGCGGAACCGGCAGTCATAGAAATGCAACCGGAAGATCCTGTTGGCCTTCTACCGTAAGTAGCGGACACATGCGGAACTAGGTGTCTACCCCCAAAGAGGAAGCACCTTAGTCAGTATCCCCCTCATGCTTGGCCTCGCAATCCGGAAGCTAACCCCCGGAATGACTACCATAGTCAACCGGGGAGTCAGCTTTACTGACAACCTCCTGCCCCCAGGGCAGAAGCGGAAGCTATACACCCGAGCCGCCGTCTGAGACAGGGCTGAGTGCACCAGTACTTCGAAGCCGTTCCAGCCGTCAAAGCCACAGCACTTGACAGCCTTTGCGGCAAACTGAATTCAGTGCCTTCTCCCTGTACGGAAGCACCTTCATCATGACAGCCATCGTGCACTTCCGTGCAACCCGGAAGCTGACCCCCATATTGACTGTCACAGTCGAATAAGGAGCCAGCCTTACTGTCAACTTCCTGCCCCCAGGGCGGAAGCGGAAGTTGTACACCCAGACCGCCGTCTATAGGCAAGGCTGAGTGCACCAGACCTTCCGTTCGCTCGACAGGGCTCCTATCCTCCACTGCCCTACCGACGGCACGGTGAGGGCCAGCCAAGAGATAGGAACTTTCACACCTGCGGATTAGGCTAGGGGCTACTTTCTCCTGACGACGCGCCACGTTTTGGCCGGAGAACCCGGTTACTAACGTGGCAGACATACCTTGAGAACGTAAAGGAACGCCGGAAGACGAACCACTCGACGGCGGAAAGAGGAAGTCCTCATCATCCTGCGAAGCATGCATCTCCGCCCATGTGACCGTAGCCGAAGGAGACGGACGAACCATGGCTAACGAAGACACATCCGCAACACCGGAAGGCAAAGCACGGAGTTCCGCCCTCGTGGACGAAATTTCCGTCACCAACGAAGAAACCTATGAACTGAGAGACAGAAGCAACGCAGCTACGTCTGCAGACGCCAAACCTGGAACCACAGGGGAAGCATCCCCTTTTACCGGTTTATCAACATGCAAGGTCTTGTCCACAGACTTCGCAGACAAAATAGAAGTATCAGGTAAATCTACCAAAACATCCACACATTTCTTAGAAAGAGGTTCCAATACAGACACGACCGCTTGGCCGGGTAGTTTAGCTTTTCTAGAAACTTACTTTGGCGGAGAGGACACAGCAGCTACCTGTTTAGGAGTTGACCTCTTCTTAGCATTGTCGGCCATGACATAAAACGACTCACGAAAAAAAAATTGACAAAATATTTGCAAGTCCAAAATGCAGCCAAAAATGCTGCCAAAATTCAAGAAAACAAAAGGAACGACCTCACCTCAACAAAGTTGTGAAGTCCAGACGAAGAGTAAACCAAGAGGACGAAACAAAGTCCAAGAGACTAAGTCCCAAAGGCTGAAAAACAGCCAGAGCGTACAGAATATGCGACCAGCTCAACTGAGTTTGGAATGATACAAATGGCGGCGTATGCGCGCGCATACGGAAGGAAGACTCAGTTTGGGTCTGGCCTTATGGGTTTTGGTCACTCTTTTTTAGAGTGGTCTCCCTTGTTACCAAGGGGACGCGTACAGCGTTACCAGCACTGAACCAGGGTTAATTGCTATATATGTGAGTTGGGTAAGATATGTAATTTAATGTAAGATTAATAATAATTGCTTTATGATAGTTTATCTCACAAGTCCTTACCCCAAACTGTTCCTAACTTCAAAAATATTCACGAGACACCTGCATTTTATTTCTTAAAACACTGTTCTACACTTAGCTCTTAACGACTGCACCTGTCTTTTGCAGCCTTAAACAACCACAAAGTACTTTAAAGTTAAAGAAGGCAAAATGACAAATTCACAATCAAAAGAACTGAAACAAAGGAGAAGTTAAATAGACCATGAATTTTCCAGAATCTAATGCTCAAAGTTTCTCTCCTTCAAATAAAAAATAAATAACCACAAGGTGATGATAACTGTTACTATGCAACATTCACACCTATCACCATTTAGAGAAGAATTAAATGAATACACACATTAATACCAAGCCATTGTGAGAGCTGACGAGCCTTGTTACTTCGTAGAGAGTTGCCTGCATTTGTGACGAAGAGAGCTGGAACTTGAAAGTTGCCATGGCGATCAGTTAACATTTGAAATGCTTCTTGAGCTGAGGGAAGGAGCTTCTTCCCGCGAACAATCACACCATCAATGTCGAAGAGAAATCCAAAACGACCTTTTGGCAGCAACTGAAACACATTTCTTTTATCATGCATCATACATATATATACAAACAGCAAGAACACAAGGCTTGTTACTGTAAGTGTTATATTTACCAGCTAGCTAGCTAGCTGTGCCCACCTACTTTTCAAAAAGGGTTATAAACACTGTAATAGTGCAAGTGAACTTTGACCCACTTTCTGCAAACAAACTCACACAGAAACTCTGAATGATTGCTTTGTTTTAATGTTTGCATCCATGATACCTCAGCCAGTCAGTTGGTTATAAAATAAAAACAACACATTACTTTAAAAAAAAAAGAGGCTAATCTCTAGAAAGTATACAACTCTACTATCCATTTTATGGGTCAGTGGGGCGATTGGAGCAATAAGCTCTACAGCAGTACTCAAGTAGCTTGTTGGGCATGGCTTTAAGCACAAATGTCCCCTTTCTCTCATTTCTGATTCAGCGAAACAGAATGAGCATCTTGAAACAAAAAGCTGCATTTTCAGAGCTTTACAAAAGTAGGAGTTCTGTTTCAAATGACATAAGACAGAAGTGGGTCATGACACTCCAATAACTATATTGAAAGAATCAACACATGTTCCTGTACTGGTAGAAACTATAAACAGAACCTTCAGATTACCTGAAGTGTCTAGCTGGTAAAGTCAAAGATAGAAAATGCGTTTTTAGTTGTCAAGATCATGTGTTGTCTAAGCTGTTGATTGCATCATGGCCCACATTATTCAGCCATTTCATTTAGTTGTTATCAAAAACACTCGCTGCTATCGGTTTTAAACTCATAAGTTAATATAACTACAAACACGTCTATTACACCAGTAAATAGAACTACAAAAACAGATGGCAATGTGAACCAGATACCATACGGATCATGAACTGAAGCAGTGAAGGCACTGGTAAGCTACCCCTGGCCCTGTCCTCCTGAGGTTTTAACCCGAAAGGACGTTCAGTATACGCAATTTCTACCCTAAAAGTAAAACCAACAGCCACACGAAGGTCTATCATTTCTGATTCAGGTTGAGAACAGTATATGCTAGTAACATATCAAAGTTTGTTAATGTGACCGTCATGAGTACGGCCCATTAGTTGACAACTTATCGAGAGTAGGAAACCAAGAGGAGTAACAACGACAAGTTTGGCGAAGAAGGGATTGAGGGAGACAGCGCCATTGAAGCCGCCATTGAAGGTACACGAAACGCATCGCCGCCACACTTACCTCCGAGTGAAAGTAGCGAGCAGTGGAGGGCGTTGGACTGCCAATAGATCTACAAAGATAGGTGTGACACAGGCGATTGTGACAGCCAACAATGATGGCCCTTCGGCTCGCCATTTTGTCAGCTGTTGTCGAAGAGCATTGACTCCACCATGTCCTTGACATGCACTCGCGTTGGAGGTGTGTTTACCTTCAGCCAATCACAATTGCCCGTGACGTCATGACTTTAAAAAGGTCAAAGTCATTGCCTTGGGGCTTATTTTTCTGCGGTTTTCAATCCCCATCGTCGGCGTAAACACTTACCATTTTTATCCATCCATTAGGAGTTATCTTGACATCTTCTTGAATAAGTATTTGTTTTGTTTTTACATGCACTTAATCTGCTAGTGAAATTAACTGACGGAAGTTGAGCACAGCCCAAACACGATGTGTTGCGGCACACGCGGGTCCGTTCTTCGATCGCCGATTTGTTACTGTATAAACCCCCAACGCATGCAGCTTTTACCCGGCTCACAAGGAACGCGGAAACACACACACACACACACAAGCACACACACACACGTACACACACACACACACACACACACAGCTTGTGACGCAGAAGCGGGGATCTAGACCGGAAATCCAAAAATGGGCGGATTCCTTGCACAGCATGCAGGTGCATTTCCTGTGCAGCGTCAGTTTTGCTGATCTCGCTGAACGTCACGGGATGCTTAGCGACATCGGTAGAATGTGATGTTTTTCGATCAATGTTGGTATTTCTTTCAAAGAAATCTATTCCGTTTTGTCTTCTTTTTGTTTTAGAAAAAAAGTTGAAATCAATTACAAAATGAAACAAAATGCAGCTAAAATGATAATTCGCAATAACGATATAGGGCCTACTGCTAAAAGCGTTCCATAGTCTTTACGCTTTCGTTAGACGCCATGGAGTTGACTTCAAGCTTGGCCACAGCCTCATTACTATGCAAAGTCACCATACATCTTGTCAGTTAGTCAGTGGAGCACACAACACAAGAAAATTTGCTGATTCAAATCAGCAGGTTCCCAGACGTTCCTTCATGTAATTTTTAGGTGAATGGTCAAAGTGGTTTCTTCATAAAACAGTCATGGCAGGGTGTTTGTGTGTGACACTTGTCCGAGTGCTAGCGTGAAATAGTGAAATGGTTAAATAACGCAAGTTATTTGAAGGAAAAAATCTTGTTTTGTTCCCGATCAATATTATGCAAGCGAGGGTTTTGTTTATGGTAAATATGTTCTGAAATGGACTACATGTATATATATATATATATATATACTAGATGATTACCCGCTTCGCCGGGAAGAAGTAGAGCCGAACTACCAGGCTGCACCTGGGACCCGGCTTTGCCGGGTGTACGCCGGCTTCGCCGGCGCACGAAGGAAAAGAGATAAACGCGCAAAACACTGGAGACCTTCTAAAAATAGTAACGTGCAGTGACCTTCTAAAAATAGTAACGTAGTAACGGGAATATGGATTGACGCCACACGGAGGAAGGGAGATAATCGCGGCTGAAAACACTGGAGAAGATAAGGAAGAGTTACTGGTAGTGGATCCAGACCAAAAAAACCAAAATCGGTTCAGCGCGCACAGCGCTGCGCGCTGAGAGCACGTGTTGAAATATCGCATCGATGAGGTTGTGTCCGGGGTGTAGCTAAATACGGTGTCCAAATTTGAAAAAGATCCACCGAGAACTTTGGCCGTGCATCGCGAACAGACAGACAGACAGACACTAGTCGTATATATATATAGATATTATGCACACACTCAGTCATCTTGCACAACAATGCAACACATGGATAGGATTAATGGAATGACATGTATTTGTCAACAACGAATCATGGGATAGAAAACTACAAAATGTGAAAGAAAGTACATTTAAACAATAAATGTAATACTGATTGTTAAACAAATGTAACATCGTTCATTGAACACCTTTGTGATAATAGCACCAGTAACAAGATATTGGCAAGTGCAATGATGGTAGTATTGTAATTACATTTATTTGTCAACAACAAATCAGGAGATAGAAAATTCAAAACGGGAAAGAAAATGTTTATGTTAACAAAATCCTGAAATCAATTTTAAGTAAGATATTGCCGTCAACATGGAAAAATTGCGCGAGTGTCAATTGGTACAGTAAAACTAAACGTTTCATTGGACATTAGCGCAATTTTTTCATGCCGACGACGATATGTAGATTGTTTTTATGTCACACCCACAGCTTAAAAATAGTTTGGTTTGATCGAGAAATGTTTGAGTTATGAAAATAATTATATTTATTTGTCAACAACAAATGACGAGATAGAAAAATTAAAAATGGGAAAGAAAATGTGTTATGTTAACAAAATCCTGAAATCAATTTTAAATAAAATATTGTCGTCAACATGGGAAAATTGCGTTAGTGTCAATTGGTACAGTAAAGGTAAACAACATTTCACTTGACATTAGCGCAATTTTGCCATGGCGACGACGATATGTACATTGTTTTATGTCACACTCACAGCTTAAAAATAGTTTGGATTGACAAAGAAATGTTTGAGTTATGAAATAATTATATTTATTTGTCAACAACAAATGACGAGATAGAAAAATAAAAAATGGGAAAGAAAATGTGTTATGTTACACAGCTTAAAAATAGTTTGGATTGATCGAGAAATGTTTGAGTTAGGAAAATAGCAACTGCTTGGATTGTAAAAAGAAGTCAAGAAAATGGAGTTTTGTTGCATTAGTGAAAAACATAATTGGCATAATTATACATTGTTAATGTTAATTGAACATGATTCAGATGTCATCAGCAACATGATTCAGATATCATCAGCAGCAAGTTATTGGCAAGTGAAACTGTAAACAAATGTTAAAGACAGTGGGTTTGAGAAACAGTAAAATATAGTTTGTACATGTAGTAAGAACACCTAAAACTTATCTCGGAAAGACACAAAAAAACTGCGTTGCGATCAAAAATATTGCGTGGCCCACATGGGGGTCGAACCCACGACCTCCGCGTTATCAGCACGGCGCTCTAACCAGAGATATGTATGCTCTAACCAACTGAGCTAATGGGCCAAGAGAAAGAACCGTTGTGTGCCCTATCGCATGGCGTTGAAGCGAGTTACTTCCCTTACACCTTCAATGCTTTGAAGTGCACCACCGGAAGCTAGATGGTTTGCGATTGATGTCGCTCTAGAACTGTTTTTTGTCATATTTTTAGCGTGTGAGATCTGAGATAGTTTTTATTTTTATTATATAACCTATTATAGTGTAATTTTGCATCATGCTGTAACAGTTTCAAGAAAGAATGAAAAAAAAAAATTGAAATACATTGCTGCAAACAACTAAGTTTGCCGAAAATTAGTTCCGGAATGTCACCGTTCACACAGGCAAATGCCTCCGCATAACCCAGACCTCTGGGTCTGGGAAAAACACGTCCACTCTCTCTCGTGTCTCTCAAAGTTCTCTCTCTACACTCTAACATGTACACACATAATCTAACTTTAGCTAGAGTAACCGAAACATCCAATCAAACTCTTAGTAACTATTAGCACAACATTCTAAGATGATACGACGTTTCATTGGTTAAACTAAAGACAAGAGAGAGGGGGGGGGGGGGGGGGGGGGGGGCGGTAAGAGACTAAAACCTCCAAGCCTATGACGGCTTACCAGTAGTGCCAAAACTGAAAGTTAGTCACAGTTAACATGTGAAAATTAGTAATTAACACGTGAAAGTTACTAATTTTCACAAGAAAATTACAATTATGTCTCATTATGGTACTTGATTTGGCAAACACACACACACACACACACACGGCACACACTGGCATTTCGCCGAGTCAGTGCACACCGGGGACTGTGTTCCGCCTTATTTCAGCTGGGTTCAGTCGTTGTTACTCCGTTTTCAGCTGGGCCCGGTGTCACGCAAACGTAAGTGTCTTCATTAAAAACACAAACTATGACTTTCACACTGATCTAAGCTAAAATTGATGAATGTCAGTAGAAAGGGGAATCAGTAATTGTTTTCTTTGTAGACAGCTACTTACGTCTATTGATTACCTGGTTAATTGACAGTGGCCGAATGTAAGGCCTGCATGCGGGTTTTTTTAGTGAAAAACAGTGAAGGTTCAACGTAAATTTCTCTCAAACATGGATTTGAGCAACAAACATTCCTCTATTTTTACTATTTTGGGTATATATGTTCATCTGTATCAATTTCGTGCTTTGGGGGGCCCGGGTAGCTCAGGTGGTAGAGCACTGGACTTGTGATCGAGAGGTCGCTGGTTCGAATCCGGGCCGGGACGGACACGGGTCAACTTTATGTGCAGACCCAGAGACGGTATCCATCTCCCACCCCCGTGTCACCACAATGGCACGTTAAAGATCTTGGTCATTCTACCATAAGTGCAGATGGCTGATACCACCTAAACACGCAAACATCAAAAAGCCGTGAGGGCGTAAAACTCGAATCGTATAAACCAATTCATGTCCAATATAGGCAATTAAGACCTGACGGACAATAAGCCCCTTAAAATTTACTTTTTTTCGTGCTTCAATGCGTCATCATTATGTCATAAGAAGCAATCAAAATAAGCAAGTGGTGTACCATTGTTGTCTGCGTTCCGCGCTGGGCTCGTTTTGTTCCGCGCTGGGCCAAGAAAATGACAGAAAGATTTGCAATTTTTATGGAAATCAATAGATGTTGTTCCTCTGCAAGTGTGTAAATGACAACACTATGGTTGAAATAAGACTACATAATTATACAAAAATGTAAAGAACAAAACACAACAACAGCACACAAAAACGAAAACTGTATGATTATCGATCACATTTGGATAGCAACTGAATGAATTCTTCTGTACTTGCAGTATGTTTTATCAAAAATATAACTCACGAAAAAGCATTTTTCTATTTCTTTACCAGGGAAAAAAAAGCATGTTTCCCAATCAGATCATAGTATTTCTGCCACAATAAAGTGTAACTATCCCCCCTACACACACACACACACACACACACACACACACACACACACACACACACAAATACACACACACGCGCACGCGCGCGCACACACCCAAACACAGACTCAATGAGAACATTTTTCTTTTAACTGTGTCAATCTTTTCTTCGACTGATATTTGTTCAAAGTAGACATCGATGCTCTCCTCCCCCCCCCCCCCCCCCCCCCCCCCTCACATTTCAACTCCATAGGAGAGGGCCCCAAAGGGTTTAAAATCGTGATCGTGATTGGCGTTTTTTGACCTCTCTGTGACCGTGATTGCCGAAATTTCCATTTCTGTGATCGTGATGGGACTTTGCCCGTGATCTGTGATGACAAAAAAATCAAGTCTCGTGATCGTGATCGTCATTTGTTTTCGTGATCGTGATGGGCATTATTGCAAAGCATTTTATTTTCAACGTACATTTTTCACAGCTGTATCACTCTATGATCCTCTATTCGTCAAGGTGTTTGTGATCGTGAAAACAAAAATCAAGGTAACTGTGAAAGCTAATATTTCCCTTCCCGTGATCGTGATGATACCCTCCCTTTGGGGCCCTCATAGGAAAGCAAACAAAACCACACAACACACACACACACACACACACACACACACCCCTTCGCGTGGGCATGCCGCAAGCGAGCAAACAAAGGTAAAATATGTGACCCTCCACCACGAAATGAGTCGCATGTCACCTCGCGCGGTTCTGCGCTAGGCTTAATATAAGTCCGGGGAGTGTCTGGTAACAGTGTGAGGGTCACCTTAGTCACAGGCTTATAACTCAAACAGTTTTCGCTCTTTTCTGAAACGGTTTTCACCACTGGATAGAGCATAACAAACTCTTTAGAAAAATGTAAAAAATATGAAAATCATGCAAAGGTGACATGTGACTCATTCCGTGGTGGAGGGTCACATATAGCATAAAAGGAAAACAAACATCCATTATTAAAGGCACAGTGCAGCTCACAGCCTTCGTTTTGCGTTTTTGTTGCAGCTGAGTGCATTTACAGTTCAAAAATCCTCCTATGGTAGTAAAACAAACCCAAAACTACCCAACGACGACATCTGTGAAGCTCGACAGTTTCTTGTTCACGCGAGTGCATAAATTAACCTAGTTATTACGTGGTGTTTGGTCGGAGTTCGATTCAACTGAGTGATTCCGGCCTCCATTTTGTTTTACACAAACTCATGATGACGTCTGACATAGTTTGCTAGTGACGTGTATTTTTGTGCATGATGTGGTGATCTACCTGATCTAAATTTAGATCCAAAAATAGGTCAAGACCAGCCGGGTCCGAGTACGAAATTAATTCGTAAAAAAATCGCAGTTCTTGACTCTTTGGGTGCAAGTCAATGAAACTTGGTAGTTCTTCTAACGGATAGCTGCCTGAGGTATGACTAAAAGCCCCAGGGGCTCCGTGCACCTGGATTTGACAAGTTCAGTACAGTTCAGTTCACCTGGATTTGACAGTTCTCATTCTTCTTTTTGATTTATCTCCCTTTCCCCCTTTTTTTGCGCTTGGAGGACATCATCGCCATCTTCTCTGATAAGTCGTTTTGATATTTGTATTGTTGTTTTCATTTTTTTAACCTGTTGAAGACCTTTAGGTCGAAACGTTGTTCATTGTCATTTGTTTGTATATTTCGTTGCGAGTCCAGTATATTAGGTATTACTCTAAGTTCAGTACCTTTAAGGAAAGTACACGTTAACAAATCAAACAGAGTTACCTGCATTGTAAAACATATCGTGCCCACATGACATCAGTATGGTTGAAATAAAACTACATCTTCACAAATGTAGAGAATAAAACACAACAACAGCAAGAAAAAAACGAAAAATGTATGATTATTTTATCAACCACATTTGGAAAGCAACGGAATGAATTGTTCTGTAACTGCAGTATGTTTTATCATAAATGTAACTCACGTAAAAGCATTTTTCTATTTCTTTACCAGGGATAAAAAGCATGTTTTCCAATCATATCATAGTATTTCTGCCACAATAAAGTGTAACCACCCCCCTCCACCCACACACACACACACACACATACACACACACGCACACACACACACACACGCACACAAACACGCGCACCCTTTAGCCTACCCATGACCCTTTCATAAAACCAAACGGACAGAATTGTAGAAATTGTTTTTACTCTCCTGGCTAAAATTGCATCGAATCAAATTAAGAATCACGGCATCAAAGTGCACAAAGTTAGATCGTGCACTTTCTGGCATGACGCGACAGCTGTGTTCTAAACTTGAACTGCGCCGAACATTTTGAACATGAATAGCCAATATTAAAGTGCACGCGCTTTTCATGATCATGCAGGCTTTTCTTGCTGCTGTAGGTATTGGAACAATGTTCACAAGCGGTCCGAGCATTTGTAGCTATACACCTGTGCCTTTTGGGGTTGACATATTACTCTTGTCGGCAAATTTCTTGTTGCACTGAAAACAAGAGTATGGCTTGGTTTTCAGATGGACAGAGTTTGTATGTGCGTGCAAATGAGATGCTTCTCTAAAGCTTGTGGCAGATTTGGCACTCAAAACTACAATTGTCTTCATGGTGCAGTCTCATATGTCTTGATAGAGCTCTGGTGTTACCGTGGCTCTTTCCACAATGCGGACAAAGATGGTCAGTACGTTCCGGTTGTGGCCGCTTAGGGGTTGACGTCAGTGGCAGACCAGCACTTGTGCTTTAGGCAACCTCTACCTCACTGCTGACATCCAGAAAAATATCCAGGGTAACAGCTGACATCTCCAACTGTTGAGAAAATCCCTCAAAACGCGTTAAATTTGGCTTGAAGCAATGCGAATCTCAGGCGAGAAGGGGGACCAGCGCGGAACACTTTCAGTCGACACGAGGTACCAGCTCGGAACACATGGGTGTCCAGCGCGGAACAAAACTCGACTGACATGGGTTTTGGTTTTACTTCTCGTGCCTCAACGCCTTGAAGCAGGTTCGGGAAAAAGCATCAGCATAACAGCAAG
Source organism: Littorina saxatilis (assembly GCF_037325665.1). NCBI lineage: Eukaryota > Metazoa > Mollusca > Gastropoda > Littorinimorpha > Littorinidae > Littorina > Littorina saxatilis. Next base: position 17,481,431 of record NC_090248.1, on the reverse strand, counting down.
AAACTATAGAACAAACCTATGATACAGAAAAGCCATAAAATGATACCGTTGCTTATCATTTCTTCATTTTGATCAGCTTGTGTGCCCAAAAACGACATCCCGCAAGTATTTCAAGCTGATGCGGGTCACATAATAAACCTAGTCAGATAAAACAAACACTAATAGAGAGACAAATTACTTAAGTTAGTGCTTAAAACATCCTTTTCCAGAAATTAGTTTTTTAGAAGACATAGTTTGTACTTTAGTGCAGAAACTTACGTTTGCGTGACACCAAGCCCAGCTGAAAACGGAGTAACAACGAGCCCAGCTGAAATAAGGCGGAACACAGTCCTCGGCGGTGTGGTTTGGCACCACCATTCCCATTCCCGGACAGGCACCACTCCCTGTCCGGCACTGGAGTTCAGTGGCATGGGTTTGGAAACACAGTTGCATCCGAGCCGGTGTCACGAACTGAAACCTCTGCTGAACAATCTTTCTCATTGCGGTCAATGCGCATGCGCCAATCTTGGACTTAAAAAATGCGACCCTTTGACCGAAAGAACCATGGGTTAGGGTTAGGGTTAGGATTAGGGTAAGGGTTAGGTAAGGGTTAGGGTAAGGGTTAGGGTTAGGGTTAGGTTGTTCACGACCTGACTAATCTCCCCATGTTAGCGCATGCGCATTGACCGCAATGAGAAGGATTGTTCAGGCAGAGTTCAAGTTCCGCCTTCGTGACACCGGTTGTAAATTCATAGCTCAGAATCCACAGCAATTTAAGCCTCCAATTTTGCAAAACCTGCTCGTGTAAGCATAACAAGTCATTTTAGATACCTTTGAAGCTACGGAATGACCTGGACAGATGCCTTTCATTGAAGTGCATTTTAGAAGAAGGAAAACATCGACACAGCCATGTTTTTCGAAGGAAGGGAGGCAACTCTGTCGATACTACGTGTGCATTTTCTCGTCATGATCGTCGATCAAATGAAAAAATAATTAATTACGCTTACGGTTGGAGCTCGATCCGTTCATTGATATGACAATAAATCTTCTTTCCTTGTATCAAACAACATACACACTCATACACGCAGCGAAATCTGGATAGAAAATACATGTATTGTGCCACCGCGTTAGGAAATACCGGGCAGCCGATCTTCAATGATATCACTTACTTGGCTAAAATTATGGTTGCCCCTCAAACTCGCCAAATCAAAGCAAATCAAATCAAATCAAATCAAATTTTATTTTACGAGGGTTGTGGCATAAGCAATATAAACGAGCTTCTTTTCAACCAGCCCTCGCCCAGAGAGGGACTATTCTAATCTTGAATACATATATATATATATACATATGTCATGTTTACTCTTCAAATGTGATCACAAATAACGAAAATAGATTGATTAGTACCACGATTAGAATATAAGAAATCGATCCAAAAATTATTTCATCTTATTCTTTATCATTTCCTGATTCCAAAAACATGTAGATACGATATGTTTTATTCAAAACAATTTCATTTTACATAGATATATGTTTTATTCAAAACAGTTTCATTTTGTGTGTTCGACAGCTTGACTAAATGTTGTTATTTCGCCTTACGCGACTTGTTTAATCTCAGCCAGAGTTCAAACTGGGTCAAAGCTTTCGCTGTCTCAGTCACCAGCTTCGTGAAGCAGACTGGTTACCGTAGTAACTCCGTAGAAACTCCCGTACTCTCTCAAGAAAAACACTTGTGTGCTCTGGCTTTTTGTTGTTGTTGAAAGTAATAATGCCTCAAAGATTAGCAGGTACCTTCGGAAAAATCAATAGCACTTACTTCGTACACATATATTTCATATACTGTAAACTACCTTGTATACACCCAGTATCGAGTAAACGCCCATCCCCTACTTTTTGTCTAATTCTGCGCACAGGGAACAGTACCTAAAGAAACGCCCACCCCCCGTTTTCGGTCATTACAGTAAAGGAAAATAAAAAAAAGAATGTATCGATTGAACATATGGATTTCCCTTCTTTGCGCCATGTGACGTCAGAGGCCGACAAAACTTCATAGAAAGGCGGCCAGCCGAGACTGCAAAATAGTGCATGTTCGAGTGCTATCAATCATGAAAACGAAAAGGAATTTTAACCAGAATCGATCAATACATAAATGTTATTTGTATTTTTGACCAAAATATATTTTACACAGATCTCGACAGTCATTTTTCACCTCGACCGCTAGCGCGGCCTCGGAGGTACACTGACTGTCTCGATCTGTGTAAAATGTAATATTTTGGTCAAAAATGCAAATAACGTATACTATTCAGTCTGCTGTTTTGTTTTGTTTTCTTTCATTTTGTCAAGTTTTGACTAAATGTTTTATCATAGAGGGGGAATCGAGATGAGGGTACTGGTGTGTGTGTGTGTGTGTGTGTGTGTAAACTTCATAGGAGAGTTCCTGAGTATAATATCCCCAAACGTTTTATTTATTTTATAAATGTCTTTGATGACGTCATATCCGGCTTTTTGTCAAAGTTGAGGCAGCACTGGCACGCTCTCATTTTGCAACCAAATCGGTTGAAATTTTAGTCAAGCAATCTTTGACGAAGTCCGGACTATGGTTTTGCATTGCAGCTCGGAAGCTTAAACGTAAATTAATGAGGTTGGGTGCTCTGTGGAACCTCCCGTAACGACCTCTCCCAAGAACGACCCCCTCCTTTTGCCGATCGAATTTCTCGGCACAGATGCTTTTCACACTGTAACTAACCTCCCAAGAACGACGACCGACCTACCAACTTAGGGTCAATAACGACTTTGACCTTTTAACCAGTGAGTGTCTTAACCAGTGAGTGTCAAAGTTCGCAATTACGCAGCACACGCGGAACACGCACGCATTAGTCACGCATTAAGAGTCAGGGATGGTAGTCTGTAGTCAGTAGTGCGTGCAAGTCCAGTGGCCCACGGCTGTCATCTTCTCATCTATTGCTGTCACAATTGAAGGACTGCCCTCTAAGTAGGGGGGAGGGGGAGGGGATGGGAGGGGTTGGGGTAAGGGCAGTTAGAACGACAACTCAATAATGAATTGCTGTGTACGTATTCTGTGATTGTGTGCTCACCAACTGAGACCTCGGGTCAATGACCCATACTTGCCAATGAGCAAGTTTTACCAATGGGTATTTGTGTTATGTCTGCCCGTCTGTGCGCTGGTGTATGCGCGTACATCATGCTTATCCATATGCACATCAAATGGCAACAAAAATAGGATAACGGACACAACTTTCAAGACTGAACTGCCCAACAGTTGCCACCCCTGTGAAAAAAATCATTCCTCCCAAACTCCCAATAAAGACCCCTTTTTGTTTACGACCGATTTTTCTGGACATTTTCAAGGTCGTTAAGTGTGAGGTTTTTCTGTATATACCCAATAGCTGTGTCAGTTTCGTGTCGCTCTGTCGCGTTTACGCACAGAAATTGACAAGCCAGCTAGTAAAGCACGGTAGCGTATGGCACGTTACGGGAAAGCGCGCTTTGCTGTATTAATATTCTTTTCAGCAATACCAAAATCCGGACTTTGTCGAAGATTGCTTAACCAAAACTTCAAGCAATTTGTTCAAAAACTGAGGGTGTGACAGTGCCGCATCAACTTTCACAAAAAGCCGCATATGACGTCATCAAAGACATCTATTTAAACAAAGAAAAGATGGTCTGAGGATATCATACCCAGAAACTTTCATGTGAGGTTTCATGAAGATCGGTCCAGTACTTTTCTCGGAATCGCTCTACACACACACACACACATACACACACACACACACACACACACACACACATTCATACGAGTACGTACACCACACCCTCATCTCAATTCCCAGTCAATGTTAAAACATTTAGTCATAACTTGACTAAATGTAACAAGTCGCGTGAAGCGATATAAAACCATTTAGTCAAGATCAACAACACTAACCAATCATCGCCGAGACTACATTCAGATAGTCTCGGCTAACCATACCAAAGACCGAGACGGGTCACGCTCGCCGCCGCGAAGCATACGTCCGTAGTACTTACTGAACCTATTTTTTTTCATTCTGAGCACAGTTGTGGAGTAAACATGACATATCTATATATTTTGGAATTCAGGAGAAGATGGGTAATACAATGCAATTCTTTTTTAATCTGTTTCTGAAAAATCGATTTTAATGACAACTTTAATGAGCAAACTTATTAACTCATTATTAAGCTTCCAAGCTGAAATGCAATCCCATAGTCCGGACTTCGTCGAAGATTGCCTAACCATAATTTCGATCAATTTGGTTGAAAAATGAGGGTGTGACAGTGCCGCCTCAACTTTCGTAAAAAGCCGGATATGACGTCATCAAAGACATCTATCGAAAAAATGGAAAAAACGTCTGGGGATATCGCATACCCAGAAACTCTCATGTGAAGTATCATGAAGATCGGTTCAGTAGTTTTCTCGGAATGACTTTATACACACACACATACATACACACACCACCACCTTCGTCACGATTCCCCGTCTATGTTAAAAGTAACAAGTCGCGTAAGGCGAAAATACAATATTTAGTCAAGTAGCTGTCGAACTCACAGAATGAAACTGAACGCAATGCAACGCAGCAAGACCGTATACTCGTGGTCCACCGCTCACGGCATAGGCAGTGAAATTGACAAGAAGAGCGGGGTAGTGGTTACGCTATGCTGCATAGCACGCTTTTCTGTACCTCTCTTCGTTTTAACTTTCTGAGCGTGTTTTTAATCCAAACATATCATATCTATATATTTTTGGAATCAGGAACCGACAAGGAATAAGATGAAAGTGTTTTTAAATTGATTTCGAAAAAAAAAAATTGATAATAATTTTTATATATTTAATTTTCAGAGCTTGTTTTTAATCCGAATATAACATATTTATATGTTTTTGGAATCAGCAAATGATGGAGAATAAGATAAACGTAAATTTGGATCGTTTTATAATTTTTTATTTTTTTTTACAATTTTCAGATTTTTAATGACCAAAGTCATTAATTAATTTTTAAGCCACCAAGCTGAAATGCAATACCGAACCCCGGGCTTCGTCGAAGAGTACTTGACCAAAATTTCAACCAATTTGGTTGAAAAATGAGGGCGTGACAGTGCCGCCTCAACTTTCACGAAAAGCCGGATATGACGTCATCAAAGACATTTATCAAAAAAATGAAAAAAACGTTCCGAGATTTCATACCCAGGAACTCTCATGTCAAATTTCATAAAGATCGGTCCAGTAGTTTAGTCTGAATCGCTCTACACACACACACACACAGACAGACGCACATACACCATACCCTCGTTTCGATTCCCCCTCGATGTTAAAATATTTAGTCAAAACTTGACTAAATATAAAAACATTTAGTCAAAATTTGACTAAATAAAAAATTAGCAATGCTGAGGTCCGATTGACAGGTGCATCTGATCTCCATAAATTGGTTATTCCCAGCTTCTGCCCTTAGCTGAGACACCGAAACATTGGTCATTGACCACCTATACAAAAAACAAAAACAAAAAACCCCACTCATTGGTTGCAGATTGTTCATATGACATAAATAAATGTTCTTCCAAATAATTTGATATATTTTTGCATTAAAACGAGATCTTTGTTTATAAAGCCATATGATAGTTCATAAAGATCGGTCCAGTAGTTTAGTCTGAATCGCTCTACACACACACACACACAGACAGACGCACATACACCATACCCTCGTTTCGATTCCCCCTCGATGTTAAAATATTTAGTCAAAACTTGACTAAATATAAAAACATTTAGTCAAAATTTGACTAAATAAAAAATTAGCAATGCTGAGGTCCGATTGACAGGTGCATCTGATCTCCATAAATTGGTTATTCCCAGCTTCTGCCCTTAGCTGAGACACCGAAACATTGGTCATTGACCACCTATACAAAAAACAAAAACAAAAAACCCCACTCATTGGTTGCAGATTGTTCATATGACATAAATAAATGTTCTTCCAAATAATTTGATATATTTTTGCATTAAAACGAGATCTTTGTTTATAAAGCCATATGATAGACATTGTTGTATACTATTTGTCAATTTTGTTGTTGAAAATTATGAGTTTTGCATGAGTATTTGTGGCAAACGCACTTTCGCAAATTCCCGTTCGCTCTTCGCATATTAGTTAAGATGTTTCAAAACCCAGATGTACGCGTTGACGTACACGTTCACATTAAATTGAAAACTTCTTTGAAAAACAATTGAAACGAATTAAAAAATATATTATCTGACTAGTGTACACACCCATGCTTTGTGAATAAAGGTCCCAGGTCTCACTAGCACATTTCTTCGACGTCAAGTGCAAATTCACACTGCGAATTGGCCCGCTTCTAGCGTCCGAGCAGACAAATCGACTACTGACCTAGACCTTTCAATATAAACCTTGACCTGTCACTACCAAAGCAATCTAACGTGAGGAAAAAAAGTGTGTTCAAAACTGACTAGTCTACCGTCGTAAACCACATAAGATGCCAAGGTAGGTTTTATAACTGAAAACATTTACAGCTAGCGGGTTGAGAGTAATCTAATCAAAAGAGGCCTGTCGGCAGAACCCGGAGTTTACGAATCAAAACCATGCAGCACAAACACAATATCTTTAATTTCCACTATAAAACCTCTTTGACATTGAGTTTAATAATGTACCCTAACTCAACAGCAAAAACTATGAACATGTACTGCTTGTAAGTGTATTAACTTTGCCAGTGAGCGCATGCGAAGCCAGTTTATAAAAGTTGTATAAGAGGTGTACACAACTTTGCAACAAGAAAGAGCTAGCTTGAGACTGAGGTCGTTCCCTCTCACCAGCGATGTAGGTCAGGTCAGTTTAAACCTCGCGTTTGACGTGGAATTACGAAGGCAGTCTGATTATACGGTAAAGAAAAACTCGGTTTGATATACATTGTGTGTGTGTGTGTGCGTGTGTGTGTGTGTGTGTGTACGTGTGTGTGTGTGTGTGTGTGTCTGTGTTAAAGAGAGAGAGAGAGAGAGAGAGAGAGAGAGAGAGAGGCCTGCGTGCGCGCGGCGAACTTGTCTGTCCGTTGTCTATCACGGTTTGTTTGTGGATCTGTGTGTGCGAGTGTTTGGTCTACACATTCCCACACAGCGCATGCGTGCATTTGTTTTGCAGCATTGAGTAGAAACAGACTACATTTATGTTTCAGAGTCGAATGACAGATGCTCGTACAAAACACCAAGGAGAAAGCCTGTATACTTGCTTTCCCTCGGACACTAAGAAGGCGTTACTGAGACAAGAGGTGAAATTACGGACTGACTGAACTGAACCTGTGCAACACTCAGCTTCTGATTTACCTCCACGGAGATATCTGTTATCATCACTGGTTAGTTTCTGTTTGTTTGTTTGTTTGTTTCATGGATCAGTTTTTTTTCTCAGACAGATTTATGAACACGCGTTGAGTCCTAGTTACTTTTTGACATGCGTGTATGCACGGTGTGTGTGTGTGTGTGTGTGTGTGTGTGTGTGTGCCAATGAAATTAACAGTCCAGTAGAAAAAGTAATGGGATACATACAGTTTTAGTGTGCCACTGGAAGCACATGCGTTGATGGTTTAATGCTTCAACTTCGAATCAAAAGAAAGCAAGATTAGGCACGTTTGAGATAAAGCTGAAACATTAATTTTCGTCTTTACAATTTGTTTTGCCACTTCAAGAACACAAACGATTTGTATTCAGAAGTTTCCGGGCTGCTGAACAGTTTTCGTCGCGAGTGTGTCTCTGTGTCAGTGTTTGTGCTAGTACTATTTGTGTGTGGTGACCCACAAACCAACAGGACAAAACACAGGTAAACAAAAACCTACACACACAAAAAACCTATGCAAGACGCTTACGCTGACAAAGGCAAGTTGCTGATCCTGTCAGTCGTTCAAAACAAGGATTACATCAACAGCACACGTAAACAGATGGTAGACATAACCAAACTAATACTGACCCCCCCATTCCACACAACCGTTCTAGGTCCCGTTCCCGTACCGACCAAGGACGGCTGCCACAACAATGGAACGCTGCGCAAACGGCCTTTTTTGGCATTTTGAGCAGCGTCTGACCATAGTGGCAGTCGTCCTTGGTCGGTACAGCAAACGCTACCCAAAACACCACCTATACGGCGTGGCGTGTATGACCTTGAGAGCTTCATTCAACACTTGAATTTTGCAGTGATTACATCCGGTTTGCTCTCTCAAGACTGATCATATTGTATCTTCAAGAGAGATCAAGGGGAAAAAATAAACGCCGTGGTGAAGATTTGTTCGTGTCTGATGTCCTAACCACTAGGCTACTGCGCCAATTGAGAAAAAGAAGGAAAAACATTGATATGAATTCATGTTATGTTATTCTTGAAGCAGCATGATTTACATCTCTATCCGCCCACTGTTCAGAAGTGAATACATGTATAACTATTTCTTTGCTGTCTGTTTTCAACTGCACAGAGCTTTGGAGAGATTCAATTAATGTTCTTGTAATTTTTCTTGCATGTTGTAAATAGAGATATCGCAGCTATTTGCATGGCGCGAATGTCGTGTGGCATGACGGTGCAAACATGTACTGCGATTCCGTGAAACATGTTTGCAAATAAAGGCAAATTTTAATGGCATTTTTGACGTTTTTGCAACGCATGAATGGTAATTCAAGTGTAGAATGATATAAAATTATCTTCTTTTTTTAATCTTTGACAACACTGGTGAGAGAGCAAACCGGATGTTACCACTGCAAAATTCAAGCGTTGACTGAAGCTCTCAAGGTCATACACGCCGTATAGGTGGGGTTTCGGGTAGCGTTTGCTGTACAGAATTCTGTACATGATTGTATCCCTATTTTTCAACCTCGTAGCCCCGGAAAGTCATAATTAGACAGGCCCTTCACTTGGCTGCCGGGCACACTTTTCAGATCAAAGATGTCTGTTGTAGGTATCACGTGACCGCCGCCGAAGTAGGGGTACCCCCAAAATCGACCTGACAAAAACGTAATGTACCAATTAAAAAATCGACAAAAATTCAGAATAGGCTTAACTTGGCAACGTTTACAAACGAGGAGAAAGCCAAATCATTTATCTATCCAGAACAGGTTGTTTTGTTTTGTTATCTGGCGTATCTCTTGTGTAATGTAATTTCTACTGATGCAGGTGTTGAGCGCATGAGCAGTAGAAAACGAGAGGTTTTTGCGTCCATTTAGAGGCGTACCATGACAAAAAGCGCTTTATTTCAGCAATGCCTAAATGGATTGCTTCAAAACTTTCAGGATCTTAAGTCTACATACCAGACGTACGTCCGGTAAAATTTCGCATCGTTACAAATATTTTTTGAGATGATAAGCAATCTTCCGAAAAATGTTTTAAAACGTGTGATAAGTTTTAAGGTTTACATTAAAAAAAAATTGGCCTTTGCATGCGTACAGACAAATAAATGTTGCAAATACTGCCACAGTTTCATATAAATACAATCACTAGTTTACGTTTCCTAATCCTGTAAACACGATCTAACATTTTTGGAGGATTGCAGTGCGACAGCCATGTCCGGTCATCCGTGACCGCAGCATGTTTTGAGAGGCATTCAGCAATAACCGCTGTCAATCGCAAACAGCCTGAACGTTTCATTTTTTTCTCGTGTGTACATGGCTAGAAAATGTCCGTCAGTCGTCATACTCAAATGAAACTTTGGCAGTTCTTGTAACAACTATTTGTCTGTATGCATGCAAAGTCATGAATTTTTAGGATGTAAATTCACAAACCTGTGACGGGTTTAAAAACATTTTCCGGAAGAGTGCATAACATCTGAGTACAAGCATGTAGTGATCCAAAATTTCATCCAGGGTAAGTCTCGTATGTAGGCTTTAGCTCCTGAAAGTTTCAAATCAATCCATTGAAGCATTGCTGAAATAAAGCGCTTTTTGTCATGGTACCCCTCAAAATGGACGCACAATCCTCTCGTTTTCTACTGCTCGTGCGTTCCACACCTGCATCAGTAGACATTACATAACACAAGAGATACGCAAGATAGCAAAACAAAACAACCTGTTCTGGATAGATAAATGATGTTTCTTTCTTCTCGTATCTAAAAGTTGCCAAACTGCGCCTATTCTGAATTTTTGTCGATTTCTTAATTGGTACCTGACGTTATTGTCAGGTCGATTTGGGTGGCGGTCACGTGATACTTAAAACAGAAATATTTGATCCGAAAAGTGTGCAAGGTAGCCAAGTGAAGGGCCTTTAATGGCATATACCATTTGAATAAAATGACACGGGAATGAATGTTTTAGTTGGGGTACGAAAATGGGTGCAATAATGTGTTTGTTCAGTTTATATAGAAATACGTGCAAGGAAGTAAAATGCATAGACAAGGCGTCAGGTTTTGACCAAACTTCGCTTTAGAATGCCCCCTTAAACATAGCTTTTCAATGTTGAACAACTGAACTTTCAAATACTAATTTTTAGGTGTCCCTGGTGGGTGGTGACACTGTCATTCTTGACAAATCAAAATCTGTACAGTGTACCTTTTGGAGCAGGTCCGAGATCATTTTTGGTCAGGAAGATACCTTTTGTTTCACTCAGAATAAATCTCATTCTCTACAGGGGTCAAGGTAGAGATCATACAAGTGTTTACAATGACAACACGATAATATTATTTAGCAAAGGAAAGGAACAGGGGTACAATAAACACGAAACGGAGAAGGAGGGAAGATGGAGGGGGGGGGGGGGGGGGGCAAGGAGGAGCTGGGACGGAATGAGCTTTTGAGATTGACGACCCGGAGTGTTTATCTAGTATCAAGTTGAGTGGCAGTGGAGGTATGTATTATTATACTGTGTAAGCAAAGTTGACCTGAGTAGAGTGAATTATGTCGAATCACATCTCTCCTGCACGGCACTGACCTTTTCTCTGCCTCAACAGTTAAAGATGCTGGCCGGCATATGTATTGGCTCGCTCCATGCTACCTGATGAGGAGCTTTGCTGGATATTTCCTGGTAGAATATGAGGAATGCCGGTCCAAGAACCTATCACTCCTAATCATAGCTTTCGATTGCAATCAATGGAGTTTTCCCATCGTTTCTAAAAGTGTTATTGTTGTTTCTAAATAAGTCTTGTTGACTGCAATCGAATGGGTTTTTTCCGTCAATTTAGAACATGGTAAAATCTGATCACAAACCACCTGGCGCGAACACTGTAGACATACTCCCATGATTTAGGTATGATGTGTATATTCAACAGACGAACAAGTGATTTTACCTTATCTCCCCTGAAATGTAGGTCGGCTCCGTTGAGTTTTGTTTCAAAGTCTGACATCAAAATTAACATCTTTGGGTAAGTTAAGTAACTGTGTAAATCAGGACTAGCTCCGAGAAGCACTGTGTTAATTTCGATGTACGTGTGTTTGCCATGTTTCGCAAACTACTGTAGCAATGAACCCGCCGGTTGAAGTGCTCATCTGTGCTCATGATAGGGGCGGCCAACCTGCATGAAACTAATCGTTCACATAATATCAGCGAACCTAGGCAATGTGAAACATAACTGTCACTCATATTTATAATTACGTTATATATCACATGTACTTGGCAGAATCGGGGGGCTCCTTTAAACTATTATATAATTCAGTACATCAGTAACAAGATGATCACACCCTATGTGCTGTTTACATAAACACACGAAACACACACGGTGAGGAGAATTTATATAATACGCGTGTCACATTTACTGAGTCCCTGGTTACCCAAGACCCATTGTTATATAGTCTTCTACCCCTGCGCTTTCGGTAACCTATATAGCACTGAGACTCCATCAGTCCATCCATTTGTTCCGCGCCCAGCAACTTGTCCCCGTTTGTTGCTGCTCCGTCCTGCCTCTAAGGTAAGTCACATCTTTCAGTTCTCTCATAAGACACACACAAACAGACTACCAATATATCAATCTTGTAAGAAAAGAAGGAACCTTGTGAGAAAAGTTCAGTGAGACAACCAACTTGCGAAACGTTCCTAAAGGTTCTCAGTGCGACCGCCTTCTTCTTCATCAGCTCAAGTTTATCATCGCCGGCATTAACGTCGGCAGCATCCTCAGCGCTTTTGTCATCATCAGCATATACGGCTATGTTTTTGTTTTGTTTTTTATTGTTGCTTGTTTTGTTTTGCTTTGCTTTAGTTTGATTTGTTTGGTTTTGTAACCAGTTGACAAATCTCTTGTGAGTTCTCTTCAGTTTGTATAAGGACAGGTGGGAAGAAAATGGGTAGTCTTTTAAAGCTTGATTTGTGCTAAATAAAGTTTTATCGCCTGCTTCTTCTTTCCGCACTCTCTCCATTTCTTGTTCTTGTTATTAAAGTAAGTTCGGTATACAAGGTACGAAACCGTGATATAAAACGTTTGCTGCTGACTGATGGATACATTTGACCGTTTAGGGGAGTTTCTGGCGAATTTGTCGAATCTCAAAAGTGAATCCAGACGCACACTGCACGATCGATTTGCTCGAAAGCGCACCACGAGTACCACGAGCACCACCACTACCACGAGCACCACGAGTACGGTAATTAATTAAACCAATGTGAGTAAATGAGCTTCAGGGCGCTGCTTCTCTCCGGTGCTGAATATAAAAAGTAGTCCAGAAGCACATAGCCTGGCAGCAAGACAGTAGCGCGAATTATCCTACATACGTGAGAGAGACACCCGTGAGGTAATAATCGTTCAAATCACACGTGTGTATATCATGTAAATGAGGTTATGTCAAGCAAGTCTGGCAGGGACCTGTTTTTCCACAGCTTACGATGCCAAAGTCACCGAGACAAACGTCATTATAAAAACAAAAATTGCTCTCGCTAATTACCCTCGATGAATCTTTAGAACTAACACGTCACGCCACACTTTCAGAGTGACGTTTCTTTGCTTTGACGTAATAGATTGCACAAGGCTTTGGAAGAGATCGAGGTTCGAAAACAAGCGTCTTCAATTTAGCTGCCTCTACTGCAAGACATTTTCAGTCAAATACACGTAAGTACAGTATGTAGGATAAACAGAATACTACATGGCTTGCTGTGTCTTACCAGATTTACACTCGTTGCTTTTTCAAATAGTGAACAGCTCGCTTTCGCTCGCAGTTCAATATTAAAAAAAAACCTCGTGTAAATCTGGTACGACACAGCAAGCCATGTAGTATTCTCTATATACATATCGGAAGGGATCTTAGGGCCTTTTCTTTCTCAGGCAATACCCCTTTAAATGACACCCTAAGCGTGTGTGACTGTACATCTATTTGTTTGTTTGTTTGTTTGTTTCTTACTTTGTTTCTTTCTTTCTTTCTTTTAAATAAAAATCGTATATATCATTTAGATCATCATCCTATGTTTGCATTCGATTTGTCAACGTGAATGATTCAAATGTATACTTTTCAAGCAAAGAAAATGCACGCTTTAGCCGTGTAATAGTTTTACAAAAGGTACCCTACCTGTAATAATGTATAACATAATGATAAGTGTATTTATTTCTGATGCAAATCATATACTGTTGATTAAAGCAACTGAAAATCAAACTGTAATTTTCTTAAGACTTGCAGTCTCCATAAAGTGCGTTATTCAAATATGGTTATTATCATTTGTTGCTACTTTTTGTTTGCACATTATCTCAGTACAAGTCAAAACATTGAAAAATACCATGAACACGTTGAAGATCAGTTTTGCTCAACAACTGTCTTGTCAAAAATCGCTTGCAGTTTGAATCTTACTGTTTGTCTTTCCGTCTGTCTGTCTATGTCTGCATTTGAAGTTTTTATTGAGGGGACGAGGACATCCCCTCTTTAATGAACGAGTAAGGGATTTGGGGAAAAGTGGCATGGAGGAGCACGTGACGTGACCAGTCCCCCGTTTCTTAGACCCCGTGGCCATAGACTATCACGTATGACGGCTTACTAGTGCCAAAACCTAGGGTTACCATTTTCACTTGAAAATTAGTAATTAACAGTGTTAATTACTAATTTTCATTTTGGCCTCGTTTTTAGTCACAGTAGTCGGACTCTTAAGTGTCCGCACTGAGAGGCTACAACGTCCGGCAAACATCGCTCTCACACTATTTCTAAAATATTATGAGTTATTTCTAATATGCTGACTGTTAGCAAATGATAACAAGACATGTCGAGAAAAAAGATATCAAGCATGAGCCTTTTAGGCGAATGCTGATATCGTTTGTGAGACATGTCTGTTATCATTTGCTAACAGTCAGCATATTAGAAATAACGGTTTTATTACCGTTTAATTCGACCAAAAGAAATTTCGAAGCAACCCCGCGAATTAGACAGAACAGCCGCAAAGGGAACTTGAGCGCTTCTACCTGATTATGCCTGTCAGTCAAAGAATTCTCGTGACCTGAGTCAGCCAATCAGAGTAACACACCTGACGTGATGAATATTCACAGGTCAAATGCCTTTGACACACAACAATCTCACAAGATAAACCATGTTGAACATGCGTTTCGGTTGCTTCGCTTTTTCTCGTTGAACAGAGAGCGACAGATTTAGAACCGACTCCAGACGGATGGGAAATGACGTAAAGATACATTTGATGTAAAGCGAGTGGCGCAATTTCACTTGATTTTTCCGAACTTTGATCATTTAGATTTCAAGTGAGCATTCGGCATTGCACACTCAGACGATGGGCGGTGCCTTGCTGTTCCGTTACGCACCCACCGACAAAACTCGCTTTTCGGTATTTTTTAGATAAAGAGAGTATTACCTGACAGCATTTGAAGTGTCATTCTTTAGAATAAATCACGCTGATATTGTTGAATTACATTTTTACTTTGTCTTGTTAATTTTTAGCGTGATAAACAAAAAGGGTCCCTGCCTGAACGTTATAACATTTAGAGGGTCACCTAGAATCCGTCCTGATTGGTCAAAAAGCCATATGGGGCACTGAATTGGTAATAACTTTTAATAGAAGGCCTTATTGAGCAAGTTATCCGACATGAAGATGCATGTCACAGTTTTCTGCAATAGCGCTTTCCTTAAAGGACCCCAACAGGCTCTTTTTAAGGTCAGATAAAGCAGTTGGGGTTGATTTAATGATATAGGTAAGCAAAAACCGAACAGTAAATCACAGGTTTTGTGTTGCATCAGTCTAATTTTACACAAAATGCATGCTCAAAAAGCGGCCAAATTCGTCTGCTACGCGAGACTTCAAAATCCCCGCGGCGGCAAGCCGTTGGCTGTGACGTCACAAGCAGGAATCGGAAGCGAAAGTAGCGACGCTCGGTCTGCGTCTTTGATGCAGCCGTGGATGCGCGCATACTCCCGACATCATGCCGAGAGAGTGTGCTGCTGCCGTATGTTCGGAGTTTCAAACAAGTCGCGTAAGGCGAAAATACAATATTTAGTCAAGTAGCTGTCGAACTCACAGAATGAAACTGAACGCAACGCAACGCAGCAAGACCGTATACTCGTAGCATCGTCACTCCACCGCCCGTGGCAAAGGCAGTGCCCGTGGAATTGACAAGAAGAGCGGGATATTCGTTGCGCTGAGAAGGATAGCACGCTTTTCTGTACCTCTCTTCGTTTTTACTTTCTGAGCGTGTTTTTAATCCAAACATATCATATCTATATGTTTTTGGAATCAGGAACCGACAAGGAATAAGATGAAAGTGTTTTTAAAACGATTTCGAAAAAAAAAATTTGATAATAATTTTTATATATTTAATTTTCAGAGCTTGTTTTTAATCCGAATATAACATATTTATATGTTTTTGGAATCAGCAAATGATGGAGAATAAGATAAATGTAAATTTGGATCGTTTTATAAATTTTTATTTTTTTTTACAATTTTCCGATTTTTAATGACCAAAGTCATTAATTAATTTTTAAGCCACCAAGCTGAAATGCAATACCGAACCCCGGGCTTCGTCGAACATTACTTGACCAAAATTTCAACCAATTTGGTTGAAAAATGAGGGCGTGACAGTGCCGCCTCAACTTTCACGAAAAGCCGGATATGACGTCATCAAAGACATTTATAAAAAAAATGAAAAAAACGTTCGGGGATTTCATACCCAGGAACTCTCATGTCAAATTTCATAAAGATCGGTCCAGTAGTTTAGTCTGAATCGCTCTACACACACACACACACACACACACACACACACGCACAGACAGACAGACACACATACACCATACCCTCGTTTCGATTCCCCCTCGATGTTAAAATATTTAGTCAAAACTTGACTAAATATAAAAAAGGACTCAGGCTTGAGTTTTCATTTGTTTCCATCCGACTCAATGCTCAAGCAGAAATGGGCTGTGAAAATGAATTGGCTGGACCAAAAAACAAAGAAACAACAACAACAACAACAACAACAACACTATTGTTGAGTAACCAGCGAAACTACATGAACAATAACAACAACAACAACAACAACCACAACACCATTGTTGAGAAACCAGCGAAACTACATCAACAATAACAACAACAACAACAACCTCAACAACTACAACAGCATTGTTGAGAAACCAGCGAAACTGTATCAACAATAACAAAAACAACAACAACCACAACACAGTACAACATTGGGCAACAACTACAACAACTAGAACGACGACAACAACACTGACAACAACTCAAAAACCAAGAACAACTACAATGTCAACAACACCACCAACAACAGCTTTAGACTGATAAACAGTAGGTGGAACACGATTGATTTGACACGTAACAACCTTGATTTCATCTACGACGACGACAACAACAACATCAACTCAAATTCGAGAACATATACGTCTTCAACAACATAACCAACAACAAATCCGATAGAACTTCAACTACAATCTCAACAGTGATCATGGGCTGCCTAATCTATTTGCTGAGTCTGGCAGACATTTGACTTCCACCCTTGAGAGAGAATGTTTTTTCCTCGTAAAGTTTGTGCCTCAAACCTGACTAAGAGGATACAACTCTACATTAATCCCCGATTATCAACCCAGATCTCAACTCGGACGCCGCAGTAAGAACGATCTCTAACAACAGACGCTGATACGGTACAGCTATCTGCTCGCCGGCTCCTAAGCCACTCCCCCAGCCTGTATGTCCACACACTGACACCAATTAAACCTCCAACTGAGCTGTTAACCCGTGATTTGTAAAAAAAAATTAAAATATTTTACAAATTACGTCGAACCTAAAACCGCGATTTGTAAAAATGTACAAACAAAATAAAATTCATTTCTCTATTCAGCCTATTGTCCCATCGCTGGGAAATTCGGATCGCTTCCTCCCAGTGGAAAGCTAGCAGCAACAGAGTCGCGCTACCCCAAAGTCAAGGGATCCATTAGATTTTTTTTCTTTCTTTTTTCATTTCTTTATTGTCCTATATCGCTGGCGAATTCGAATCGCTTCCTCACAGTGAAAAGCTAGCAGCAACAGAGTCGCGCTTGTGGTCCAAGTTGTGGAATGTGTCCAAGTTGTGGTAATACTATGTGTTCAAGTTGTGGTATGTGTCCAAGTTGTGGTATGTGTCCAAGATGTGGTATGTGTCTGTTAGGAAACGCGGTCGTTGCTGAGCTTTGGTTCGGTTTTGTGTGTTGCATGTGGTTGACTTGTTTGTACTTTGTGGGAAAGTACCGATATTATGTTTTGTAAACACAATATTTATGTTTGGACGAGAATGCAGGTGAACTTTCTAGTCCTGTCAAAACAAGTTGTTTACCACGTTGTTTTGAGTAGTGGGTTCGTGGCGTTCGCTCGGATTAAGTGCGTCGGCGCTTTTGATGTACGTCACAGAGAACGTCACTGTTCTAGTCCATAGACGGCTCCTATAATGTAGTTGTATCATGTTCGGTCTGGAATATTCTCGAGATTGAGTATTTGATATATAGGCCAGCGCGATTTGTATGTAAAAAAGGCTTCTACTTTGAGTTCTGCTACGATGTGCAGTTGTATGTATGGAATGCTAAATAAATCCTCGAACTCAATTTGACGAGTTGTTTTCTGCTGCTGCGAAGACGGGCGACGTAGAATAAAAGAACACAACTATACGACATTTGAGAACTTGCGGCAATCTCAAGTGTCGTGTAACAGTGTCCAAGTTGTGGTATGTGTCCAAGATGTGGTATGTGTCCAAGACGTGGTAATGTGTCGAAGTTGTGGAATGTGATGGGACAATAAAGAAATGAAAAAAAAATCTAATAGATTCATTGACTTTGGGGTAGTGCGACTCTGTTGTTGGGAGGAAGCGACCCGAATTTCCCAGCGATGGGACAATTAAGAAAAGAAAAAAAATCCCATAGATCCCTTGACTTTGGGGTAGCGCGACTCTGTTGCTGCTAGCTTTCCACTGGGAGGAAGTGACCCGAATTTCCCAGCGACGGGACAATCTAGTAATGAAAAAAAAGAAAAAAAATCTAAACATAAACAGTCGCGCAAGGGACTTTTGTTTTTGTGCCTTGACTTTGGAGATTACAAGAAAATATCGGGAGCATTAACGTGATTTGTAAAACAAATTACTAATCACGGGGCGCGCAGAGCCTTGATTTTAACCCCCAGGCTCAAAACTGTAAGGTTCAGCAGCTAAAGTTGCTTCTGCCATTAATATTGCTTGTGACGTCATCGGAATTTTACCCAGAATTCACCACTTCCGTACTCTCGCGGACGTTCGCGATACAATGGCCACCAGATCGGAATGCGAAAACGCTTCACTTCAGCCACGAAATTCGTCGGATTATGGCCCAAAACGATTCCGAAATAAACTAAACCCTGTGAGGGAAGGTGAGAAAACAATGAGAAAACATGCATATGCCTGGTTAACCTAAGTCACGCCAAAACACAAATGAACGCGTTTTTGACACCAAAAAAAGCCTGTTGGGGTCCTTTAACTTTGTTTTGTGTATCTTAGAAACAAATAATCGACCCTGAAAACTTTCGAATCGAAGCTGTTCGTAGCAGACGGACGGCTTTTGATCGGCTGTGGTCTCACACTTTCACATATATCTTTCAATATTATAAGATGTTTGGTGGCTTGTTGACAGACCAGCTTTTTTGTTGGTCCAAGGGGACCATATCGTCTTTTGTTTCATCTTTATCGACCAAGGCCGAAGGCCGCGGTTGATAAATATGAGACAAAAGGCGATATGCTCCCCGAGGACCAACAACAAAGTGCTGGTCTGACAACAAGCTACCAAACATCGTTTTTGTCATCATTTTGGTTGTGCAACAAAATGCACAATAACCCACAGGGAGACGAATTTTTAGAATCCAACTCCGGGCCACAAAGCATCGTCACAGTAGCACGAGATAACACGTCAAACTTGTATGTGACGTCAAACGTAGCTTGTTGACGCTTTTCTTCCAGTCTGAAAATGTACAGAGCTGCGATCATACCTGTGAATTCGGTAAGTGTTGAGCATATTTCTTTTCTTTTAAGTGTTTATGACTTTTTGTTGTGGATTTTGCGATTACAGAGATAAGTTGCAAATTGACCATGAGTCGCCGCGGTAATTATCAACATTGATTGGGTCTTTGAGAGTGAATGCTTACAATCGTTGTCCTCGGAAACACAAATCCAAAGCCACGATGGTTCCACACATCAAACAATCAGCCTGATTGGCTTTTACTTTGACAATCCACGTTTCACATGAAAGCTCAAACCCATTCACCACCTCGAGTTATTGCATGGGGAACATGAGATTTATTTACCAGGTGTTTGTGAATGAAAACTCGTGAAAATGATGACAATATTCCTTATTCGACAAGTTGTTGGGCAGACAGCTGAACCTTATATTTGTTTCCACTACCACACTCATAAATTTGCTCTGAATTTTATTAGTGAAGGACAATCGATCCAAAAATGTTCAAACCGAGAGAGGAAAAATGGCGGCCGGTCCGGTTAGTGTGCTAAAGGTCCGACGGCCACTAGCAGACGGATCTCTTCGGTCGAGACTCTCGAACTTTCACAAATATCTTTCGATAGAATTCGTTATTCAACAAGTTATCGGACAGACGGCTGTATGTCACGGTTCTCTACACATGCGCTCAGCTCTTATTGTTAATTTGCATAGGATCAAAGAACTATGGACCAGAAAAGTTTCAAATCGGGAGATGTTTTGCTGAGGCCGGTGTAACAGTCGCGCATGCGCATTGAGCCTCCACAGTCACGGGGCACATGAAAAGTAGTAATTAACACGCGAAAAATACTAATTTTTTGTTTTGGCGCTAGTAAGCCGTCAGAAAGCGAGCCAAAACTGAAAATTAGTAATCAACATTTAAAAATTAGTCATTTTCACGACATAATTGTAATTGTCTTGTGAAAATTAGTCATTTTCACGTGTTAAATACTAATTTTTACGTGTAATGACTAATTTTCAGTTTTGGCACTAGTAAGCCGTCATAGTCACGTCTCACGCCTCACGTGATAGAAAAATGAACCAACCTTATTTCTGTCGTGAAGCGCCATACGACTTCACGCCTCACGCCTCACGTATTACGCGTGAAGAGGAAAGTGGGAAGGTTCACTTTATCCAAGACGTGATATGAGGATGGAGATCTTATTGAGCTGGTTAGAGCGAGGCAACTACTTTGAGATCCTAGGCATCCTGATTATTAGGATAAGGATTAACGAAACCAGGTGTGGGAAGATCTACATGAACTACACTCTTCAAAAAAAGTTAAGGATCACTTTTTTACAAGCACGCCACACAAAACAGACAAGACCGAATTCTTTCATTTTTTTAAAATTATATAATTGAACAACCAAGGAGTAATGACAAACAAAGCAAAGATCGAACGCGGCAGCGACAATTTAACTAGAGTGTGTCAAACGTGACAACCCTCGAAAATGGAATTCACAACAATGTGAATCAGTGTCAATAACGCGTGTGCTCTCCGTTGTGTGCCAGACATCGTTGGTGCATGGAGTGGATCAGGTTGCATATGGATGCTCTGGGAACTCCATTCCACTCCTGCTGGAGCCATTGCAGCAGTTGACCCAGATTGGCAGGAGGAGGGTGATGTTGCTGTACCCGACGACAAAGCTCGTCCCACATGTGCTCTATGGGGTTCAGGTCCGGGCTGTTGGCTGGCCACAGCATCCTGTTGACCCTGGCCTGCTGGATGAAGGTGCTTACAGCTGCAGAGCGATGGGGAGGTGCGTTGTCATGCTGAAGAATCGCACGAGGGCCGATCGCTTGGAGGGCTGGAACGACCAGGGGTTGCAGGATCTCATTCTGGTAGCGGACACCGGTCAAATTGCCTACATGGTACAGAGGTGTCCTTTGACGTGTGCTGATCCCTCCTCAGACCATCACAGAGCCTCCGCCAAAACGCTGTCGTTCCAGAACAGCGCCTTCTGCGAAGCGATCTCCGCGACGCCTCCACACTCGGATGCGACCATCAGCAGGTTCCAAGCAAAAGCGGGACTCATCTGTAAAGAACACCTGAGCCCACTGCTGACGTTGCCACCTCACATGTTGAGTGCACCAGGCTCGGCGAGCTGCTCGGTGATTCGCAGTCAGGGTTGTTCCTCGGACTGGACGCCTTGCACGCAAGCCAAAGTTGTGTAAGCGGTTTCGGATCGTCTGACCACTAACAACAGTGTTGGTGGTAGCTTGTAGGCGTTGCCTAATGTTGTTTGCCGTAGCCATTCTTCGTTGCATGGCCTGCCTCTGAATGAAGCGATCCTCTCTTTGTGTGGTGACTCTGGGCCGACCAGAACGTTGTCGCTCCTGAACTCTTCCAGTTGCGTGGAATCTCTGATGATGACAGAGGGAGCCACTGCAAGCCTCTGGGCCACTAGCCTGGCAGCAACACCGTCTTGTAGCCATCCTATTGCCCTTCCCCTATCCGAATTGCTCAGTTTTCTTCGTGGGGGCATGTTGCTACTGTGCATAATTGTGTCAGCGTGTCAACCTTTAAACACAAGCTGGTGAGCGATGTTCATAGCCAGGACCCTGTTGTAGCACGTGCATCACAACCTTTTGCCCTGGCATGCGTTCCGCAAATTTCATGGGGCTATAAAAAACACCCTTTTTCTTCCAAAATGCAGAAGCTTTTGAGAAGTCCCACAAAGGGAAATAACTCTGCCTGCCAAACAAAATTCTAGGTCAAGATTCATTGTTCATTTGTTAATTCAAACACATTAATCTTTTAATTATTATGTCGATGTTTAATTTTTTGGCAATTTTTTATAATTAGATCCGTTTTTTCAACCGATCCTTAACTTTTTTTGAAGAGTGTACTTCGACCGCCAAAAGGTTAGTTTTGATGGATTTTTTGAATGAAAATCCAACAGACACAGACGTGGCAAACAAAATAGGCTATGGCCGAGAGCATACACTGACAATTGTCCAGAAATTTGTTTTCATCTGAAGAATCCATTTTCGAGCGCCAAAAATCAAAAACAAACCATCAACATAGGGGGCGTGAGGCATGAGGTCCTCCCAAAAAAAGACATGATATATACGTGATACGTGAGGCGTGAGGCGAAGTAGCGTTGCTTAGGCAATTATCGCTGCGAGGAACGCACGGCAGCAGTGGAAAACAGAAGTGATGTCAGTCTCGCAGAAGGGGTCTATGTTGACCAACATTTGGTGTATTCCCTGTAGATGCACTTCCTGTAGGTGTTGTTCCTGAATACAGGGAATACACCCGGGTGCATTTCCTGTAGATTTTCTTAAGTCTCGTTGGAGGTCATGTGACATTTTGCTTCACCCTCCAAAATAACGTTTTTACCCAAAGTTTATTGACCTAGAAACGTGATGTCACAAACATTCACCCCAAAGTACAAAGAAAATACTGATATCGGCATGTTCACTTTAGTCACAACTAATGAGTCCTAATAACGATACTGATGTAACCACTCGACCAGCACGCCGCGGTATCGCTGTGCCGACAGCTGTTAAAGACATGTTAATAATATGTTCTTACTCCTGCTGTGTAGTGAAGTAAATAATAATAATAATACGAGAATTTATAACGCGCACATATTTCTTAGGGAAAACACCAACAGGAAATGCACCTACAGCCGTGAAATGCACCTACAGGGAATGCATCCACTTGACTTTTGGTCGACTTGGACCCGAGCGTAGCGTCTCTTGGTGATTTTTATCTCTCAAGGGACAGTGCACGTGGCACGTACCTCACCTCTACCCATAGACTGGGGCTGGATGGAGTGGGGGTGGTTGTTTTGACTGGAAAAGCGCTGGAGATAAATGAAGGGGCTTGATAGAAAGAAGAGGGGGTGGGGGGGTGTGAGAGCGGGGTTGTGAACAGGGAGGGAATTTCAAGCTGGAGAGTGAAAAGTCACTGTTAGATATATATATATATATGAAGTTAAAGTTAATCTTTTCTATTTTTTGGCTAAGCCTAATATGTTCGGGAATGGATACAGACAACGATTTAGAAAGCTTGAAACGGAGCGAATCGGTTGTGCAAGCTTCCATTGTTTTGTTATAGTACGAATAAAGGAGTACGATACTATGATCTACCCGGCGACACTTTGATAAACTAGAAACTCCTTTTCATAACCGACTGCCATACACGTAACCCCGTTTTAAATTAGGTACGTTACCCGCACATCACCTCTCCTGTCATTTATCACAGCTTCGGCCCCTGGTGATTATAATCAACAACAAAAATGTGTGTCTTGTGCAGTGTGTTAAGTGTGTCTCACTGCGTGTGTGGTGCAGCGTGCGTCGTGCAGCCAGCAGCAATGGAGAGCCTAGTGGAAGACGTGGGGGGCTGGGGACGCTTCCAGTGGTTCATGGTGGGCACCATCAAATGGGGCATGATGCCTATCGCCTGGAGCATGATGCAGATGGCCTTCGCCGGGCTTGTGCCCGACTGGTGGTGTCTGCCCGACTCCCCCCTCAACTCCTCCCACGGCAACTGGTCACGTGACAACAACACGTACCAAGTGTGTAAGATCCCGGGCAGCGGGGGTCAGTCATGTGACGGTCACGTGGTCTTTGATACCTCTGTGCGAACCGTGGTCAACGAGGTGAGACTGTGAGACTGTCGTGTAACGCCAAACTAAAAGTTTAAAGTATTATATGGAGTCCGTTCTTCTCGCTTCCACCGTTTTTAAAAGTACTGTTTTACGCTTTCTGCTCAATGTCAATACGAAGTGACCATTTCAGTGTTTCGTTGTCCTGCAGCTAATACAAACAGATTAAAAAGTTATTTTGTTCACCTTTGTTATTGTCGGCCGCGAGCCAACTGCGGCACGTCACAGTCAATACAGGTAAATTACTTGTTACTCTGAGAGCAATAAATACTACCAAAAACGGCAGATATGTTACTGTCCGGGTGTACTTTTCAAGAACATGAATTCATTTTAAAAATATAGACACGCTCTTTCTGATCACATGCACTATCATTTCAAATCACACAACCATCAAAACTGTTGCTGCAGTCATTTTAGTGCAGGAGGAAGCTCTTGTATATCGACACCATGGCTAAAAGTAGGCCTACAATTTAATGTTTGGGGAAATAGGCACAAAAGCATTTACTTCGTTCGGGAATATAATTTGATTCCCTTTTGGGGGCGTTTTTACATACGTATATCCCTAAAACAACCTTCAAAACGTGTGCGTTTATGTACAGGGCTTGTACGTCTGAGCCTAGCGAAGAGGCAACTATAAGAGAAAAAACAGACTTAGGGGTTCCGTGATGACCGTCGTCTACGTTATCGGCCTTTTCTAGCTAAAGAGAAACAAGTAATGTTTCAACTTGTGATATGGTTTTTGCCCACTGCCACACGAGCATACTCCGAGAACATTTTTGGCAGGGCCGGCAGGTGACTCTTGACTCAGTCGTGAGTAGAAATGCAAGCGCCGATCATCTACGTCGCCGTCATGTAGCTTGCATACACACATAATTATCCCGTGTTGGGGAACGATAACGTAACACAAAAACACAAATATTGAACAAAAAAGACAAAAAATAATTTGGGGGACTTTTCAAAATCTACGGGTCGTTTCTTTTTTACATGGGGTGTGAACAGTTGTTTTCTTCCTATGTTGATGTTACTCGTGTAGTGTTCCCTTTTCTGAGTTCGAACTTACACAAAAACAAACAAAAACAGCTAGTTTACTCGGTGCATTCAGAAAAGTTGTTTTCTTCCTGAATACATCTTTTGTTTTTGTAGGGTTCAGTAAACGCTTATGATTTTTCACATTTCTACTTTCACAGTTTAAAACCTTTCCAAACTTAGAGAGTGACTTTTTTCAACACTGAGTTTTGCGACGAATGTGTGTAGTTCTAAAATGTTTCCAAAAAGTAACGCGCGCCCAATCATTAGCCGAGAAAGCGGTACTGTATATATATATATATATACTAGATGATTACCCGCTTCGCCGGGTACCGGCTTCGCCGGGAAGAAGTAAAGCCGAATACCAGGCTGCGCCTGGGACCCGGCTTTGCCGGGTGTACGCCGGCTTCGCCGGCGCACGAAGGAAAGGAGATAAACGCGCAAAACACTGGAGACCTTCTAAAAATAGTAACGTGCAGTGACCTTCTAAAAATAGTAACGTAGTAACGGGAATATGGATTGACGCCACACGGAGGAAGGGAGATAATCGCGGCTGAAAACACTGGAGAAGATAAGGAAGAGTTACTGGTAGTGGATCCCGACAACAACAAAAAAACCCAAAAAACAAATCGGTTCAGCGCGCACAGCGCTGCGCGCTGAGAGCACGTGTTGAAATATCTCATCGATGAGGTTGTGTCCGGGGTGTAGCTGAATACGGTGTCCAAATTTGAAAAAGATCCACCGAGAACTTTGGCCGTGCATCGCGAACAGACAGACAGACAGACAGACAGACAGACAGACAGACAGACAGACACTAGTCGTATATATATATAGATGTGTGTGTGTGTGTGTGTGTGTGTGTGTTGTTTTGTTTTTTTGCTTACATTTTCTGCTTTCATTACAGTGGTCGTTGGTTTGTGACCTTAAATACGTCAAATCCATGATGACGTCACTACAGATGGGAGGCGTACTGATTGGAGCGCTGATGAGCGGTCAGGTTGCCGACACTTTCGGTCGTCGCCTGACGGTATACGTGACGTTACTGTGTCACTGCACGACGTCACTAGTGGCGGCGTTCTCCGTGACGTGGCAGATGTTCATCGTGATGCGGGTGCTGATCGGCGTGACACTGGGAGTGTATCTGGTCGCCTCCTTCTCCTACCCCATAGAGTTCGTCAGCCCCAAGTACAGACAGGTAGCATATTTGTCGAGCGGTCAAACTGAGAAGAGACGCTTAGAATGCTACTTTAAGGCAGATAACTTTATATTTTCTGACAGCTTAATGTCTGTAGATTTCAATGAGACAGATCGTCAGTGTGGCACCTAGCAGAAACCAAGGAGAATCTGCATAAAGTTGACTTTGGGGATTAAATCCCTTGCTGAACGCACGGTGGGGATCGAACCCACACCGATCGAGACAACTATTTTAAAGCTGTGGTCTATTTATGACTTTCCGGGGCTACGAGTTTGAAAAGATAGGGCTGAAAATCATGTACAGAATTCTGTACAGCAAACGCTACCCGAAACCCCACCTATACGGTGTGTATGACCTTGAGAGCTTCAGTCAACGCTTGAATTATGCAGTGATAACATCCGGTTTGCTCTCTCAAGACTGATCATATTTTATCTTCTGGAGAGATCAATGGGAAAAAATAAACGCCCCGGCGAAGATTCGAACTCTCCACCTCGAGATTTCGTGTCTGATGTCCTAACCACTAGGCTACTGCGCCAATTGAGAACAAGAAGGAACAACATTGATATGAATTCATTTTATGTTATTCTTGAAGCAGCATGATTTATATCTCTATCCGCCCACTGTTCAGAAGTGAATACATGTATAACTATTTTTTTGATGTCTGTTTTCAACTGCACAGAGCTTTGGAGAGATTCAATTACTGTTCTTCTCATTTTTCTTGCATGTTGTAAATAAAAATATTGCAGCTAATGCATGGCGTGAATGTCGTGTAGCATGACGGTGTGAACATGTACTGCGATTCCGTGAAACATGTTTGCAAATAAAGGCATGTTTGAATGGTAATGTTTACGTTTTTGCAACGCATGAATGGTAATTCAAGCGTAGAATGATATAAAATTATTATTTTTCAAGACCTCGAAATGTCGGGGCCGATGTCTTAACCGCTATAGGTGGAGTGGCCTATAGCGGTTAAGACATCGGCCCCGACATTTCGAGGTCTTGAGTTCGAATCCCTGCCAAGTCATTTATTTTTTCTGCTCGATCCTTCTTGAAAAGTATGCTCAGCTCTGACAGAGCAAACCGGATGTTACCACTGCAAAATTCAAGCGTTGACTGAAGCTCTCAAGGTCATACACGCCGTATAGGTGGGGAAGCGTTTGCTGTACAGAATTCTGTACATGATTTTCAGCCCTATCTTTTCAAACTCGTAGACCGGATAGTCATAAATAGACCACAGCTTTAAAAGCCACCCAGGGGAAGGGACCCTAATCTGAATCGGCTACTAATTGGACCACGTCCTGTTCGGACAAACTAACAGTGCCAGAGTGCTCAAAACAACGTCATTCGCCACATTTTCCCTCTGGATAACGTGTACATGTCAAAACAGTTGCGGAGGTGCACACTACAAAACCGTTAGGCTTTTTCACTTGCTACACTTCTGACATCGCCGGTCACTCTAAATTTCACGCTTCAAACTGGCCACTTCCTATCAACAGACACAGCTATTAAGCACGCACAATTTGCTATATTTGACAGCTGAGACTTTATTTGTTACATTTTAGCAGTGTTGGTCCCGTCGTTCTGGCGTAAACAAGAAATAGTAGCAAAATCTCAAAGAATCTGTGTCTCCCCTAAAATAGACCACCTTCAACACATATAGACTGTAAAGAAAAGGTAAAGACTTCTTTCAGTCATGCAGTTAAGAAGCTTGGCGTACAGGGAGTATTTTGCATACCGATGATCGAGCACAATACTTTGTTGACCACTCGGTTTTGGACACACTCGTAAAGGGCAAACTACATCTGCGCAATCGTCACTACTCTACATGCTGCGATAGGGATTGTGACGAGTACTTGGCCTGTTTTCTTTTCACGCAACGTGTAGCAGGATGGGGAAAAAAAGAATTACCTCAATAATCTGCAGTGCGTCGTCTGTGCCGCTGACTCTGCGCAGGTATAATTTGCCCCTTATGTCCCTGTATTCAGGAGTCAGGGTTGACAAGAAATAATGAAAAGAATGACTGCTATCCTCCCAAAACTGCTTGGTGCTAAAAATAAAGGTCACACTGATCTTCTTCACAGTTGAACACTCCCTGCATCGGCGTGTGTTGTTTCATATTCTTTACAGTCTGTCATGTCGTTACTAGATAGATGTGGCTGACATAGTGGGCTTCCAAACCGATATGGTTCAGCACGTGTGTCACTGCGACTGCCTCTGTGATGTGCACCAGGCAAGTCGTTGTTTGTGTTTTGTCTGTGCGACTGACCTGTAACTCGCTCGGAGATTTCTTGCGGCGGGCACGTGCAAAAGGCCAGCTGTTCGTGTTGACCAGACATAACAATGGCGGCCGAGTCGTTATCCCACCTGAGATCAAAGTAGTCTGTTTTCCCTTTCCGTGGATATCCCACGATGTTAAAGGACACGTAGTTTCTAAACAGTGTCTGCAGCATAGATGCCAGCGCAGTCGGAAAACACGTTGTATCAATCTTCCTGTGCTGGATGTTTTGCGATTTCGAAGAAAGTACCGTAATGGAGAGTCAAAATGTTGCTGCTCTATGGCAGGCAACTCCCTTGTCCAATGCTGGCCGCATGTGGGGTGCATCCGGGCCCAATGTGGGGTGCGGCCTGGCTCAAAGCGGGCTGGATGTTGGATGGCCACACGTGGGGAGCATGTGTATTGCCCATATAGGACTCACACCAATACCATTTGCGTTTCCAGTGTGGGTCCTATATTGGTTGCCCAGATCAGCCCCATCCGTGCTCATGGTGGGGTGTACCCTTGTCGAATGCTAGCCGCATATGGGGTGCATACGGGCCCAACGTTGGGTGCGCCCTGGCTCAAAGCGGGCTGCATGTTGGATGCATCCTGGCCGAAAGTGGGTCACATGTGGGGAGTATGAGTATTGCCCAGATAGGACCCAAACCAATACCATTTGCATTCCAGTATGGGTCCTAGATAGCCCCATATGTGAGCACATATGGGGCCAATCTGGGGCACATCTGGGCGTGCTGGCTGGGTAGCTCTGCTGTATGTGGGAAACATAAGGGGTAAATGTGGGCGGCATTTCTCCACTCCATTTGTGGTTACCCCAGATACTACCCATATGGGACGCAGATCGGCTAACAAGGACCCAGAAGACATGTGCAAAATAACATGGGGTCGATATGGGGCTCACATGCGTTGCTGGTAGGGATGGACTTTTTACACAGATTCGTGATGGCCTCTTCAATACAGTACCACCACTGTCACTCTGACAATGAATCTACACTGTCTATGGCAATGACTAAAGCACCACCACCGTCACTCCGGCAATGAATACAAGACCACCACTGTCACTGGCAATAAATACGGCAACACCACTGTCACTCTGGCAATCAAACCAGCACCACCACTGTCACTGGCAATGAATACAGCAACACCATTGTCACTCTGGCAATGAATAAAGCACCACCACTGTCACTGGCAACGAATACAGCAACACCATTGTCACTCTGGCAATGAATAAAGTACCACCACTGTCACTGGCAATGATTAAGGCACCACCACTGAATACACCACAAACACTGTCACTCTGGCAATGATTAAAGCACCACTACTGTCACTCTGACAATAAATACTGCAACACCACTGTCAATCCGGCAATGAATACTGCACCACCATTGTAAATCTGGCAATGAATACAGCACCACTACCGTCATTCTGACAATGAATACATCATCAACACTGTCAATCTGGCAATGTATACAGCAACACCACTGTCACTCTGACAAGGACTAAAGCACCACCACTGTCACTCTGCCAATGACTTAAGCACCACCACTGTCACTCTGACAATAAATAAAATACCACCACTGTCACTCTGACAATGCCTAAAGCACCATCACTGTCAATCTTGCAATCAATGCAGCACCACTAGTGTCACCCTCGCAATGAATACAGCACTACCACTGTCAATCTGGCAATGACTAGAGCACCACTACTTAAAGTCTGGCAATGACTAAAGAACTACCACTGTCACTCTGACAATGAATAGATCCCCACCACTGTATGTCACTCTTGAAATGAATACAGCACCACCACTGTCACTCTGACAATGAATACAGCACCACCACTGTCACTCTGACAATGAATACAGCACCACCACTGTCACTCTGACAATGAATACAGCACCACCACTATCACTCTGGCAATGAATACAGCAACAGCACTGTCACTCTGACAATGAATACAGCACCACCACTATCACTCTGACAATGAATAGATCCCCACCACTGTATGTCAATCTGGCAATGAATACAGCACCACCACTGTCACTCTGACAATGAATACAGCAACAGCACTGTCACTCTGGCAATGAATACAACACCACCACTGTCACTCTGGCAATGAATACAGCACCACCACTGTCACTCTGACAATGAATACAGCACCACCACTATCACTCTGACAATGAATACAGCACCACCACTGTCACCCTTGCAATGAATACAGCACCACCACTGTCACCCTTGCAATGAATACAGCACCACCACTGTCACTCTGACAATGAATACAGCACCACCACTATCACTCTGGCAATGAATACAGCAACAGCACTGTCAATCTGGCAATGAATACAACACCACCACTGTCACTCTGACAATGAATACAGCAACAGCACTGTCACTCTGACAATGAATACAGCACCACCACTATCACTCTGGCAATGAATACAGCAACAGCACTGTCAATCTGGCAATGAATGCAGCAACAGCACTGTCACTCTGACAATGAATACAGTACCACCACTGTCACCCTTGCAATGAATACAGCACCACTACTGTCATTCTGGCAACGTGTACAGTACCACCACTGTCGTTCTGGTACATGCCATGGATCCACCACTTTCGTTGAGGGTACTTGGTACAGGGCCACAGTAAATATAGCACTTAGCATTGCACCGCTACTGTCATGCTGGTACTTGACATAGTTCCAGCACGGTATTGATTACAGCAATACTGTCACACTGACACCTAGCATGTCACCACTACTGTCATATTAGTACTGGTTACAGCACCAACACTATCATTCCGGTACTGATTACAGCATTACTGTCACACTGACACCTAGCATGGCACCACTACTGTCATGCTAGTACTGGGTAAATCACCAACACTATCATTCCGGTACTGATTACAGCATTACTGTCACACTGACACCTATCATGGCACCACTACTGTTATGCTAGTACTGGGTAAATCACCAACACTATCATTCCGGTACTGATTACAGCATTACTGTCACACTGACACCTAGCATGGCACCACTACTGTCATGCTAGTACTGGGTAAATCACCAACACTATCATTCTGGTACTGATTACAGCATTACTGTCACACTGACACCTAGCATGGCACCACTACTGTCATGCTAGTACTGGGTAAATCACCAACACTATCATTCCGGTACTGATTACAGCATTACTGTCACACTGACACCTAGCATGGCACCACTACTGTCATGCTAGTACTGGGTAAATCATCAACACTATCATTCGGTAATGAGCACAGCACCACCACTATCAGTCTGGCACATTGCGTGTCAGCATCACAATCATTCTGCTCCAGAATACAGGACAGGGTACAGTACCACCCCTGTAGTTCTGCCACCTATAGCAATAGCATGGCACCTCTAATTTCATTTTAGTACCAGTTAATACACAGCACTTAGACTTGAATGTAAACTGGGACCGCACTTATCACTCTCAGTATGGCACCACTCCGAACTAGACTAAGCTTGTAACTGTGAACTTTGGCATCGGTATATCTAACTGTGTGTGTGTGTGTGTGTGTGTGTGTGTGTGTGTGTGTGTGTGTGTGTGTGTGTGTGCGAGTGTGCGTGTGTGTGTGTGTGTGTGTGTGATCAGGTCGTGGCCTTCCTTCCTGGCTGGAGTGCCGGGGTGTCCATATTCGCTCTGACGGCCTGGCTGGCCCCTAACTGGAGTTACGTGCACATTGGTTCTGCTGTGCTGGGTGTTCCCTACCTCTTCACCTGGTTGTGAGTTTTCTTTTCTCCTTAGCCTTTTTTTCAAATCAGATAATTCGGATAATTGGGTTCCATTAACACCATAAATGAATACTAAAATTACTTCTACTGAAGGCAACCTAACAAGTTCCAACAATTTGAAAGGAAAACAGGATTATGTCAGATAACAAACTCAAACAGAAGCAACAGTACATGTAAAGTATTCAATCAATCAATCAATCAATATGAGGCTTATATCGCGCGTATTCCGTGGGTACAGTTCTAAGCGCAGGGATTTTTTTTAAATGTATTTATTTATTTATTATTTTTTTAATTTTTTTTATGCAATTTATATCGCGCACATATTCAAGGCACAGGGAATTATTTATGCCGTGTGAGATGGAATTTTTTCTTCACAATACATCACGCATTCACATCGGCCAGCAGATCGCAGCCATTTCGGCGCATATCCTACTTTTCACGGCCTATTATTCCAAGTCACACGGGTATTTTGGTGGACATTTTTATCTATGCCTATACAATTTTGCCAGGAAAGACCCTTTTGTCAATCGTGGGATCTTTAACGTGCACACCCCAATGTAGTGTACACGAAGGGACCTCGGTTTTTCGTCTCATCCGAAAGACTAGCACTTGAACCCACCACCTAGGTTAGGAAAGGGGCGAGAAAATTGCTAACGCCCTGACCCAGGGTCGAACTCGCAACCTCTCGCTTCCGAGCGCAAGTGCGTTACCACTCGGCCACCCAGTTCAATCTAATCAACATCAACAGTTGGGTCTGTAGTGTCAGTAACGAATCCAGCGACTACTGCATTGATATTATGATGTGCGATTTCTTTGTTGTAAAAGTTACAGTGTGCTCGCTGCATGGGCTGACTATCATGAAACCCTCTCGCGCTTAAATACTTAATACGTGTGTTTGTTGAAACTTGATAAAGCTTTTCTTCTTCACAGTGTGATTCCAGAAAGTTTCCGGTGGCTGGCGACCAAAGGCCGTCTTGACGAAGCAGAGGCGGTACTTGAGCGTGTCGCGCGAATCAACGGGCGTGCCAAACCACGTGACGTCAGGAAGAGACTACAGCAGGTGGCAGAGGAGGAGAGGAGGACGGGTCAAGGGCGTCGCTACACCTACCTGGATGTCTACAGGGGCTGGCGCATGGCCGTCACCACTCTCGTCCTCAACGGCGTCTGGTGAGCGAGAAAGTAACGTGAGGTAAAAACCTTCATCTCTGGCGTCTGTGGGGGCCTGGTAAGCTCAGTTAGTACAGCAATGGATTTGTGATGGGTTCGAATCCGGGCCGGGACTTTCACAGGTCAACCACTGTGGCACGCAAAGCACCTATAGGCCATCCTCCCAGAAGTGCAAGTGGCTGATTAAACCTGAAAAAGCGCACACCTTGGTAGCTTTCCACTGGTGGTACACGGTAACCCGAATTTCCCAGCGATGGGACAATAAAGTTATGATAATGAAATTGTGAAAAATTAGTCCACAACTCTTCCGTAGCGCATAGAAAAACCGACAGTTATTTCCGGACATTGACTACATGTATTTATCCTCTGTGTGTGCAGGTTCTCGCTGTCGTTCTGTTACTACGGTATTTCTTTTGGCGTGACGGGACTGAGCGGCAACATCTACCTCAACATCTTCCTCATGACTTTGGTGGAGATCCCCCCGAACTTCTCCACCATCTTTCTCGCCAACAGGTCCTGTCTGTCTGTCTGTCTGTCTGACTCTGTGTCCTTCCATCCATCTGCCTGTACGGTGCTCATGGCGATATGCAACTTAAAGCACGTGCTTATTATGTGCACTTGTGTCTGCTCTATGAAACTGTGTGTAAAGGTACCTTCCTTCTGGTATGCAATCGTGTACACCATAGATCTGTCCAGGCTTTGACACGGGTTACAAGCATTCTTCTGCTTGGGCACATGCCAAGAATCATAAGTATAGTTACTTCATTTGCAGACTGCACTCTAAACTGAAGTGTTCTACATTTGAACACCCTTTTTGTAACCTGTTTTGAACACAGTGAGACATAGTATATAATCATACCAGAAAAGTAGAACACATATATGGTAAACACTAGTTTTCATGGTGAGCACTAGTTTTTACTATGTGTGCCACTTTTGCAAGTAGAATTATGTACTATGTAACACTGTGTTCCAAACTGGTTACAAAAAGGGTGTTCGAAAGTGGAACACTTCAGTTTAGAGTGTGGAAGGTATTTGTAGAAATGCTTTTGCAGATTGACATTGGTGACAGTTACGAACTTGGTTGAGAAAAACATAGTCACTCCGCGCAGAAAGCAAGCAAGTTATAGATATATCTGTTTGGTATTTGTGCTAGTGGAAGAATACTCCTGTAACAAGTGAAAGTCTGGAGGGATTTAATGGTGATTTACAAGGCGGTCTACACGGGAAGGATGGTATCTTTAATGATGGTAATGTTTTAAATGACGTAGTTATAGCAAAAGAATAATGCGTAGTTTAACTTAGGATCCAACCAGACTGATCGTTGCACTGATTGTTGTTTTCTTTCTCTCATTAACAACAGGTTGGGACGTCGTTGGACGTGCTTGATTTTCTTCACGCTGTGCTCGGTGTCCAGCTTTGGTATCCTGGTGGTAAATGAGACA
>NC_090248.1:17341579-17441579 GCF_037325665.1 Littorina saxatilis | reverse complement strand
GCTTGTTTTTAATCCAAATATAACATATTTATATGTTTTTGGAATCAGAAAATGATGGAGAATAAGATGAAAGGAAATTTGGATCGTTTTATAAAAAAAATTTTTTTTTTACAATTTTCCGATTTTTAATGACCAAAGTCATTAATTAATTTTTAAGCCACCAAGCTGAAATGCAATACCGAAGTCCGGGCTTCGTCGAAGATTACTTGACCAAAATTTCAACCAATTTGGTTGAAAAATGAGGGCGTGACAGTGCCGCCTCAACTTTCACGAAAAGCCGGATATGACGTCATCAAAGATATTTATCCAAAAAATGAAAAAAACGTTCGGGGATATCAATCCCAGGAACTCTCATGTAAAATTTCATAAAGATCGGTCCAGTAGTTTGGTCTGAATCGCTCTACACACACACACAGACAGACAGACAGACAGACAGACACACACACATACACCACGACCCTCGTCTCGATTCCCCCCTCTACGTTAAAATATTTAGTCAAAACTTGACTAAATATAACAAAAGAGGAGCTACAACCGCATTACAACCATGTCTAAAACAAAAAGGCCCACTTTGGCACTACTTTCACCTCACTGGCTCAATTCAATGCTTCACTCTTTAACGATATCAGTGTCGACCCCAATGATGTGGCCCAAAACCCCATATCTCGTGATCCCTCATGGACAATGAAAGAAATGAATTTTGACACAGAATATTGTACAGCTACAAAGGATGATCAGTTATTACTCAGGATACAAGCCCTTGAGCACATTGATACTGTATACAAAGGCCATGTTCATGTTTACACAGACGGGTCAGTTTTGGATGACAAGAAGGCTGGCGCAGCTTTTGTAATCCCCAGCGATGACCTGACTGGGAAATTTAAACTGTGCAACAGAAACTCGATCTTCTCAGCTGAGCTCCTTGCCATCTGCATGTCGCTTGTTCATCTCAATCTCAAGAACACTCCTCCTCAAAAGATAGCTATATTCTCTGACTCCAAAGCAACCATTGAAGCATTAAGAACTAACAAAAGATCAAAAAGACAGGATCTTGTCATTGCCATAAAGGAGCTGGCAAATAAAATTATAAACAAGTCGCGTAAGGCGAAAATACAACATTTAGTCAAGCTCAGTCGAACTCATAGAATGAAACTGAACGCACTGCATTTTTTCACAAGATCGGTCCAGTAGTTTAGTCTGAATCGCTCTACACACACACACACACACGCACAGACAGACAGACAGACACACACACACACACACACACACACACACACACACACACACACACACACACACACACACACACACACACACCACGACCCTCGTCTCGATTCCCCCTCTATGTTAAAACATTTAGTCAAAACTTGACTAAATGTAAACAAGTCGCGTAAGGCGAAAATACAACATTTAGTCAAGTAGCTGTCGAACTCACAGAATGAAACTGAACGCAATGCCATTTTTCAGCAAGACCGTATACTCGTAGCATCGTCAGTCCACCGCTCATGGCAAAGGCAGTGAAATTGACAAGAAGAGCGGGGTTGTAGTTGCGCTAAGAAGGATAGCACGTTTTTCTGTACCTCTCTTTGTTTTAACTTTCTGAGCGTGTTATTAATCCAAACATATCATATCTATATGTTTTTGGAATCAGGAACCGACAAGGAATAAGATGAAAGTGTTTTTAAATTGATTTCGACAATTTAATTTTGATAATAATTTTTATATATTTAATTTTCAGAGCTTGTTTTTAATCCAAATATAACATATTTATATGTTTTTGGAATCAGAAAATGATGGAGAATATGATAACGTAAATTTGGATCGTTTTATAAATTTTTATTTTTTTTTACAATTTTCCGATTTTTAATGACCAAAGTCATTAATTAATTTTTAAGCCACCAAGCTGAAATGCAATACCGAAGTCCGGGCTTCGTCGAAGATTACTTGACCAAAATTTCAACCCATTTGGTTGAAAAATGAGAGCGTGACAGTGCCGCCTCAACTTTCACGAAAAGCCGGATATGACGTCACCAAAGACATTTATCCAAAAAATGAAAAAAACGTTCGGGGATATCAATCCCAGGAACTCTCATGTAAAATTTCATAAAGATCGGTCCAGTAGTTTGGTCTGAATCGCTCTACACACACACACACACACACAGACAGACAGACAGACAGACAGACAGACACACACACACACACACACATACACCACGACCCTCGTCTCGATTCCCCCCTCTACGTTAAAATATTTAGTCAAAACTTGACTAAATATAAAAAGGAAGCGAGATTAACCTGGTCTGGTGTCCAGCACACGTGAACGTGCCTGGCAACGAGAGAGCAGACAAAGCCGCTAAAGAAGCTGCCTAAGGCATAGGCGCCTCCGAGGTAGACCTGCCATTGTCTGCTTCTGAGATCAGTAGCCTTACAGACTCTCTTCTCTGGAGAGAATGGAGGAACAAATACATGCACACGGCTATAAGCTCTGGCTGGCTCATTCGGGAAGCCCCATCAAAACAGATGAACACCTATAATGCATGCCCACGTGTAATAAAAAGGATTAACCGCCTAAGGGCAGAAGCTGGGAACTACCAATTTCTGGAGCTTAAATGCACCTGTCAATCCGACCTCAGCATTGCTCATTTGACTTTGGAGTGTGATTTGAACTCATGCCACTTTCAACCCCTGACTCAGTTTATAAACTCGAATAGAAATATCCTGCCAAATGCCCCAAATGAAAAATTAAGCTATCTTTTAAATTTTAATATAGACCTTGGGTGGCAAGGTCCCAAACTTATCGCTGGACTTGTGTACACGCACCCACTTGGTCCCTGGATATGAAGAGACATTGCTGCAGCTGACGCCATTGCTTCTCATATAGCTACTTTATATTTTTATCAGAACCTTTAATAATACCATTTTATATCCAAGTATCTCTTATTACCATTTTTAATTAGATGAGCGAGAGTGTGCGGGGGGTGGGAGGGTGGTGATCGAACCACTGTACATAAAGGGAAAGTTTGTGTGCGCGCCTGTGTGTGTTTTTAATCTAAGACAAATGTCGCCAATGTTTTTACAGAGTGACGTTAAATAAACGATTTTATCATCAATTTATCTCTCTGTATGTTCATGGATTCCTTTGCGAATGCATAACAGTTTTTATAGGGCTTAGAAATAAGCTCTAAAATTCTCAATCCTGTTCGATTGGACTTCGCCTCCAAAGGTGATTGTGGTGTCTCGGCACTCGGTTACATTGTTAAAAAAGGTCGCCACTCCTCAGAATAGATTAGCTTGTAGCGACAAGTACCGTCAGGAAGGTACTTCGGACTGCGAATATCCACCAATTGTGGATCCCCAGAAGTGTCTGAGATCAAGAAAGTCCTTGAAGAATGTGTGGTCCATCTGGACAACTTTGTAAGGTTGTCTTTTTCTTGCAAAGGTGATGACTTCGACGTATTCGGCAGGCCTTCTCCTTAGTTTGTTTTTGATAGCGATAGCGAAAGTACAGAGTCCACTTTCATCCAGGTATGACCTTTCTCAGGAAACTTTTGGAAAACGACTTTTCCTTGACTGACTACAAAGTAAAGATGGGCGTTTCCCAAGACTATGAAACTGTGGCTCTGGTACCCACAGCCGTCATTGTAGAGAATGATTGCCTTGGTGTTTTTGCCAACTGTTGCTTTTGACTTCTCTTTTTGACTCATCCCAAAAGTAGCAAGCAACCTCTGTGTCACTCAAGTTGTAGGCCCTACAATGTGAAGTAGTGGCAGCACAGCTTGGTCTTGAAGTATTTGTCATTTGCTTAGATACATAGGGCCAACAAGTGGACCTGCAAATACATGGTGAAACTTGGACATCACCATTCTCTTTAGCAACCCTCTTGTCAATTTTCTTTTATTTGCAAGCTTCGTCTTTGTGTTGAACTGATGTGCATCTGGTGCACATGCTATGGGATGTTTCCGTACTTGGATTCACAGCAAACGTTGCATTCATAGTGTTTGGGGTTGATGAATCACAATGTTTGGTTTGCTTCACTACTTCCATTGCTCATGGAAGATAGTGACTTTGTTTCCAAGCGAAAGCTGCACCATCAATTGACCCCTGCTCGCTCATGCGGAGCTTGCACCAGACAGAGCAAACATGACTCCTAATGCAAACAAGTCGAGCAGATAACGTTTTCGTCATGCTTTACAGTTGTTGGGTCCATGCAGTCCACAGGAAACTGACCACGATAATGGACACAATACACCCACAAAACACAATCAGAGTCCATACAAACAGTGATGTCATCTATGAGTTCCGTTTCAAAATCCCATTGTATAGAACTTTTATTCAGGCACACACAGCACACCAACCTAAGATCTTCAAGCGAAGAGAATTGGCTTTCAGGTGTCTTCTTCTTCTTCTGCGTTCGTGGGCTGAAACTCCCTCGTACACTCGTGTTTTTTGCACGAGTGGAATTTTACGTGTATGACCGTTTTTTACCCCGCCATTTAGGCAGCCATACGCCGTTTTCGGAGGAAGCATGCTGGGTATTTTCGTGTTTCTATACTGTTCAAAAAAAGAAACGCATAGTTGCTACTTGCCAAATTTGTTTTATTTTTCGAAAAAATTAACAGAAAATCCAATATTTAGATTATTTGTTTGAAATTTGGTATGGACACAGTTGAATGCACACACAGTTCATTTGCATCTTCAAATCAATCAGTCAATCAATACGATTGGGTGCCGAGGCTGTCAAGTCAGTAGGGGGTGTGACTGCCTTGAGCAGCAACAACTGCCCGGCACCTTCTGGGCATGGACTGGATCAGATGCCGGATATCTTGCTGTGGGATGGTGTCCCACTCCTCCTGAAGTGCCTGCAATAGATCGCGGTGATTTGCCGGCGCTTCTTCTCGCCTGCGCACACGTCTGTCCAATTCATCCCAGAGGTGTTCTATCGGGTTCATGTCTGGCGACATGGATGGCCAGGGAAGCACCTGGACATGGTGGTCGGTGAGGAACTGGGTGGTGAGTCGTGCTGTGTGCGGGCGAGCGTTGTCCTGCTGGAATATGGCATCCTGGTCAGCCAGAAGAGGAAGGGCGTGTGGGCGCAGAATTTCCTCCACGTATCGCTGGGCAGTTATGCGCCCTTGGACGTGCACCAGGGTGCTCCTTCCAGCGGTATTGATCGCCCCCCACACCATGACGCCTCCACCACCATGAACGGGTGCCTCATCCACACAGTTGGGCGCGTAACGTTCGTTTACTCTCCGGTAGACCCTCCTCCGACCATCATGTCGCTGGAGCAGGAAGTAGGACTCGTCGCTGAACCACACGTGTCTCCAGTGATTCCGGACGGTCCAGCGAAGGTGCTGGTTGCCCCACTGCACTCGGTTCTGGCGATGGCGGCGGGTGAGGACAGCTCCTCTGTGAGGTCTGCGAGCTCTCAAACCAGCTTCATGCAGGCGGTTCCGCACGGTCTGGTCCGATAATCGGTGTGGCCCGGGGAGAGCCTGGACAGAAGATGAGGCCGACAGGAAACGATTCCGGAGGTGGCGGAGCCGTATGAAGCGGTCGTGAGCAGCAGTTGTCGCCCTTGGTCTTCCCGCTCGTGGCAAGTCAGCAACGGAGCCAGTGGCTTGAAACCTGACCCACAGTCTACTCATGGTGCTCTGGGACACGTGGAAGTGCCTGGCGATTGCACTTTGACTTTGGCCTGCTTGTAAACGACCCAATGCAGTTTGGCGGTCTTCTCTGCTCAATCGGGCCATCTTTCGTCGCTGAATTGTCGTCTGATTTCTTTGTGGCGAACAATCCGCTTTTATGGGTTTTGGAAGACATGGTGAGAGCTCAATATTCCCCGAGTTTCACGAGATTACACTGAAGCATGACGAGTGGTCATGCCAAATGAGCAATTTTGACATTGTAGCCACTGATAACGCATGCGTCACGTGCAGAGCTCACTTGTGGCAATGGACGAAAGGTCGACGACCAGATAAACATTTTCTGCAGTTTGGTGGATATCCTTGTAGCCATATAACTAAATTAACCAAATATTACAAGCTATGCGTTTCTTTTTTTGAACAGTATATAACCCACAGAACTCCGACATGGATAACAGGATCTTTTCAGTGCATACTTGGTCTTGTGCTTGCGTGTACACACGGGGGTGTTCGGACACCGAGGAGAGTCTGCACACAAAGTTGACTCTGAGAAATAAATCTCTGGCCGAACGTGGGGACGAACTCACGCTGACAGCGGCCAACTGGATACAAATCCAGCGCGCTACCGACTGAGCTACATCCCCGCCCGCTTTCAGGTGTGAAGGACCCACTGCCAGACATGACGGACTGCATTCAGGCACCATAACACAACTTCAGTACGTGACATATGCATACCTGTACATCTTCAGCTAACAAATAAGATCAGAAGTTCAGCACTGAACACAGTTAAAAAAAATATGTCAGAATACCTTAACTACTTAATCTCTCTTTGTAGTTATGTTTTTGTACTCAGCAAAGGAAAAATACTAACAAAACAATCATTTGAACAATAATTGATGTCGTAGTTATTTTACTACACAATACGTAATGTGGGCACTTCTAGCTTCATTAATTACGCTAATATTTAATTTTACCTAAACTCGGAGCGTACGAACATCTTACCGTAACCTCTTATCTAACAGAAACAGTTCATTTACCGCCGTGTTTAGATGTTGGAAAACTTGTAAGTCGACATACGAGGTTTGCATCGGCCAAAACTGAAAAACACGCGAACGAAAAAAAGCTCGTAACTCAATTGCAACTTACGTGTACTTTTGGTTCGCGGTTTTGCCAAAATGATATACGAGGTATTTTTGTGCCCATTTTTAACTGACTTCCAGCGATCTCAGGCTTTCACCACAATAACCAAAAAATAGAAAGAAAAAAATCGTACATCATTTTGGTGTAAAAAAGTAAATTTCGCAAAAAATCGAGTTACGAGGTTTTAATCGGACAAGGACGTTATGCTGTCCCCGCATAAGGAAGAGAAAAACCCACGTGACCTCGCGACGTTTCTAATCGGAATCACGCCCGCGTTCTACACAGGCGCGCGAAACAGGATTTTCCCTTTGAAGACAAACCCTTAGCGTAAGCACTGCTATAGGGATTGACTTCTCGTGTCACAGATCTGACACATACGAAATATAGGAATAGAAAATCTGTGTTGAGCTGGGCCGGTTGCCTAGCCGTGACAGTGGAGAACCGTGACAGTGGAGCATTTAGTGTAACGTGTGTGTGTGTGTGTGCAGTGTCGGCGGGTTCCAAGGGCGTGGCGACCACGGTGCTGGCCATGGTCAGCAAGCTGGCGGTGGGGGCAGCCTGGCTAGGCGTACTCACCTTCACCTCGGAGCTCTACCCCACCGTCATCAGGTCAGCCATGCTTCTACATGTAGTGCCCTTCAGTCAAACAGTCCTTCCCGTGTCAACAATTTGTTACACGACCAAAGATAAGTCACCCTTGGACTCAACAAATCCACCCATCCCGAAAAAAGTCTGGCTGCTTCCAGCGGAAGGTGGGATTTCTTTCTGTGTTGATATCCCAGGAGTCAGTTACTCGATCGACTCTGTCACACATTCCCACTGCACACGGAAAGCAGAAAGTAGATGTTTGGTACAGGCGGGCACACGGTTACATCCTAATGCAAATGATTTCATTAGAATGTTCTCATGTTCAACTTCCTGAAGCTACGCTTATATCTATTTCCGGATATGGCGATGATAAACACTTTAAAACAGTGCTTACATATCCCTCAACATGCATAATTTTTAGACTACAATCACTTATACCTCTTCTGATGCCATTTTTCAAGTACGTTTTTCAGATCTGTGCATAAATGTCACGGTCAATTGTTTTCATTATTTGAATGTGATTGTGGAGCCTCTGCTCGGCATTGTGTCTTTTTTAGCTGAAATCGAGCGGATGCTCCAGGAAATGTGTTCATGCGAATTGAGAAATTGATCTAATTTTAGCCTACGAAAACGTCACGTAATCACGCTATTTCCAGCCATATCGGAAAGGCACATTACAATATATCAAATAGTACCAGCTATTGTGTTTTCAGCGTAGCAATAGGGCCCGATATTTAGACGAGTCTAAATATCGGACCCTATTGCTACGATGAAAACACAATAGTGTTTATATAGCTATTCTGACATTAAATTCTGTGTTAAAATCATGTTTTTGTCAGCAACAAGTACCAGAATGGTCCATGTCGCTGATTGCAGACGACGGTTCCCTTTCCGCATGAAGCCACGGAAATAACCGAACATTGAAAAACCCACGGACATGTATTACGGAGAAAACTCGAGATAACCGGATGTTTAGCATTACGTCAATATGCTAGGAATCATATGACGTCATGACGTATCATGCTTGCCTACGTATATTGTATGTTCGAAAGTCTGACTTCTGTTGGGAATTCGCGTGGTGAAGACTGCGGTAAATCTGTAGAAGATAAGAGAACAAGGATTGTCTCAGAAGAAACGACTGAATGTTTCAGACCGGTAA
Organism: Littorina saxatilis; assembly: GCF_037325665.1. Classification (NCBI taxonomy): domain Eukaryota; kingdom Metazoa; phylum Mollusca; class Gastropoda; order Littorinimorpha; family Littorinidae; genus Littorina; species Littorina saxatilis. The sequence goes on along the minus strand of NC_090248.1, from coordinate 17,433,047 downwards.
CTTCATTTCAACATTGCACTATACAATGGACGTTCTATGTGACAGGAGAGTTTGCTGATTTTGTGCTAAACGTTGGAGAGATCGTCTGCTAGAATCAGAGATAGGTCGCTTCAGATTGCAGCTTCTGGAAATTTGCAAGGTTTGTTGCCTGTTAAAGAACTGGATTTTACACGTAATGTATGTCATGTACAGTAAGCAACAACAAAAACACACACAAAGAAAATGGCATCGTCTGTCGACTAGTCACAGAAACAAACCTGGCGAGGTATGCGTGTACTTTATACACGTGGAAGAAACCGGAACCATGCGTCTTTGTTATCGACTTGTAATATGCTTTTGGATATTGAGTAAAATGGCCGACTTCCGCCGCATTATGCTTTGATGATCGGAAGAGACCATCCAATCACAGCCCCCGAATTCCCCCACGTGTTCATCAGAATAGCTATATATACACATGTTAACCCGTGATTTGTAAAAATGTAAAAACATTTTACAAATTACGTCGAACCTAAAACCGCGATTTGTAAAAATGTAAAAATGTAAAAATATCGCATTCCACAAAGTAATACATGCCTTTTATTATTATTAATAGTTGTTGTTTAGAGCCTCTATGCTGGGTGATGGGGGGTGGTTTGGGCCGGATAGGTAGAATATTACGATTTTTAGCATAACAAAGAAAACAAACCCGAATTTCTCAGCGATGGGACAATAAAGTAATGAACAAAACAAATCCAAAAAATCTAATAGATCCCTTGACTTTGGGGTAGCGCGACTATGTTGCTGCTAGCTTTCCACTGGGAGGAAGCGACCCGAATTTCCCAGCGATGGGACAATAAAGTAATGAAAACAAAAAATCTAATAGATCCCTTGACTTTGGGGTAGCGCGACTATGTTGCTGCTAGCTTTCCACTGGGAGAAAGCGACCCGAATTTCCCAGCGATCGGACAATACAGTAATGGGAAAAAAATCTAATAGATCCCTTGACTTTGGGGTAGCGCGATTCTGTTGCTGCTAGCTTTCCACTGGGAGAAAGCGACCCGAATTTCCAAGCAATGGGACAATAAAGTAATGCTGACTGACTGCTGCTGACTGTTGTGCACAAGGTGCTTGCTGCTGACTGTTGTGCACACGGTGACTACTGCTGACTGCATGTTGTGCACAAGGTGACTGCTGCTGACTGTTGTGCACAAGGTGCTTGCTGCTGACTGTTGTGCACAAGGTGACTGCTGCTGACTGTTGTGCACAAGGTGACTACTGCTGACTGTTGTGCACAAGGTGACTACTGCTGACTGTTGTGCACAAGGTGACTACTGCTGACTGTTGTGCACAAGGTGACTACTGCTGACTGTTGTGCACAAGGTGACTACTGCTGACTGTTGTGCACAAGGTGACTGACTGTTGCTGACTGTTTTGCACAAGATGACTGACTGTTGGTGACTGTTGTGCACAAGGTGACTGACTGCTGCTGACTGTTGTACAGAAACCTGGGCTACGGGGCGTCCAACACGGTGAGCAGGGTGGGCGGAGCCTTGGCTCCTGTGCTGCTCAACATGGTGAGTACACAATTACACCAATAAGCAATACAGTCGAACCTGTTTCTAACGACCACCTAAACGTGATGTCCGTTTGTGACTGTTGTGCACAAGGTGTCTGTTAGTGTCATGAACGAGAGTAATGTACAGTTGTTAGAAGAGAAGAAGCGAGAACTGTGTGATATGAGGCAGAAGAGAGTTGATGGCATGATTGTGAGATCACGTGCAAGATGGATTGGTGATGGCGAAAAGACTACTAAATATTTTTATAACTTTAAAAAAACAAAGTGTGTACAGAAAGCTATGTGTTTTGTACAGACTGATAACGGGGATGTTATACATGATAGTGATCTTATATGTAATGAGGTTAAGTGTTTTTAATGACAAATTGTATGCCACAAGAGATGACTATTTGGTAAATGGAGCAATAGATGAAAATTTGGAAAACCCTGTACTTTCGAATGAAGAAAGAGATGGCTTAGAAGAAAAATTACCATGCAAGAAATAACGATAAAAGCCCTGGTTCAGACGAGTACGGTATACAGCTGAGTTTTTTAAGCTCTTTTTCAAAGATGTCTGTACTTTTCTTATAAGATCTGTGAATTGTAGTTTTGAAAAGGGAGAGATGTCTGTTACTCAGAGACAGTGAGTTATTACCTGTATACCGAAGGAAGGAAAAGATAAAAGCCTTTTGAAAAACTGGCGACCCATTCATCTTGCATTGCCGAACGGTTGAAGTCTGTTTTACCAAATTTGATCCATGAGGACCAGACAGGCTTTCTGAAAGGAAGGTATATTGGCCAAAACATCCGGTTGTTATATGATACTCTCTTTTATGTGAATAAGTACGTGGCCTCTTAATGTGCATTGGTTTTGCAAAAGCTTTCGACAGCGTCTCTTGGTCTTTCATTGATACATGCTTGTGTAAATTCAACTTTGGGGATGATATTAAAAGATGGATTTTTACTTTTTATAATAATATCAGGTCATGTGTACTTGTGAATGGTAAATATTCAAGTTGGTTTGATGTACAAAGAGGTACCAGACAAGGCGACCCACTGTTCCCTTATTTATATTTAATATGTACCGAATTCTTGTCTATTATGATTCGCCAGAGTAAAGAGATAAAAGGTATAAAAGTGGCGGATGATGAAGTATTAATATTTCAGTTTTCAGATGATACCTCCCTGTTCTTAGATGGTTCATAACAATCCTGTTGTGCATGTATACAAGTTTTAAAGAAATGTGCCGTAATATCTGGTCTGAAAAGGATTTATGACAAAACCACAGCAGTCTGGATTGGCTCACATAAAAACTGTAACTTCAAATTTATGCCAGAAATTAAGCTCACCGGCCCCCGTAGCGCAGTGGTTAGTGCATCGGGCTGCGGGCCGGGAGGTCGTGGGTTCGAATCCCATCAGGGTCATGTGGGTTTTTCGGGCTACAGTCGGCTCCTACCCAGAGTGGAAGTGCTATGGTTCCTATGGGAAGGCTGGGATCACACAGCCGAGTGTCATTCACTTAACGAATACGACTTTGAGGGTGCTCAGGTTTTGTATACCTGACCAACACCGCAGGTGCGGCAGTTCTCGGGCCTGGTTGATGCCAGGATATATTATGACAGTAAGCGTAGAGTGCTGCCCTGTCACGTAGTCTCAAACCAAATTGGAAATCCAAAGCATCATCATTATATTAATCATCCACACCTCATTAGTCATCCAAAATATAAATTGTCCTTGCTCTTGTGGCCCTTCATGCCCGGAGCTCTCATGGTGACCTTGGTCTCAGTGTTCCTGTTCGATCCTTCCCTGAATAGTAGTTCTGCTGTCAGTCTTCAACGTGTGACGTTTTGGGGGTCGACGGAGGGACGTAGTGGCGGTTTGCTCTCTGGAGGGGACGCTCACTCAGTCTGGCTCCGCGACTTAAAAGTCAATGTCGTTAGTAAGGGGCATAGTAGGTAGTGGGCTGCGTCCGTTAGCTCGGGACAGACCCACTACTGAACACCGCCGAAGTGACTCAGCAGAAGTGCAGTGTCATCTTCCGAGGGTAGCCTACCGCAGCGACCCGACTTCCCCCCCCCCCCCCCCTGGAGCGTCTGTAAAATCAACAAGTCTGGCAACGGAACGAAATTCAGAGGTGGTTGGAGCAGTGAGTGCTGGTTCCGGAACACCCCCCCCCCCCCCCCCCGATGTACCTCTCAGAGAAAAGAAAAAAAAATATGTGGACTTTTTAAGCTCTTCCCCCAACTCCCTTAGTTTATTTGGTCTTCTAAAACTATTTCAAATTATGAACAACATCAAGTCGACAACGGCCTGCCCTCCCCGTCATAAGTCCATCATCATAGGCCACAAGTCAAGTCACACGCTACACTATCACTAGTATTAATAGTATCAGAGAACCGATTGCAACAAGATATCATCTGCGCTATCGGGGAACCGATGTTTCGGAAAGGGACTGTACTGCACACTGTGAGATCATTGAGTGCTCGCCCCTATACCTTTCCCACTTTTGTTACTGTTGAAAATGTGTAATTTTGATTCCCAGTTGCAAGGAAAGACCAAAAAATGACCTCACAAATGCAAAATTTTCTCGGCTTCGGGGAGGCTTTGCCCCCCAGATCTCCCAGCGGGGCGTTGCCCCTGCACCCCACCGGGGCCTCGGCGGCCCCTGCCTTCAGTTGGAACCCCCACCCCCCCCCCCCCCTCATACGAACTTGGTCCGGCCCTGGTCATCAACGTCCATGGGGGTCACACAGAGACTTCCTTTGCCCGTGGCAGCGAAAGACGAACAGTGTGCGAAGAACATACCACTGTAATTTTGATTCGTTTCGATGTTACGTTTATGAGAAATGACATTTTTAAATTGTGATTAAACGTTTTTCTGGAGAAAATTCGCGTTTCTTTTGTTGCTCGGTATATATTGTAAAATATCAGATTTTTTTTTTTTTTAAAACAACAACAAAAAACACACACACAAAAACAAAGCTAATTCGCCCCAATTAGGACTAACTGAAAAGAGAACCACTTAGCTGAAAATGAAACTTCTTCGCGAGAAAACAGCTTTTGTAATCAGCATGAAACAAAAAGCGGTCAATATTCGGGGCCCTTTCCCCTACGTGTTAGTCCTGTTTTGATAATTGAATACGTTTTGCGTGTTACGCCCGGATATGAAACAGCTAAAGCCTTCAAGATGCATTTTTTTCAGGACACGACAGAAGAAGTGGTACGTGGCTACATCGTGGTGGGATCACTGATGGCAGCCAGTGGAGCAGCCTGCCTGTTGCTTAGGGAGACCAAAGGTCAAGCTCTGCAGGATTCCATCTCGGTTAAGGTCAATACTGACGAAGTGGAGGACGAGAAAAAAGCGGACTGGGGGAGTAACGGCGACGTGATTGGAGGTGACAAGGCGGGGCCAGTATGGACGGTGACGGGGGACAAGGTGAAGGCCGAAGGGCTGGAGGTCAACGGGATTGTGTCTGTGCGACTGTAGCATCGTTGACATACCATCTTCCCTGTTATGACACTTGGATTTTGTGTTTACTTCTATTTTAAACAGATTCATTTCAGCAATGGTTCAGTGTATTTACCTTATTGTTCATAATCATCATTTAAGACATTAAAAGGCCACGTCTGTTGTCTATAAGACGATTTGTCTGAGATCGCATTACCATGAGACACATTTTCCATACAAACTTACCCAGTATATCTTCCGTTATGATAATCAGACTGAAATAGAATAAACTACATCGGACCTGTTGCGGTTTATTTTTCACATTAAAGTATATTATGTTGCACATAACTTTTCTCAATTCCTTTTTTGACTCACATGCGAAGCAAAAGTGAGTCTATGTACTCACCCGAGTCGTCCGTCCGTCCGTCCGGACGTCCGTCCGTCCGGAAAACTTTAACGTTGGATATTTCTTGGACACTATTCAGTCTATCAGTACCAAATTTGGCAAGATGGTGTATGATGACAAGGCCCCAAAAAACATACATAGCATCTTGACCTTGCGTCAAGGTCAAGGTCGCAGGGGCCATAAATGTTGTCTAAAAAACAGCTATTTTTCACATTTTTCTCATTTTCTCTGAAGTTTTTGAGATTGAATACCTCACCTATATATGATATATAGGGCAAAGTAAGCCCCATCTTTTGATACCAGTTTGGTTTACCTTGCTTCAAGGTCAGGGTCACAGGAGCTCTTCAAAGTTGGATTGTATACATATTTTGAAGTGACCTTGACCCTGAACTATGGAAGATAACTGTTTCAAACTTAAAAATTATGTGGGGCACATGTTATGCTTTCATCATGAGACACATTTGGTCACATATGATCAAGGTCAAGGTCACTTTGACCCTTATGAAATGTGACCAAAATAAGGTAGTGAACCACTAAAAGTGACCATATCTCATGGTAGAAAGAGCCAATAAGCCCCATTGTACTTCCTATGTCTACAGCTTTGTGTTGCATGACCTTGGATGACCTTGACCTTGGGTCAAGGTCACATGTATTTTGGTAGGAAAAATGTGTAAAGCAGTTCTTAGTGTATGATGTCATTGCTAGGTTTAGTTATTTGACCTTGACCCTGAAGGTCAAGGTCATGTAAAGGTCAAGGTCAAGCATGTGAGTCGTATGGGCTTTGCCCTTCTTGTCTATTGACGCGATAAGTTATGCGGAACCAGTCTCCTTTCACCCCAAATGCGTTTGATTATGGTTACGCACAACTCTTAATTTAAGTTATTGAGACATCCCAGTGCAACCGGCACGGCTGGCCCGTGATCAGGAGGTCGTGGGTTCGAACCCCGGCCGGGTCATACCTAAGACTTTAAAATTGGCAATCTAGTGACTGCTCCGCCTGGCATTATGGGGTTAGTGCTAGGACTGGTTGGTCCGGTGTCAGAATAATGTGACTGGGTGAGACATGAAGCCTGTGCTGCGACTTCTGTCTTGTGTGTGGCGCACGTTATATGTCAAAGCAGCACCGCCCTGATATGGCCCTTCGTGGTCGGCTGGGCGTTAAGCAAACAAACAAACAAAAATCCCAGTACACTAAGGGATTTATAGAGCAAATCGAGAAAATTCATTATTGAACGAAGCGCATAGCAATAATTATTTTCGAGATTTGCTCTATTAGCGCACCCGGATTGTTTCAATAACGATATTGTCGGTACCGCCAGAGAAAAAAGAAGATACAACACGCACATTTTGCTGCGCGCATTTGAATAGGCATAACTGTGTGGTCAGCTCGTGCAAGATCTACTTTTGTGTGGGCTGTCTCAAGTGTGTCGTGCTTCTGCGATGTGATTATTCATGTTTTTGTTTTTTTGTTTTTGTTTGTTGCTGTTGTTGTTTGGTGTTGGCAGCGACACACACGCACACACCATTTTGTTCCTTTTGTATATAAAACAGGGAATAAAATGTTGATGTTTTCCACTTGGTGCCGTTTTAATTACGAACATACAAGTCATTGTTCAAAGCAAAATCCATTTATGTTTTTTGAATTATATTTAATGAATATAAAACGTCTGCGATTTTGTTACCTTTTTTCTGGTGAGTGCACACACACACACACACACATGCGCGCGCGCGCACACGCACCCGCGCACATCAGTGCACCCGCGCACAAACACACTCACACACCCGGCCACGCGCGCGCGCACACACACACACACACACACACACACACACACACACACACATAAAATGTATGGGCTAACACGCAACAGCTGTTTTTATTTTTTATTAGGTCACAGACCTGGAAGACCCAGGTGCAAGACGAATAATTCCTATCACTGACATGCGTGTTCCCCATGGCACCACCCAAAACATGCCCCGAGGGGCTTCGCCTCCACAAGGCGTGTCAAAACCATTCGTTCGGGTGTCCAGGAGTTTTCTTCTTCATGCCACTGGCGCTCGTTCTCCCCGCAAACGCTACTTGTGTCAGTACGAGCGATGACGCCGAACGACAACACACCTGTCTCGGTTAAGTAAAATAGGTTACACACTCCGAGTTCTGAATAGCGTGCATATTTTCCCTAGGGTCGATTTTCAGGTATTACCGAGCCTCTGGCGAGGTAATACCTGTAAATCGATCCGAGGGAAAATATGCACGATATTCAGGACGAGGTGTGTAAGCTTTTTATCCCATTACTCCGACGTTTTCATTAAAAAAACGAACTTTTTGACACAAACTCTGCGAGTGCCTGTTTACTGCTCATCAAACCTTCTGCCACCGAAAATCGTGTCATGATATTCATGTGCGAAACGAGTCCCCTTTTGTCTTTTTGTTTCCAGGATTGTGCCGTTGAATCAGAATGCATTTGATACTGTGCAGTTACCGGCCGGTTTCAGCACAGGCGGAAGGTATCGTCCACTGGACTACTACTATCACAGAAAGACTACAAGGTATGTCACTCACCTTCGAGTCTTCTGTGTTCTTGGAGTCGCTTCCTGGGGAAAAAATATTGTTCAAGACGGTTTGCCTCTTCCTACAGTCTGTGTAAGGTCAAATAAACACAGTTGAATGATTGTTTGAACTATAATGTGCCTTTAGTTTTCAGCTTCCGTCCGCTGCAGGTTGTTTTTAACCATCATTTGGACGAATCTTCGTTTGCGAGCCGCTAATCCACTTGGGGACAAATCATGTATGCCGCACCGAATATGCATACCAGCGCTCATTGGTTAATAACAGGGCCCGTATGCTTATGGGGGAAGTTCGCGACAACTCCCGAAGTTTTGAGTGACATCGGAAGTACTTGCCTCACTTTCGTATGCATGGGCCGGAAAAAGGGTTTACCTCGAAGCAAAGCGAGGAAGTAACTCAGGGTATTTTGCGACTACTTCTAAAGTTTTGAGTGACATCGGAAGTACATCCTCACTTTCGCATGCATGGGACGAAAAAAGAGTTTACTTTGAAAGCTAACGAGGAAGTAAATGAGGGTAAATGTACTACAGCCAGACCCAGTAGTAAACACGCTACTTCCACAGTTTCTCAGTGCAAAAAGGCAGGGCTTTTCTTCAGTTTTTCATGTCAAACCGAGCTGACGCTCCCAAAGAGAGAAAATAGAGGGAAAAGTCGTATCTTCTGCATGCATTTCGTGCAAATTTCCCTGAATACAAACCTGAGTTGCCAGCTTTGACTTTTGTTTGTTCTGGGTCATTGGCCACCACTCTTTCATTCCCGCTTATACGAGGGGGTTACTGTGTTTCTATGAAAATGGGCGTCGTTGTGTGTGTGTGTTTGTGTGCGTGCGTGCGTGTGTTTGTGTGCGTATGCGTGTGTGTGTGTGTGTGTTCGAGTGTTGAAGTGTAAGTTTCTGCTATTTTTTTTGTCAATGCTTTATCTGTGTGTGTGTGTGTGTGTGTGTGTGTGTGTGTGTGTGTATGTATTTGTGCGAGTGCCTGTCTGCCTGTGTGTGCGTGCGTGCGGGTATAATTGTGCGTCTGTTCCTTCATACGTTTGTTTGCGTGTTCGCGCGTGCCGTGTGTGTGTGTGTGTGTTTGTGTGTGTGTGTGTGTGTGTGTGTTTTCGATGTTATGTGTGTGTTCGACGGTGTGTGTGTGTTCGACGGTGTGTGTGTGTGTGTGTGTTCGACGTTATGTGTGTGTTCGACGGTGTGTGTGTGTGTGTGTGTGTGTACCCACTCCCCACACTATGATGAGCTGACTATATTTGCGCCTTGATATTTTATTCATGTTCTTACGTTTTATGCTGTTTATTGTGATTCACCACACCCGAGTTTATCGTAATTGAGATAATAAAGTGTTCTATGTCTATGTATTATGTCTAATACACATGCACACACGCACGTAGGCTACAAAAATCCAATTTTGACTTTGAACTTTATATAAACATACATCCTCTTCACAATTAACGAGGACAAACGTAATTTACAAACACCTAAGTACAACAATTTTTCTGTTTTAAAAATTCGGACACACATTTTCTCAAATAATATGAAATTCGCTGAACTTATCTTCTTTTCACTACACCTTATATCTTGATTCCCAAAAAATGGAGTTCTGCCTTTTTAAATTTACCAGTAACACAAACATTCGCTCTGACCAAACTATTTTTGTCCAGCAGTTTTACCGATACACAATCATTAAAAAAAACACTACAAAAAGAGTTTTAAGTTAACCGACTTCGCTACCACATAAACAACCTTTTTTTATTGTCCCCATTCTATTTAAGGACAATTATCACAGCTTTCGTTCAACCATTTAAAAACAACAATTATAGTAAAAGCTACAGCGCGATCAACGTTTGCCCATTACACGAACTCGCGATGAGATTTGTTTCTTCTGGTCACCAAGCCTACCGTTTACAAACGCATGCGCACTAATTGGGATTCCCCCAATTTTCTCGACCTTGACCTCAGAACTCTCGAAGCCACTACTTCGGCGTTCAATTTAGCTCGTGCATACCGAGTAGCTGGCAACTTTGCTTTCGAAGTTCCCACTTCCAATGTCAAGGGCCTCTCGCTTGACATAATTATACGACGATATCGCATCTCAAGGGTCCTTACCCATCCAAAAGAAACCTCCAGCGCATACTACAATTGCAGGACATTCCGTTTTTAAAGGCAGCTCATTGGGAAATTATCTCAGACACAATATCGAAGACGTGAAATGCGTCAATCGAGCAACTGTCGTAACTTGGCTACAATGAGACGGTCTCCTACCTTGCACCATAGACACGGACTGTGACATTCTTGTTTAATTTAGGTGAAATGCTTAAAACAGAGTGACTCAAAAGCGACAGTTCGATCAGTTACTGACCGAAAAAAACGTGCTCGAGTCATTCGGCGAAGGTGGCGAGCTTTCAAACCAGCACGACTGAATAACTCAGAATGCCTTTTTTCATCATGCCTCTATTCTACACGAGTAACATAGTGCAGTGGTAACGGTTCCGGACTCTCGTTCATTTGCTCCGGGTTCAAGTTCCGCCGGGAGCTATATATTTTTTATTAATCTTTTCCTTTTTAAGCCTCCGCAATTGCATTTCGGCTGCAAAAACCGGGTTTTGCCTCTGTGTTAATTTTATTCATTTGCAAAAGAAACCTTCCTATGCTTTGAAAAAATCATATCATGTCTTGACTTTCAACTGTACGCGCGTGTGTATATGTGTGTCACTACGGTGAGTATGTGTGTGTGTGTGTGTGTGTGTGTGTGTGTGTGTGTGTGTGTGTGTGTGTGTGTGTGTGTGTGTGTGTGTGTGTGTGTGTGTGTGTGTGTGACGTGTCACTTGTGTCATCATAGTTTCAGTGTGTGTATGAGTGTAGATTGAGAGAGAATGAGAGAAAGTGAGAGAGAGTGAGTGTGTGGTTATTTGTTTGTGACTGTGTGCGTGTGTGTGTGGGTGCGTGTGTGTGTGTATATGTGTGCGCGCGCGCGTGTGTGTGTGTGTGTGCAGTGTGTGGTGTGTGTGTGTGTTTATGTGTGCCGTCAGTGTCATAGTGTCAGTATGTGCATGAGTGTACGTTTGTCTGTGTGTGCGTGTGTCGTAAGAGAGAGAGAGAGAGAGCGACACTTCTTTGGCAATTTTGGACCAGACAGCGTCTTTATGTTTAACAGTTAGACTGTTCTGAAATTTGGACAGAATAACCGTTCTTTCGTAAAACACTTCTGTCAAGAGTACAGCAATTTCACCATCTGAAAAAGGCGCAGAACGCCCCACTGTGTCTACTTTCTTTTTGAGCGGCACACGTGCCTTGCCATTTTCGTTGACTGAAATGTTGATAGAAACGTGCGCATGCGTATTAGTAGGGATTCCCCCAATTTCCCCGACCTTGACCTTAATACTCTCGCTGTCACTACTTTGGCGTTCAAGTCAGTTCATGCATTGTGAACAGTTAGAAAGTTGACTTCGGGAGTTCCCACTTCGAAAAGAGGCCTCTACTTCCAGTGTTTCTTACTTCTAGTTCATGCATTCTGGCCCAGGATATTCAATGATTATTTTCCCGTGGGTAGCTTCCCTTTGCTGCGCAATATTTACATATGTTTTAGACCAATGAGCGCTGGTATGCATATTCGGTGCGGCATACATGATTTGTCCCCACTGAAGTGGATTAGCGGCTCGCAAACGAAGATTCGTCCAAATGATGGTTAAAAACAACCTGCAGCGGACGGAAGATGAAAACTAAAGGCACATAATAGTTCAAACAATCATTCAACTGTATTTATTTGACCTTACACAGACTGTAGGAAGAGGCAAACCGTCTTGAACAATATTTTTCCCCAGGAAGCGAATCCAAGAAAACAGAAGACTCGAAGGTGAGTCACCTTGTAGTCTTTCTGTGATAGTAGTAGTCCAGTGGACGATACCTTCCGCCTGTGGTTTCAGTCGGTTACCCGAGCTGGCATTCCGGCGTCAAAACTGCAAAAGACCGCATTCTGATAATCTTCGCTTCACAGCTAGCGACGGGAGAGAATGATACCCGAAGGGAAGTAACTATTTTTTGACCTGAGTTCAGGATTCGAAAGACCGCGTGTGTGATTTTACAAGCGATGAAGATGATTGCTGTGTTTGTGCTTATTCGAGCCTTTGTGCTTCAGTGTTCAAATTTGTATTACCTACTTCTACAATCGTCACTTACTGATTTAGGTGAGCCTAACTTTGATGTCTGTCGTTGTCTTAGTCCATTTCCATCTGTCTGGGGAAAAACGGCGCACCACTGTCGAGTTGTTTTTATGCAGCAACGCATGTAGCCTAGTGGTCTCTGTATGTCCAAGATCCGACCTTCTTCGCCACCTTTTATTCTAACAGTATCACCAACTTTGAAAATGGCAATTTCCATGGTGGTCAACTTGAGCCGAAGATACTACATGTATAGCAAACGACAGATCCTGCAGCAGACGACATATCTGTAGCAGACGACTGATGAGACAGCCTTGTTCTACACACCAGTTAACAGTTCCGCGGCCATTTTAGATCTCGCACATGCGCACTTCTTTTATCGCGAGCAGATTCGACTTATTTCCTTTTCCGGGTGATGCGCATATCGTTTTTCGGCATGTTTATGTCTTTTTCCTTTTCCGGTTGATTTCACCGCATGCGCAGATCGTGTTATTCGCCCACGTTTCTACGCAAGGGACACTACTCCGGCGCACTACTCCACCCGTTGAAAGGGGGAAACATTTTCTTCAGTACAAGTAGTCTTTATGAATAAACAATTAACAAGAAGGACGTTGTAAATTCATTCAATGCAGATAAAATAAGAAATATGTTTGACGAACTTGTCCTGTTCTTATTCACATGACAAAATATGTGAAGATCGAGAGATGTTATTAAAAAACCGTGTTCCAGGCAACTCGCAAACAGATAACCGCTGTGTATTTCACCACAACCCAACGCAAAGGAAACATGACACACTACTATTTGGCATACCTTTTTGCATTCATTGAACTTTCCCCAATAAATTCGGCTCACATCAGTCGTACTAAAAGTTTGTCAAAACACGACACACAGGCGATAACAAATGCCCACCTGAATGGTGGTTCACAACCACACACAAACGACCGTCGAGGCACTAACGAATTTTGCAATCTTCTGACCACCATTTTTTGGCTCACGTAAGTGTAGCCTATGCGATGCTAACTTTTGTCTGTCTGTGCGTGCGTGCGTGCGTATGTATGTATGTATGTCTGTGGTAGAAACTTTAACATTTGAAGACGTCACAACATTTGAAGACGTCACATTATGACGTAAGAGGGTTAGACGTCACGCGAAGGAATTACTGAAAGTCTCGGTCATTGTTATTTTGCCGAGCGGGCCGAGACTAGTTTTATATCGAAATCGGCCATTCAGATCTAGATCTAGTGTCTCGCTTTCTTGCACAGTGTCACCTATGCCGCTTACTGTGTGTGTGTGTGTGTATGTGTGACGAAGTGATTGAGTTTGTGTTACTGTTTGTCGATTTCTTACGTGAGCCTTGAAGGCTTCGCCTCTTGTTTAAGTCGGTTACTCCCATTACTGAAACCAATAACACAGCATGTTGACGCCATCGCTAATTTGGATGTAACGTGAGGTTTTTGTTATATCGTAGAGCAAAACACACCGTCCCGTTCAATTGCTTCCATCACGTTGAGCAGACGATGCAGCGGTTGCTCGTCGAAATTTCTCGTCCAACCAGAATCGCTTTGGGTATCACGTGAGTTTTCCTTCTTTGTACCATGTAAGTGCCGAAACTGTTAACTGGTGTATTGAACCATATTTAGCAATCAATGCTCTAAAAGCGATAACAAATGAACAAAACTATAAGCATACTGTTTTAGTGTAAGTTTTATTTTTTCGCCCAAGATTTTGAATCAGGATGCTCTTGGGATTGATCTAAGCGGTTGCGTCTCTGTCGCTCTCTCTTGTGCTCTCTGTCTCTCTCTCAGTCTCACCGCGTCGGACAACTCATAATCTTCACTCAGCTCTATTCACCCAAACAGATTATGTAGGCCTACATTCTTTGTTGTTTTATTTATTTCTTCAATGATAATGTTTGTAGATCGTTTGCCAAACGTCAGTTCGACTTTTATACCGCAGAATATCTCAATCGTTTTGCTGAAAAAAAGTAGTCCCGAGTTAACGATAAATATGCAGATGACCTCTAAATTATTCAAATGTATCTGAGATCAAAGACAATGACCAATGACAGGTGAGATCGAGACTCGGTTGTGATGGATAATCCATATGGTTGTGATGGATTATCCAGAACAGGGCCGGACTAGGCTAAGAGGAGGGGGGGGGGGTTGCCAGTGGCAGTGGTGGTCCAGGGGGAAGTTCCCCCTGGCGGGGACAAGGGGCAGAGCCAGTCATATTCTGAGATAGAAAAATGGTCGCTCCTTGCATGAAACGGCATAAAATAAACAATAATAAAAAATGTTTTAAATAAGTGAGGTACATGTTTAGGCTAGGGGGGGGGGGGGTTGCGCAACCCCCATAACCCCCCCCCCCCCCCCCCCGGTAGTCCGGCCCTGCAGAATAATCCCCTCTACAGCCAGAGACAAAGAGGCAGGTCATGGGATAACTCCAGCTTCGCTGGGATTAAGTAGAAGTGCAATGCCAAGGCACTGCATACCCCCAGCTCTCTCTCTCTCTCTCTCTCTCTCTCTCTCTCTCTCTCTCTCTCTCTCTCTCTCTCTCTCTCTCAAACACACACACACACACACACACACACACACACACACTCTCACTCTCTCTCTCTCTCTCTCACTCACACGCACGCACTCACACAAACTTCGTTCACACAAAACACACTCATTCGCACATATAGACAGACGGACACACACATCTTTACAAACAAACACACAAACACAGTCACACACACACACACACACATGCATCGACTCACACAAATCTTATACACAGAAAACACACACGCGTGCGAACATAGACAGACGGACACAGACATCCTTGCACATACACACACACACACACACATCAAAACACACACACACTCACTCACTCACGCTCACTCTCTCACACAAACTTCATTCACACAAAACAGACACTCATACGCACATATAGACAGACGGACACAAACACCTTTACAAACAAACACTCATACACACACAAACATACACACAGACTCACGCACACACACTTTTTTTTTCTCTCTCTCTCTCTCTCTTCTCTCTCTCTCTCGCTCTCTCTCTCTCTCTCTCTTTCTTACACACACACACACACACACACACACACAATGTACTCTTGGAGATCTGACTGGTACGGCGGTATTCACGATAGAATGGGTCAAATGTGACCTGATGTGTCAGCTGTATACAGCGGAAGAAAGGGATCACTCTTATAACGTTCCTGGTTTAGTGGAAATTCAAGTTGTAAAACAATGTTCGAGGTTAAGCTTTTAATGAAACTTGAGATTCTCGAATACTACGATGTTTATTTTTATCACAATGCAAATCTAGAATTCTAGGTTTGAGCAAAGGGCAAACATGGCACTGATCCAAGACGCAAAGAAACATACACAGACGTAGGCCCTAGTGTAAAGCAGGAACCCGATCAGTGACCATCAGTCGTTCAGAAGTTGAGTTGCTTGCCTTCATCACGGTGTCTGTCGTGGTGGTTTTGTTGCTTCCAAGAGATAATCAAAATGAAGCGGTTCTAACCTCAAGAACACGTTGTACTCATTTTCATTTTTCTTCATACAAAGTACAGAACGTCCATTGTCGTCGCGCCAAGCACGGTCAGGACCCGTATGCTTATGGGGGAAGTACGCGACAACTCCCGAAGTTTTGAGTGACATCGGAAGTACTTGCCTCACTTTCGTATGCATGGGCCAGAAGAAGGGCTTACTTCGAGGCAAAGCGAGGAAGTAACTGAGGGTAGTTTGTGACTACTTCCAAAGTTTTGAGCGACATCGGAAGTACATCCTCACTTTCGCATGCATGGGACGAAAAAAGAGCTTACTTTGGAAGCAAACTAGGAAGTAAGTGAGGGTAATTGTACTACAGCGAGACATAGTAGTACAAACGCTACTTCCAAAGTTACCGGCACGGTTGGCCTAGTGGTAAGGCGTCCGCCCCGTGATCGGGAGGTCGTGGGTTCGAACTTTAAAAGACTTTAAAACTGGCAATCTAGTGGCTGCTCCGCCTGGCGTCTGGCATTATGGGGTTAGAGCTAGGACTGGTTGGTCCGGTGTCAGAATAATGTGACTGGGTGAGACATGAAGCCTGTGCTGCGACTTCTGTCTTGTGTGTGGCGCACGTTATATGTCAAAGCAGCACCGCCCTGATATGGCCCGTCGTGGTCGGCTGGGCGTTAAGCAAACAAACAAACAAACAAACAAAAAACTTCCAAAGTTTCTCAGTGCAAAATGGCAGGGCTTTTCTTCGGTTTTTCATATCAAACCGAGCTAACGCAAATGAAAGTCCCAAAAAGAGAAAATAGAAGGAAAAGTCGTATCTCGTGCGTGCATTTCGTGCAAATTTCCCTGAATACAAACCAGCCAGCTTTGACTTTTGTTCGTTCTGGGTCACTGGCCACCACTCTTTCATCCCCGCGTTGTGTGTGAGTGTGTGTTTGTGTGAGAGTGTGCGTGTGAGAGTGTGCGTGTGTGAGAGAGTGTATGTGTGTGTGTCTGTGTGTGTGTGTGTGTGGCGTGCGTGCGTGCGTGCGTGCGTGTGTAGTTGTGCGTCTGTTTATTCATTCGTTTGTTTGCGTGCACGCGCGCACATGTATGGGTGGGGGTGTGTGTGTGTATGTGTGTGTGCACCCCCATCCCAAGGCCGGACCCAGGGGGGGGGTTCCAGGGGTTCCGGAACCCCACCCCTGGAAAAAGCATGTACCTTGCTTTGAGTGTTTTTTTGTTTTGTTTTTTTTTTCGCTGATTTGCCCCCCCAAAAAAGGAGGACCCCCCCCCCCCCCCCCCCCTTACAACTCATTTGGTCCGGCCCTGCATCCCCCCCCCCCCCCCCCCCCCCCCCCCCCCGCTACGACACACTATTTTGAGCTGAGTATTTGTGCCTCGATATTCTATTTTTGTCATCATTTTCACGAGTTTTCATTAACAAACACCTGGGAAATAAATCTCATGTTCCCCATGCAATAAATCGAGGTGGTGAATGGGTTTGAGCTTTCAGGTGAAACGTGGATTGTCAAAGTAAAAGCCAATCAGGCTGATTGTTTGATGTGTGGAACCATCGCGGCTTTGGATTTGTGTTTCCGAGGACAACGATTGTAAGCATTCACTCTCAAAGACCCAATCAATGTTGATAATTACCGCGGCGACTCATGGGCAATTTGCAACTTATCTCTGTAATCGCAAAATCCACAACGAAAAGTCATAAACACTTAAAAAGAAAAGAAATACGCTCAACACTTAGAGGGCTGTCACACATGCGACTGAGTCGCGTGATTTACCCTGTCACACAGCCGACTCAGTCATAGAAAACAGCTACGACAAGTCTGCGACTCAGCCTCATGCGATTCCCTCGTAGCTTTGAGGTTTAGAACATGTTCTATTCCTGCGATCCAGTCGTCGGTCAATCGCAGGGGCAGAGCCAACAGAGCCAATCAGAACGCGTTGCTGCGGCCTTGACGCCGTGACGTAAAATAATGGCGGACAGTGGCGTACAGCGTCTCTTCGTCGATTCAAAACTTTTTGGAAGAACAGTTTTTTACTCAGATATAAAGGAGACGTTTTAGGCGTGTACAGCGGTCGGAAAACATTAATTGCAGCTGTCTGGGAACTTTATTTCTTGCAAAGGCGTAATGCTGAAAGGAATTTTTCAGAAAGGTTGAGCGACGTTCGAACGTTTAGCGTCTGCTCTCGCAAAGCGCGTTTGCCGTGACACGGCACTTCCGCCCCGCTCGCGTGGAGTTATCGTTCGTCAATCGTTCGTCTAGATAGATAGATAGATAGATAATTTATTGCCAAGTGTACAATACATGAATGAACATAAAAAATACACGAGGAAAGCAGCTTGCTGTGTGATAAAAACAAAAATAAATAGCATTCATACATCACTGGCGCATAGCATCATACATACATGGGTAAGACAATTTGGTATCACAGTAACTAATACATACACTATACAGACATGGTGAGAACTATGAAACTCTAAGAGCTATCGGAACCACAATAAAAGTGTGACGGGTCATGGCCTACGATGTGATGTGCGATCGGCCAAAGACTGAATCGCGACGACTGAATCGCAACGACTGAGTCGCCTGTATGACAGCCCTCTTACTGAACTCACAGGTATGATCGCAGCTCTGTACATTTTCAGACTGGAAGAAAAGCGTCAACAAGCTACGTTTGACGTCACATACAAGGTTGACGTGTTATCTCGAGCTACTGCGACGATGCTTTGTGGCCCGGAGTTGGATTCTAAAAATTCATATCCCTGTGGGTTATTGACGGGCCGCCCGAGCGGCTCGTCTTTGGCGTCGGGTAAGTAGCTTGCAGGTGGAGACATTTTTGTTCATGGGGGATTTCTGTGACGTATGTACCACGTGACAGGAAGTCGCCGTTGGTCTCGGCAAAGAAACTACAATGCAGTGTGTGGTCTCGGTGAGACTGAAAGACAGAGAGCGACAGATACACACAGTGATTCAAGGCGCACAACTTTAGTAAAGTTGTCGTAGCACGTCCGTCTATGGCCAAAGTGATCCGGGTTCGATTCCCGGCATGGGCGGTCTATTTTTTTTTTAATTCTTGTTTACTATTGTTTATTATGAACGTTTTAATGTTTTATTTTACTCTAATAATTTTTTTAATTGTGAAAAATAAATAAATAATTTTTTTATATTTTTTTTAATCCAAGTGATCCGGGTGGAAAGCGATTCGTCTATGGCCAAAGTGATCCGGGTTCGATTCTCGGCATGGGCGGTCTATTTTTTTTATTTTATTTTTTAAATTCTTGTTTACTATTGTTTATTATGAACGTTTTCATGTTTTATTTTACTCTAATAATTTTTTTAATTGTGTAAAATAAAAAAATAAAATTTTTAAATCCACGTGCACAAGACAAAAACTTTCATACTGGGGGAGCGAGCCAGTCTGAAGAGTACTCGGGTCCAGCGCCAGCGTTTTTTATAAGAACTTGGAGTGATTGCGAATTTGCGCGTTTCTCGTGAGTGCTTTCGAAGTTTTGTAATTTGATTTTCCCCAGCGAGTGTTCTTTGGAGGGCACTAGACTGTGATTGCTGGTGCATGTTTTTATTTTTGTTTTTCGTTCTTTGTTTCCGTTTGTAGTCTGTGGTCAAATACCTCACAATGGGCTCAAACAAATCACAGGCACAGGAAATGAACAAGAAGAAGTGTGTCACAAGAATTTGAATTCTAACAAAAACATGTGTATGAGTTCATAGACTACCACTGTCGAACCCTTCACTGTACAATGTAAGTGAGTACAAAATATAGTCGTCAGTTTGGGAGACATTGTAGGGCACAGGTGAACTTTATCACGAACTTTATTCAAATTGACCTCTTTGAAAAAACTGTGGTCCCTATTTTACTTTACGGTTCTGAAGTATGGTGCCCTTACATGTCTGATTTAGCTTAACAAATTACAGATACGATTTTTTAAGATGATTTTGAAAGTTGGCAAATCAACACCAACAAACATGGTTTTGGGTGAATTAGGTCAGTTCCCTGTAAGTATTCAAGCGAAATGTCGTATGTTGAATTTTTGGTACAAACTTGCATTTTCTAATGGTTCTGACAAACTTTCTTGTGTGACATATCGTTTTTTTGTTTAAAATGTATGAATCTGGTGTATACAAGTCAAAATTTTTGCTTTCTGTCCATGGTGTTCTAAATGAGTTAGGCTTTAGTGATTTTTGGCACAATCAAACTATCAATAATGTAACGGATGGTGGTTATTTTAATACTTTCAAAGCACTGATGAAAAATAGGCTACAAGACCAATTTGTCCAAACCTGGCATTCAGAAATAAATAACAATGAGTTTTATTATAATTATAGAATGTATAAAGAGAATTTTGAGTTTGAAAAGTACTTGTCCATCCTGCCGGTTAATTTAGCAAACGCTGTTTTAAAATTTAGAACACTGAATCATAAATTGCCTATACAAAAAGGTAGGACTCTTGGTATTCCCAGACAAGACAGAATCTGTCACAAATGTTCATCAGGTGACCTTGGGGACGAGTTCCATTATATTTTTGTATGTCCTTTCTTTACCAATTATAGAAAACAGTTGTTACGGTGCTATTATTATGCCCGCCCCAATTCAGTTAAATTCAGAGAGCTTTTTTCCACTACAAAAAAGAGTTTATTGCTAAAACTCGCAAAGTTCATGACACTTGTCATGGACTGTTTGAGAAGCGAGTAAAATTTAATTCTCTTTTAGCTTTATACTCCGTTATCTGTTTTGTGTTGTTTGTAATAGTATTTTTGTCCTTATGTTAACCCACCCATCACCCCCCCCCTCTCCCTTCCCCCCATTTCCCATAGCAAAGAAATGTATGTAATCACTTTGCACTTGTAATGTTTTATCCCAGCGAAGCTGGAGGTATCCCGTGAACGCTATACTGTAATCGATTTGAGAAATGTGCATACCGAATAATACATGATAAAGAAGGATTCTTTGTGCCCAAAAATGGGCCACAGTTGAAGATGGAAGTTCACCAAAAATTGGGACCATACTAACAAAAATACGGTGGGTAAAATTGGCGCCCCCATTTTTTGAGCAAACGCCACCCAAGGCCGCTTTGGACGGGTAGAAATTCCGTAGTTTCCAAGTCTATGGATAAAGCTTGCGTAAGAAGAATACGTCACGGTCGAAAGTCTTTGACGTCAATTAATGCATCATGACGTCATGCCTCCCTGTAGTCTTTCTCTCTCGCGCAGTGTGTGTGTTTGTGTTCATTTTGTGCACATGTGTTAGTGTTACTGTTTGTGTGTGTGTGTGTGTGTGTGTGTGTGTATGTGTGGGTGTGTGTGCGCATACGTGCATGCGTCTGTACTCGTGTGTGTGTGTGAGTGTGTGTGTGGTGTGTGTATTTGTATGTGTGTGTGTGTGTGTGTGTGTGCGCACGCGTGCATGAGTCTGTACTCGTGTGTGTGTGTGAGTGTGTGTGTGTGTGTTTGTGTGTGTGTGTGTGTATTTGTGTGTGTGTGTGTGTGCGCACGCGTGCATGAGTCTGTACTCGTGTGTGTGTGAGTGTGTGTGGGGTGTGTGTGTGTGTGTGTATTTGTGTGTGTGTGTGTGTGCGCGCACGCGTGCATGAGTCTGTAATCGTGTGTGTGTGAGTGTGTGTGGGGTGTGTGTGTGTGTGCATACGTGTATGTGTGTGCGTGTATGTGTGTTTGTTTGTAAAGGTGTGTATGTCCGTCTGTCCATATGTGCGTATGGGTGTGTGTTTTGTGTGTATGAAGTTTTTGTGAGAGAGTGAGTGAGTGAGTGTGTGTATGTGTGCGTGTGTGACTTGGGGTGTGTGTGTGTCTGTGTCTGTGGGTGTGTGCGTGCGTACATGCGTGCGTATGTATGTGTGTGTGTGTGTGTGTGTGGGGGGTGTGGGTCTGTTTGTATAAGAGAGAAAGAGAGAGAGAGTGAGAGTGGGTGGGTGGGTGTGTGTTTGTGCGTGTGCGTAAGTGTATGTGTGTGTGTATGTGTGTTTGTAAAGGTGTGTATGTCCGTCTGTCTATATGTGCGTATGGGGGTGTGTTTTGTGTGTATGAAGTGTGTGTGAGAGAGTGAGTGAGTGCGTGTGAGTGAGTGTGTATGTGTGTACGTGTGTAACTTGGGGTATGTGTGTGTGTGTGTGTGTGTGTGTGTGTGTGTGTGTGTGTGTGTGTGTGTGTGTGTGTGTGTGCGTGTGTGAGTGTGTTTGAGAGAGAGAGACAGACAGACAGACAGAGAGAGAGACAGAGAAAGAGAGAGAGAGGTTTGTCTTTCGCTGGGGTATGCAGTGCCTTGGCGTTGCACATCTACTTAATTATTTTTTGTATTATTATTATCATTATCCCAGCGAAGCTGGAGGTATCCCGTGAACGCTATACTGTAATCAACTTGAGAAATGTGCATACCGAATAATACATGATAAAGAAGGATTCTTTGTGCCCGAAAATGGGCCACAGTTGGAGATGGAAGTTCACCAAAAATTGGGACCATACTAACAAAAATACGGTGGGTAAAATTGGCGCATTATACTTGTTCGAGTCTAAATATCGGACCCTATTGCTACGATGAAAACACAATAGTGTTTATATAGCTATTCTGACATTAAATTCTGTGTTAAAATCATGTTTTTGTCAGCAACAAGGACCAGAATGGTCCATGTGTTGATTGCAGACGACGGTTCCCTTTCTGCATGAAGCCACGGAAATAACCGAACATTGAAAAACCCACGGACATGTATTACGGAGAAAACTCAAGATAACCGGATGCTTAGCATTACGTCAATATCTTAGGAATCATATGACGTTATGACGTATCATGCTTGCCTACGTAGATTGTATGTTCGAAAGTCTGACTTATGTTGGGAATTCGCGTGGTGAAGACTGCGGTAAATCTGTAGATGATAAGAGAACAAGGATTGTCTCAGAAGAAACGACGAAATGTTTCAGACCGGTAACTTCATTTCAACATTGCACTACACAATGGACGTTCTATGTGACAGGAGAGTTTGCTGATTTTGTGTTAAACATTGGTGATTGGAGAGATCGTCTGCAAAAATCAGAGATAGGTCGCTTCAGATTGCAGCTTCTGGAAATTTGCAAGGTTTGCTGCCAGTTAAAGAACTGGATTTTACACGTAATGTATGTCATGTACAGTAAGCAACAACAAAAACACACACAAAGCAAATTGCATCGTCTGTCGACTAGCCACAGACACAAGCCTGGCGAGGTATGCGTGTACTTTATACACGTGGAAGAAACCGGAACCATGCGTCTTTGTTATTGCCGATATCGTTTGGATATCGGCAAAAATGGCCAACTTTCGTAGCGTTATGCTTTGATGATCGGAAAAGGGATGTGTGAGACCATCCAATCACAGCCCCCGAATCCCCCCACGTGTCCATCAGAATAGCTATATTACATGATAAAGAAGGATTCGTTGTGCCCGATTATGGGCTACTGTTGGAGATGGAAGTTCACCAAAAATTGGGACCATACTAACAAAAATACGGTGGGTAAAATTGGCCCCCCCATTTTTTCAGCAAACGCCACCCAAGGCCGCTTTGGACGGGTAGAAATTCTGTACTTTCCAAGTCTATTTGTGTGTGGTTGTTCAAGACTATGGATAAAGCTCGCGTGAGAAGATTACGTCACGGTCAAAAGTCTTTGACGTCAATTAATGCATCATGACGTCATGCCTCCCTGTTGTCTTTTTCTCTCGCGCGGTGTGTGTGTTCATTTTGTGCACATGTGTTAGTGTTAGTGTGTGTGTGTGTGTTTGTGTGTGTGTGTGCGTGCATGAGTCTGTACTCGTGTGTGTGTGTGTGTGTGTGTGTGTGTGTGTGTGTGTGTGTTATTGTGCACATGTGCACAGGTGTTAGTGTTAGTGTGTGTGTGTGTGTGTGTGTGTGTGTGTGTGTGTGTGTGTGTGCATGAGTCTGTACTCGTGTGTGTGTGTGTGTGTGTGTGTGTGTGTGTGTGTGTGTGTGTGTGTGTGTGTGTGTGTAAGAAAGACTGAGAGAGAGGGAGAAAGAGTGTGTGTGTGTGTGAATGTGTGTGTGCATGAGTTTGTGTGTATGTTTGTGTGTGTATGAGTGTGTATATGCGTTAGTTCGTAAAGGTGTGTGTGTCCGTCTGTCTATGTGCGTATTTGTTTGTTTGTTTTCTTTTCGCCCAGCCGACCACGAAGGGCCATAATTATCAGGGCGGTGCTGCTTTGAGATATAACGTGCGCCACACACAAGGCAGAAGTCACAGCACAGGCTTCATGTCTCACTCAGTCACATTATTCTGACACCGGACCAACCAGTCCTAGCATGCACTAACCCCATAATGCCAGACGCCAGGCGGAGCAGCCACTAGATTGCCAATTTTAAAGTCTTAGGTATGACCCGGCCTGGGTTCTAACCCACGACCTCCCGATCACGGGGCGGACGCCTTACCACTAGGCCAACAGTGTAAGTGCGTATAAGTGTGTGTTTTGTGTGTATGAGATTTGTGTGAGTCAATGTGTGTGTGTGTGTGTGTGTGTGTGTGTGTGTGTGTGTGTGTGTGTGTCTGTTTGTATAAGAGAGAAAGAGAGAGAGAAAGAGAGAGAGAGAGAGAGAGTGGGTGGGTGGGAGTGTGTTTGTGCGTGTGCGTAAGTGTATGTGTGTGTGTATGTGTGTTTGTAAAGGTGTGTATGTCCGTCTGTCTATATGTGCGTATGGGGGTGTGTTTTGTGTGTGTGAGTGAGTGTGTATTTTTGTACGTGTGTAACTTGAGGTATGTGTGTGTGTGTGTGTTCGTGTGTGTGTGTGTGTTCGTGTGTGTGTGTGTGTGTGTTCGAGAGAGAGAGAGAGAGAGAAAGAGAGAGAGAGAGAGAGAGGTTTGTCTTTCGCTGGGGTATGCAGTGCCTTGGCGTTGCACATCTACTTAATTATTATTATTGTTGAATTGTTTCTTGTATTGTTTTTGCTCTCCCTCACCCCTCAACTCCCTTTTCTGTACATAGTCTGATTTCTTTTTGTTTTAGTTCCTTTTATTTGGTGTTGAATGAAATGTGTTTTTATTGTGTTTTTTAATTTTCCATGTACCCTCACGGGGTTTTATTGGAATAAATAAAACTTGAACTTGAACTTGAACTTGAACTTGACAACACAAAAAGTACTTTCTTTTCAAACTTGAAAGTTTGTTGTCTATTTTTACCAGGGTCTTTCAAACAAACAATAACATGTGTATTTTTTATGTGAAAAAATTCATCTATTTTAACATTGTTGTACTTAAAATCTTAACATCTGCTAACAATTTGCGTATGAATATTTTTTATTCCTGCACTAGAAGGGAAGAAATCAACCTGTGGAAGACGTGCTGTGGTTTGTCTCCATTAGAGAAAGGGGGAATGTACGTTCTGGCTCACCGATTCCGACAGACCCTAAATATTAACGCAAAATAGGCTTCTGGACTAAACTTTTACTAAAATGAAACATGCGACAAAATCAGAAAAATACTGCATAAATCCATACAAAAAAAAATACAGTAAAGTAAGGTTGTTTTGAACCAATGCCGGGTCTGTCGGAATCAGTAACCCAGAACGTACATTCTCCCTTTCTCTCTGTGCAACGCTAAATTTAGTTTCCATTGAAATATTAACTAGTTGCAGCCAGCGTGCGTATTGATCCAATCTGCCCGTCGGTCGGCTAGCCATAACTACCGTATTGATCTGGTAAAAACAAACAGCAAGCCTGTCTTCTATATTCCTCCAATGGCAAGACAAGATTAAATCATGTGATAGCAACAGTTACGTCACGTCCGCCCAACACTTGGTATTGATTGTAACATAGCCTGGTGATTTTGCCATTTCATTCCGGACTCGCCTGCCGTGCAGTTGTGCTGTTCTGTGAGAGAAGTGTTTTTACTGTCACTATATTTGCTAAATATTTATGTCTCAAGATAGCATTTCTGAAGAATTAGAGAGAGAAATTCTTGAATCACAAGTTGCTCATCAAAATCTATTAGATTTTTCAACACAGTCATCAACTTTAATTTTACATTCACCAACTATGGTTTTACCGGAATCATTGAGTGAATGGAATTCTGAGCAGTTTTTAACTATTGAAGAGCACCTCAGTTACCTCAACAATTTTGTTGAAGTATTATCGCAAATGAAAAATGAAGGGCCATCTCCGAGTGGAAAACTACCTAAATTTCCTTCACGCCCAAAACGGAAACTTTCAGATTTGTATGGAGGAAAACCAAAGAAAACCAAAACAACAATGACGTTCAATGAACTCCACGAATATTTAAAGTCAAAAATTGTTGATGTAAGCATGAAAGTTAGGAAGGAAGTGTTCTTTTTTAATCCGGAAGATATCACATCATCAGCAAGTGCCATTGAAAAGTTAGTTGAGGGATATAGACACATACAAAGACAGGAGGCAACTTCAATGGGCTTCAATTTGCAATATGGAATGGTTCTAGAAATCGCATTTAAGTTTTATGAAGCAGAACAAGGCATTCATAATGAGACCTGGGATGGCTGGTTGGAAAGAAACGTTAAAATTTCTTCTACGTATGCACGGAGATTGAGGGAGATTGCCCGTTTACTATTTCCATACAGAGCCAAATTCAGCACAGTTGGGATGTCTTTTTATGAAGTCTTCAACATGAGAAAAGAACTCAAAACCATGTTTGAAAAGAATGAGGATATCAGGCTTTATTGGGCCGAGAAAGTGACGTCAATGGTTCCAAATATACATCAACAGCAATCACAAGAGTAGGCTGCAATCAGGTCACGCAACTGCCAGTTGCGCCAAAATAGGTCAACACCCTGCTTCGCGATTGGGCTGAGAAAGTGACGTCAATGGTTCCAAATATACATCAACAGCAATCACAAGAGTAGGCTGCAATCAGGTCACGCAACTGCCAGTTGCGCCAAAATAGGTCAACACCCTGCTTCGCGATTGGGCTGAGAAAGTGACGTCAATGGTTCCAAATATACATCAACAGCAATCACAAGAGTAGGCTGCAATCAGGTCACGCAACTGCCAGTTGCGCCAAAATAGGTCAACACCCTGCTTCGCGATTGGGCCGAGAAAGTGACGTCAATGGTTCCAAATATACATCAACAGCAATCACAAGAGTAGGAAAAAAGAGTTAGAGCTAACACTGCAATCAGGTCACGCAACTGCCAGTTGCGCCAAAATAGGTCAACACCCTGCTTCGCTTCGCTTCGCTTCGCTTCGCTTCAAAGGCTGCCTTTTCAGGCGGCCGCCGAGTGCACTTTATGCAAATGACTTGTTTATTGATTCAAGCTTTGACAAGTGTACTTGGTGGCTGCTTTGAAACTCAACAAAGCCTTCTCCCCTTTCACAAACACTTCCCAAACGCAAGCAACTTCCTCTCCCCCGCTGCAGTCAAAACAAAGCTGTCATAGCGGGTTTTCCCGATTGACAAAAATTCTTATTACACACTCAGACTATTTGGAGCCGCATCCGTTTGTTCTCCAGTGTCCAATTGCATAAGAATATTCTGGTGATGAATAAACGCGCTTTGTGTCATTAGCATCTAAAGATTTCTTGTTTACAATAGTTGTGTTGATCTGATGAAGCGCGGAACTGATCTTAGGGTTGTCATGGTGAAACACTCGCTTCTGAAACAGTGCTTCCTTGTAGTTATCATGCGATATGCTCGACTTTACAACCTGTTTGCTTACACCCTTTGCTTTTTTAACCACCCCTTTCTCACTTGCAACACTGTACATCTTTGCACGCAATCCAACATACTCCTTAATTATCTTCCCATTCATTTCATCTTTCATCTTTCCAATAACCTTCTTGTTAACATTTGAGTGCAATGGTGATTCTTTAGGGTAGTCGCAAGTGTCATAAAAAGAATCTTTTCCTTTTACTGCAGGACTTTCAGCTTCTAGATCTTTGTAAATGTCATCCGCTGGAATGTCAAGTAAGAATGAATCTGTGTCTGTGTAAAGTACTCTCGATTTGGGATATCTTGGTTTCAAATAATCATACAAAAACTCAAGCATCAACAGTTTTGACAACTCTAGCACAGTAAAGCCTATGAATACTGGTTTGTCAAGCTTGACTACAAGTTTTTTCATTAAGATACCATACAGCTGTTCATGAAAGTATTTAAAGTCTTGATACTGTGGTTTGGATGTCAGCTTGATGGCCTCATTTTCTCTTGTAACAAGTCTAACATCCTTTCTCTTGTGTGGGTTTTCCATTGTCTTACCAAAGCAACTGTTGTTCATCAGTTTAAAAAAGTCTTTCTCTGATGCATCAGCGGCTTTGGTTCTCAGTTCTGTGTTTTTCATGATGTAAGGTTTCATAAACTGTTCTTGATCAAATAAAATTATACGATGAACAGCCTTCAAAATTAATCCATGTCTAATGTAAAACTGTAACAGTCTGTAGTGACACACATACTTCTTTTTGTGAAACAGATTGGGCACCAGCTTTGGAGGTTCTCTTGGGTTTACTTTTAACCTCTCAGCCGCTAAAGGATAATCATTATGTAGATCATGAAGTGATAGTGGATAGTCTAAGTCAACTTCTAGTATCCATCCCTTTCGACTGTCTGGGCCTGCTTTTAATATTGTCAGCACAACACATTGTGAAAATGGTCCTGAATAGATCTTAAAGTTCCGAAGTGGAAGCGTCTGACACATTGCCCAACCATACAAATTGTTTGCATCTAGATACATGATGTAATTAGAAGGTTTCATAGGATCAAAGTCGTCCAAGTATTTGTTGTTGGCTTTGCAGTAATTGTGTGAAGCCATACTGATTCCTCCACGTAGTCCATTTTCAATCATCTGAAGTGTAGGTAGATCTGATAGCAAGTCAATCTTTACTCCTGTAAATCTAAGAAATGCATCCCAGCTCATGCCTGGTGCAGATATGTAATGTGAAGGATCTAGATTGTAGTGCTTCATACATGTTCTTCTGTAATTCTCAAATATATCTGCAAGTAAACAAACATCAGCCAACAAATATTGATCATGATAATCACCCATTGTATTACATCCTAATTTATTCCATGCAGTCTTAGCGTGTTCATAGTCTTCGTCACTTATACCTTTACCCTTCAGCCGTGAGAAGTAAGCATCCTTTGGTGGTAACTCATCTTCATCAAACCTCTCCCACGAATCCATGTATTCATATGGATAGACTCCCTTTCTAACTAAGTCACTGTCAAAGTACTTACATGTGATTGGGAAAGCAGTTAGTGATGAAGATAAAGACTCAAGTGTTCCCATCAGATGTTGAGCAGAATCGTAGAAGTGTAAACTATTCAGAGTAAAGGCCATGTACTTTTCTGAAGACTGCGCAATGCATCTTGCTTTGTATTCATCAGTTACTGCCTGCATGATCAGATGTGAATCATAACCGCGCAAGTTATGGAAGAAGATTGGAAGCTTCCAAGTCTTAGGATCAAACTTTAATTGTAGATTACATTTGCTGTGTGCTGCTCCTCGGAACTGCCCACTTACATGATCATGATCTCTTACTATTGGATTGTCTGTGTTTGGTGTTAGACTTTGTTCGCATATCCAACACTGTGTGGTAGAGTTAAACTGTTCTTGGTCTTCAGGTTTCATAACAATGTCTGAAAGATTCAGTTGTTTGGAGCAGTCATTTCGCACTTGGTTCATTTGCTGTAAGAAGTTCTTTGCTGCATTAGGTCCTCTGTACAATTGCGGTTTAGAATGTTTACCATCTGAACTAACAACAATAAATGCATATGAACAGACTTGATGATTACTTAGAGTTACTGTTTTAGGTAGGTCTTTTGGTAAAGGTCCTTCATATGGCACAATGATAGATTCAAAGTCAGCATAAACAACATAAGGATTTTTCTGTAGTTTGCATACATTCTTAAAATACACTTTGCTGTCTGGCGGTGGTGTTGTTAACTTCACAACCGCATCATCAACGCTCTTACAATGTTGCTTGTGTATAAGTGCTGCATGAATTGATGGAATACGCAAGAGACATCGCCTACAAAAGTCTTGTTTACTATTGTGATTGCTTGTGCTCGCCATCAGTCTACTCATTGTACGAATCAAAGTGTAATGATATTTTACACCATCAGTCATTAGTAACATGTCAACATGGTTAGTATCACAATCACCAATCGTTGGTGAGTTCTTTGATATTCTGACTGGTTTCAGTTCATCTTCCTCATCCCACGTGTAAACATTTACGGTGATGGGTTTGTTTTGCTGTTCAAATTTGTCAATGCTTGTAATGCTGACAGGAAATTCAATACCAGTAAAGTTTAGTTTATTTCTGTATGCATGATAGTTAGACACTCTTTCTGCATTTTTCTTTACACTGTACAGTCTTGCCAGAACACACCACATAAAACATTTGTCATCATCATTCTTTATGTTCAGCACAGCACGTTTTTTGACAAGAGCAGGAGGTAAAGGTATGTAACTTCTACCTCTGATGGGGGCAAATTTACTTAGCTTCAATTCTATTTTTATAATTTCACCTTCTGACCATCCGGATCCTTTCATCTTTGCATCCTCTGCAGCTTGCTCAAACCGTTTCATCATTTCATCTGCCCAGTTTCCATTCAATTCTGCCATAGAATTAAGTGCTAGTTGTCTGGTTGAAACATGAACTTCTAGCACCTCATCACTGACTGTTTTGTATTTTATTAAACTGACTATCTGCACTTTTACTGGAGGTTCAATCAACAAATTGTTTGGAATTTGTTCAATGGCGTCTTGCACACTGGACTGCACATTTTGAGGATCCGTTACTTGTAATTCAACGGTGTCAAATACTGTCGATAAAGATTCTAATACAGAGTCTTCCATCGCTGTGAGTTTGATTTTATAACTCAAAATAAAAATATAAATTAAAAAAATGAAGTTGCTTAGAATTCTTTCTCAGAGCTTCCATTTTTGTTAACACTATAAAATCTGAAATAAAAAATCATTTAACATTTGTACCACGTGGAACTAATTGTAATTCCTCTTTTACAAAGGCTCTTTGCGGTGCTGGTTCTCTCAAGTAATATATAGGTGGATTTGTCTCTACTACTCTCTTGATTTCATGAATGTCAATACTCCAGATTGGATCCGTTGCACGCTTCCTGCTGTCACCCTCAGCTTCACCGGGTGCATATAAATATCTGACTTTCTGATTGAAAGGTAGTAATGCCACTGGTGTTGTTGACTTTGGAGCAACAGGTATTGTTTTCTGTTTGATTGCATCAACTGGTCTTAACCCTGTAGCTTTAAATACCTCCAGATTCATTGCTCTAAGTACTGATGGTAATCTTTTGACCCATTCAGTGTTACGCAATTTACTTTCTGTGTCCAAAAATTCCTGATGGTACTGATATGAAAACAGTTTTTCTGCCAACTGTTTGTTAAAGCTCTCAACAATAGCCTGTGACCTGTGGTTTCCTGGAATACCTCTCTTCACTGTAACATGATGTTTTAACAGAAGCTGGTTGACAGCTCCTTTAAACTCCTTACCATCATCGCACTGAATCATTCTGGGATACTTTAGTGGTCCACGTCTGTAAATTTCTTGCAGGGCAACAGCTGTAGCTATAGCACTTTTCTCTGTCAACGGTTCAGCATCTTTGTATCTTGTTGCAACATCAACTACAGTCAGTGCATACTTATATTTCTTCCTTCTGACTGTGTCATGCGGTAAATACAGCAGGTCTATTTGATGAGTGTCATTCGGTTTAATGTTAACAAAGTGTGGTCGTGTAATTTTTCTTGGTGCAGGTAAATAGATCTGCCAAACTGCCTGCTTTGACAACCATTTCTTTGCTGTATCTTGAGAAACACCTGCTGCGTCACTGAGCTTGTCAATAGCAGTTCTTCCTTTCCAGTATCCTTTTGGGGAATAATATATTTTAGATAACAAAGCATCACTCATGGTTTTTTAAATGACAGAATATTAAGATTTGACAGCACGCGCAATAAAGTAAACAACAGCCATACCAATAACAATGAAAACAATCTCGCCCACCTTCTGCTCTTCTGAAGGCTGATAAAAGTCACCCAGTTTTGGAGGAGCACTTGTCTTCATTTTCTTTCCAGTTACAAGATAGTATTCTTGAATGGCTGCATCAACATTGGCAAAGGTTTTGTTTGCATGTCCTTGCTGCCTGAGTTTATCATTCATAAAGTCTAACTGCGCAATTCGTTTCTTCTCGTATTCATCCTGTGCTTTCGCCAGTTGTTCCATGGCTCTGTTGTGCCTTTCCCTCTCTTCACCATTTTGCAGTTTAGAAAACAAATAGTTGCTGCCAGAAAATGCAAGCGCATTTACAATCGCACCTCCCACCATCATAACCAAGCTAGCCATTTTATTGTCTTACATGTTTATATTTTCTGGAATAATTCCTTGCTTCACCAAAAAGTCTTTTGTTGCAAAGGAAGCTGTCACAACACCAATTAGTTTAGCACCGTCTTCGAAGTCTAACTTTCCCAAGTCGGCTGGTTTCATTCTGAGGAGACTTTTACCCAGCATTGTGTAACCTACACTCAAGCCTCCAATCACTGCAGCGTGATAAACTAGATTAACTATTGTCTTTTCAGAACTCATTTTTATGTTATCAAAATTAAAATATTAAAATTATTCCATATGAAATGAATCCACTGCAGGTACTACTGTGGGCTTTGTTATTGTTTGTACTGCTTTGTTTGTTGGTTTTGGTGTTTCTGATTTTGGTGTTTCTGATTTTGGTGTTTCTGACACTTTATATTTGCCTTGCCAAAGTTTGTAAAGCAAGTATCCACCTCCTCCAACAACAGCTGCTACAGCTACTTTTCTGTATGATAGAAATGAAGATTTTAATTCTTGATCAGTTTGTGTGACCTTAGTCACTTCAGGAATGTTTGGTGTCTGCTCAACTTCAGACATAATGTTCTGCTTTGCCTTTTGATTTAACTTTTTTTGTCTGTTCCATTCGGCTAGTTTTTTTCCTGCTTCTACTCTACCAGGTTTCTTTGTCACTGTGTTCACTTCTGGTATTTTCGTCTGCTCCACTGTCTGCTTCAACTGATCCGTCATCTTTTTTATTCTGAAAATTAATGTGTTTGAAAGTAATTAATCCAGCAACAAATGGTACTAATAAAGCACCAAATCGATAATACAGGCCACAGGCAAGAGATTCGAGGGACTTGGAAACAACAGGGTCATGAGTTAGATCATGTGTTAAGTCTTCCTCCGAGTCGAGAGGTGTAAAATGTCCAAAAATCTTTGTGTACAAACCTATAACAGTCTGTCCAATACTTCTAACCATCTTAGAACCAAGCACTGATTCATACCGTCCATGATACTTTTCTATATCTTCTGAGGAAAGATGTTGTACTTCTTCCACAGTTAACTGCTGCCCAAGGTAGTGTTTTGTTTTTCCACAAACAGCAAGTGAATACAATCTTTCTTTTTTATCAGGTATAGTCCTACTGTCACAGATTTCAATATCTGTAGCAGTCTGCATCAGCAATTCATCACAGTTCATTTTATTTTGATGCAGAATAAAATTAAAATCTAGTAATTAAACTTGAGTAAGAACTTAGGTAGGAACTTAACAAGAACTTAGGTAGGAACTTAACAAGAACTTAGGTAGGAACTTAACAAGAACTTGAGTAAGAACTTAACAAGAACTTAGTAAGAACTTGACAAGAACTTGAGTAAGAACTTGGTAAGAACTTGAGTAAGAACTTGGTAAGAACTTAGCAAGGATTTCTACAAACATACATACTGAACTGGTTGATCAGTTTTTAAAACCAGTTTCGAGTGCTTAGAAGATTTCAGATTATTCTTTATTCTTTCTCTCTCCTGTTTGTTTTCAATGACATCATTTTCTCGAAGACACTCTTCAAAACTGTCACGGTCCTTTGAATAGAACAATGTTATTGTTTTGAGTTGCTCTCTAAAGTCTTTCAGAACTGCATTGTATTTTTGTGTTAATATCCAAACTGATATTAATGCATGTCGTCCACTGAATGCAAGCTTTGCTAGTGCACTTTTCTTTCTAACAATGTCACGTTCTGCTGCACAGTCATCAATAATAAACAGTGTTGGCGTGTTCTGAAAAAGATCGAAATAATGCTCCAAGCAAACATTTAGACGATCAGAAGGATTTACAATAAATATATTTTGATCAGACCATATGAATTTTCTCTCCTTGTATGTTCTGTTATGCTTTATGGTTGGACAGAATATGACTATGTGTTCAAAGTGATTTATGTAAACAGTCTGTAATAAATCCAAAACATATCTTGTTTTGCCGCAACCTGTTGCCCCACAAATCAAAGAACAGTGTGGATCTTTTGGAAGAAAATCTAGATACTTCATTTTAACACGTTCAATAAACAATATCCTGTAATCTGCTTTCAGAGATGTTTAACTGCGCATCTGACACAACAAACACGTAGATCTTAACTGATTTACTACTACTCCCTACTTCCTTTTCAATTTGTATTGTGATTCCTTCTGATCCGTTTTCAATTCGCCTTCCACTTCCATGCAGTTTGTTGTCGTCAGTTGTTCTGAGATCCAGCCATAACGCATATTTATTTGTCAAGAAATCTTCTACGCCAACACCGTGTAAATGTAGATCTTTAGCCACAAGATCAGATGTTGGGTCTTTCAATCTTCCTCCAGTAAAGTACTTTCTTGCTTCATCATAGTGTTGGTATGGCAGCATGCCAGATGCAAATATTTGGTTTGGCTGCCCTTCAATTGTGCAATATACTCTATTGATTAGTGGATTGTAAAACTTTTCTATTTGCCTTTCATATGAATCTTTTGGTTCCTCAAACAACATAAGTATTCCCTTCATTGACCTAGCTGGTGTATTCAAGTTAATGTTCCAGATTGGATCAGCCTGGCTTTTTGAAAGTGTACTGTGATTCAACACTCTTTCATAATAGATAGGCAGCTTAGAACTGTACTGATTTTCTATAAGTCTAGCCAGTTCAGGATGGTTTACAACATCAAACTCTAAAGAAATTCCAGACACCTTATACTTTGCTTCCGGGTCTTGTGAAAGCATAACACGATCATAACTATTGAAAGTCAGGTCGTATGACAGCCTGTCACGCAATGCTCCTTGATAGAAGGGAGGATGTGAATTTATGAGTTCAAAGTCAAGTGGAATACAAAATTTGTTTCCAAAAGCAACATTGACAGCGTTATCTTTTTTGTTGTCAGCTTTATCTCCGGCTCCTATTCTAACTTTTATCCCATTGTCTGACTGAATCCCTTGAAACACTCTGTTTTTCTTTTCATTGTCAGTTAACCAATTATCTGCATAAACTAAAAAAACATCTGCATTATTCAATGACATCACTTCCCGCCCTTCCAGTTTGACAGTAATCTTCCTCACAATTGCTCTTCCTACATTATAAGCCAAAGTCCTATTTTCATCTGAGCCAGATTCTAATTCTAATTTGAATGATAGTCTTACAGTGCCTGGTACAATAACATCGTTCTTACCTAGATTAGGAAACCTAACAGTAAGTATTTCATTCTGATCAATAGTAGAAGGATTATTTGTAACTATAACTGTTTGCCTTATTCCTTTTACCCCGAGAGGTTCTTTCAGCCTTCTGTAAGGATCAAGAACAGAACCGAACGATTGTGCCATCTTTTTTTATTTTCAAAATAAAAAATAAGTTACAAATGGCAGAAGGTGGATTTGAAGATTTATTTGAGCCAGCGGACGACATGAGCGAAGCAATCCCTTTGGTTCCCTACCATCATTCACTGCATTATGAGGTGGCACGACATGAACTTCTGGAAGGTAAAGTTAGAGATTTCTACAAAAGTTTAGGAGAAGAACCTGATGTTTTAGATCCAAACCAGTTCAAAATGGAAGCAAATCATTTATATACAACTAGCGATAAAGGAGAAAAAGTCCAACTTACATATAAATCTAATCCTGCTAAGTTTCTATCAAAAGTTTCACTAAAACAAAAACTTACTGCTAATCGACTTAGGCAATTAGATATTGTGCCTAGCACACGGTCATCATCTTCCCATGTTGTTTCCTTACTTCAACAAGCAGAACTAGGACTACCAACTGCTACTCAAATAGAATCTGTTCCATTGCAAGATCTTAATAAACTTGCAGATGAGGCTGATCAACTTATACAAGAGATAGAGACTTCTTTTTCTGAGGAAACTTCACTGAAGACTCCACATGAACTATTACCTATGAGAGAAATAGAAGCCCTTAATCAATCACTACAAACCATCAGAGGTGAAATAGCAAATAATCTGTCAAAACTAGGTCAGCTGGATGAAGATATAAACAAAGAGAAACAAAAACTTGCTGATGCTGATGATTTGAACCTAGAACAAGAAGTAAAAAACAGAATTTCTAAGCGTTTAAAAGATTTGCAGGAGGAGAAAGCCATAAGGTTAGAAGTTCTAAGTAACAATAGAGAACAACTGAGAACACAGGTCAGCAGAATAAAAAATACAATTCAAAGAATCCTTTACGAAGACACAACTCTTGCTGAAAGAATTAGAACGCTTTTCAGAGAGCAGGGAATCACAATAGCTAGTATACTAACTGCGTTAGGATTTGCAATAAGCACATTAGTGTTAACACTCACAGGTGGCACTGTCACACCTCCACCTCCACCTCCACCTTCATCTCCATCTGATCCGGGATGGGTAAAGAAACAACTCAAACACATTGCAGAACTATTAAAGAAACTAGCAGCAAAAGCTTTGGATGCACTTCCAGGAATCATTGGTTCAATTGTTAGCTGGCTGTTATCTTTTGCAGGTAAAGTTGTTGGTTTCATGGCTGAACATCTCTGGACTCTAATAGTTTTAATTGCAGGTGTTCTGCTAACGAGAATAAAGCAAAAGTAAGCCTACACCCACTCCACCAATTACTAGAGCAGTCTTCTGCGATTCATGATCATCACTAATACTAACAGCTTGATCATCACTAGTGACAGAATGATCTTCACCTGCAGCGTGATCTTCACTTGTCACGCTTTGTTTCTGTTCATTGTGATATGGCTGTAGCATCGTTCTGATTTCTGAATTCAGTTCTTCACCCTTTCCAAGCGGCTGGGTGTCACTAGCAATAATGATTTCATTGTTATAATTTGTTATTGTTCCAATCTGCAGCTGGAGATCAGAAGGTAACATGTAAAGGCCGTTACCAACAGCAAAGTCAACTTTTGATCTTGCATAACGGAGAGAGTCTTGATACCTTTTGATGCTGGAAGGCAGATCAACTGCAGAGTTTATGACATCTTCTAAATTTGATAACAACTGTTTCTGTGCACCAAACCCTGTGCTTGTTCTCATTATGTTTGATCGTGTCTGTGCCTGCGAGCCTAGCAAGCACCACGCATATGTTCGGATAGATTCATTGATCCTTTCAACACCTGATCCAGTGAAACCTTTGCCGGTGTC
The DNA here is from genome assembly GCF_037325665.1 of Littorina saxatilis. NCBI lineage: Eukaryota > Metazoa > Mollusca > Gastropoda > Littorinimorpha > Littorinidae > Littorina > Littorina saxatilis. Next base: position 17,395,997 of record NC_090248.1, on the reverse strand, counting down.
TAATATAAAAGTAGTCCATGCATTGTGGTGCTCTTGTTCTATTGATCCTAACTGTACCTGCACATTTGAAGAAAAAGATGTATGACCTGGCCAGTAATCAAAATTATACCTCCTGTGGACACCCCATAAATATAGTGTTCCCATGCCATGGTTTTTGTCTTGCTTTTGCCTAAAGTCGGTCTTAAAATCTATATTGAATTCATTGCAGAGACGCTCATACACTTTCATGTTTATCCTATTGTTGAATGGGTTCCAGCTCTTTTCATGCGGCATTGGTGCCTGAAGTTCAGACAAGATTCTCCTGCACTGATAGTAAACGTGAAATGTGTACACACACTTTGTCAGTAAGTTTGAATTATTCATGTGGTCTGCATAGGACACTCCACATCCTGTGGTTGCACAGAATATTGCAAAGTTTAACTGATTCTGATAGAACTGAATTGGGTGAGAGTTCCACATCTTTGGAACACTATCATTTTTGATTGGGGGATTTAGGTAAGAATGGAATGGGTCAGGCACTTTAACGCGAATGGATTGTGTTTCTGTTACAGCAAAGTCCAACTCATGGAAAGAAATAGTCTTTGGATTGTAATATGGTCCAGTTTTGTATTTAACGTCTTTGTTGAATTTATACTGACTCATTTTTGTTGTTGAATAAAAAATGTTTATCACACTAACAAATGTGAAGACTAGTGTGCCAGTTAAACTTGCAAACCCTATCAACAATCAAAATGGAGGAATGAAAGTTGCACTGCATGAAATTATGTACAAGGTTACTTGGTATAATATCAGTAAAAAAAAGGCTAACAACTGGGTTAGAATTAATGGTAAAACACATTCTGTAGAAGATGGTTACTATGACTTCTGCACTTTAGAGAAAGAATTGTTTGCTCCAGTAGGTATTACAGCGAGTTTAAATCATGCAAGTCTCATTGCTACTCTTACTATGCCCAAAACTAGAGAAGTAAACGTTGAGTTTCCAACCAAACTCCTTGATATGCTTGGAATTACAAATTTATACAAGGGAACACGTCCCATTGACATGGATGTTAACAGTGTACTGTTTGTTCACATGAGAGAGCTTAACACATCCTATAATCTGTTTAATGATCAGCGTTCTGATCTGCTTAGGATTCTTCCACCGAGTGATGCCTCTTTTTGTAAAATGCACGTGCCAACATTTAAGACACTTCAGTTCAAGGACTTGGAGGAAGGGTGTCATGAATTCCTACACATTGATCTGAAAAATCAAAGTGGACAACCAGTTGATTGTTTGTTTAACATTACATTGGAAATAGTTCCATAAAATATTGAGTATTAAAATGTCGAGTGGACCTACAATAGCTTATCCTGTTGCATGTTCAACTATAGAGTTGAAAGATTTAGCAGACGCTATCGACTTTGAGAGCAATGCTGAAGTTGGTGCAGTGTATGCATTCGAGTTTACAGACACTGGTCATTACAAGAGAAAGGAAATCGACGATGAAAAGAAACCAAGATTCCTCAAACTAGGTCAAATCCGTGATGTTAATGTACCTGATCCAATTGTCGATGACACATTCTACATGTGGAAACATCAGAATAAAAAATGGGTACTTAGTCCTGTTATGAAAAAGATTGACTGGGAAATGAAGTTTGAATTTGTGAGTCCATACACTCTTGTTGGAAAAGACGACACATTCCGTAAGTCAATCAATGCTAAACCACTAATTGTTAGCCTTGTTCCTGCGATTAACAGCAGGGGAGAAGTTGCAGTTAAACCTTTCCATAAGAACAACTATCTCATTCACAGAAAACAAAGTGTTGAAAAGGACGCTGACACCATTGTCGATTTTATACCCAAGCTTCCAATAGGGCAGAATGCAACTATGATATTTGATATAGTTGTCAGGAAAAGGGAAGAAACCACAAACACTGTTCTAATGAGAGGAATAAATCTCAACTGGAGACCATTAAATGTTGAAGAAGTCAGAGTATTTATTGCTGTTCAAAAGGATTCTAACACAATAAAAAAACAGACGTCAAACCAAAATGTTGTTGTTAACGCAGATATAAATAATTTAACAGAAATAAGAAGTATTAATCTTACTTATCTTGATTTGATTGCTTTCTACTATACAGATAAGGTGTTAAGCAATGAACAGCTTCAAAGCTTAGCAGAAACACTGGCCAGTGAGAATTAAGATAAATATTTTATATTTTGCATTAAAAAGATGACTAGCAGTGTGAAGCTTTATCCTAATATTGATGAAAGTGCAGCAGAAAGTCAACAATTCAGACTGGCACACATTAGTAATATACAAAAACAACTAGAAGATGAATTAGAAAAATATTCTCGCGCTAGACGTAAGTACTCAACAACTTACAACAGCCTTTCTAATGCCAGCACTGGTTCTACTATCCTTGCATCAGCTGCAGGTGTAACGGGAACAATTCTGTTAGCTACCGGAGTAGGGACTCCAGTTTCTCTAATCCTAGGTGGTGTTGCAGCAGCAGTTGGTGGTTTATCATTTATAGCATCAGCTATAATGAAAAAAATTGTGAAAAAGCTTGAAAAACACGAATCCATTTCCACTCTTGCATCATCAAAATTGTCTAGCCTAAAACTGTCTATCAGTAAAGCACTTGAAGATTCAAAAGTTTCTGACGAAGAATTCAAACAGATACAAACAGACTTTGATGACTACAAAAGTAAGAAAGCAAGTATTCAAACAAAAACACGAGCTGAATATAACAAGCCACTCGATATAGAAGATCTGAAAAAGCAGTTTTTAAAAAAGGGGATTCAAATAGGACGGGAAGAAAAAGTAAAAATAGAATCACTTGTAAAGAGTTAACTATTCGTTTAGACAGTCACATTGCATGTATCAGATATAATTCTAACAGTGAAAGAACATATGAAGTAAAGTTTGTAAATGAGAGAGCGTATTGAGCTTAAGAATGTTGTATCAGAGAAAGGGGGAATGTACGTTCTGGGTTACTGATTCCGACAGACCCGGGATTGGTTCAAAACAACCTTACTTTACTGTATTTTTTTTGTATGGATTTATGCAGTATTTTTCTGATTTTGTCGCATGTTTCATTTTAGTAAAAGTTTAGTCCAGAAGCCTATTTTGCGTTAATATTTAGGGTCTGTCGGAATCGGTGAGCCAGAACGTACATTCCCCCTTTCTCTCCATTCCTTCGAAACCGAAACCGAAACCGTCTGTAACGCTTACAGGGCCTCATATCAGAGTCAACTCTCTCTCCACCCCCCCCCCCGCCCCCGACACCTCCACGCATTCAGCGTAACGGCTTGTACTTCAACATAATATGATAATAATAATAATAACTTCAACAAGTATTTTTTGGAAAAAAATTAACCTTAACAAGGCCTCAACACAACAGCGCTTCCTGGAATTGCATGGCTGTTACCGGGAAATGTACGGGGTCAAAGGTCCGCCTGACTCGAAAATTTACTGGGGAAAAGACAGTGACTGCAAAAAATCGTGTACTTCATGATTGGTACAATGGCCAACACAAATGTTGTCGGATCAAGTCTACTTCCATTCTTTAGATGGTATATGTTTTTTCAAAGAAATAGTCTTTTACATTGACTACTGCCCTCCCAGGAAACCTGGCCACATCCTCAACAAAGTCAGCCAGAGCTTCGTTTAAGTGTGACAATGGGTCATATATTGGTGCTACATTACTAGCATTCAAATGTGTATTCATGGCAACAGCATTTTGCCATTTACAACAGTTTCACTAACACTGTATTCTTTCTTGCTTTATTATTTTGTGACTCAGTGATAATTTTAAATAAAGTTATTTGCATCATACACTTTGATTTCATTCATTTCTATTTATAACTACTTTTACTACTTTCCCTTCTACACTGTGACATGCCACTGTATGACGCTCATTCAGACCAAAAACAATACCATTCCTACCTGTTGCAACGTCTATCGCTCGCTCTGTCTTTTGGTTCGTTTCTTGGTGGAAAACATATTTCTGTCACCAATACCAGTATTATTGCATCACTTCCATAAAGGTAGAGTAGCCTTCTTCCTTTCTGTTAAGCCAATAGGTCTTATTCATTATTGAGCTCTTATTCATTATTGCATTACTTTCACAACAATCTTCTTCCTTGATATTGCGATAGTTGTTATCTCCCATTTATGTACAAACGCCGAAAAGACAATTTAACAGGACACATCAACACTATTATTTTGTTTACCTGTACCAACAGGTGTACAACTTCCTGTTTCTTTGATATTGTCAATGTTTCGGCCCGTGTTGATCCTGGGATCAACTCAATTTCTTGTTGGGCATTGGCCTTGGTCGATAAGGATGAAACAAAAGACGATATGGTCCCCTTGGACCAACAAAAAAGCTGGTCTGTCAACAAGCCACCAAACATCTTATAATGTTCTTACGTTTTATGTTGTTTATAGAGAATACTGCATGGTTTGCCGAGTCGTACCAGATTTACACGAGTTGTTTTTACATTTAGTCAAGTTTTGACTAAATGTTTTAACATAGAGGGGGGAATCGAGACGAGGGTCGTGGTGTATGTGTGTCTGTGTGTCTTTCTGTGTGTGTGTGTAGAGCAATTCAGACTAAACTACTGGACCGATCTTTATGAAATTTGACATGAGAGTTCCTGGGTATGATATCCTCAGACGTTTTTTTCATTTTTTTGATAAATGTCTTTGATGACGTCATATCCGGCTTTTTTCAAAAGTTGAGGCGGCACTGTCACGCTCTCATTTTTCAACCAAATTGGTTGAAATTTTGGTCAAGTAATCTCCGACGAAGCCCGGACTTCGGTATTGCATTTCAGCTTGGTGGCTTACAAATTAATTAATGACTTTGGTCATTAAAAATCTGAAAATTGTAAAAAATATTTTTTTTTTATAAAACGATCCAAATTTACGTTCATCTTATTCTCCATCATTTTCTGATTCCAAAAACATATAAATATGTTATATTTGGATTAAAAACAAGCTCTGAAAATTAAAAATATAAAAATTATGATCAAAATTAAATTTTCGAAATCAATTTAAAAACACTTTCATCTGATTCCTTGTCGGTTCCTGATTCCAAAAACATATAGATATGATATGTTTGGATTGAAAACACGCTCAGAAAGTTAAAACGAAGAGAGGTACAGAAAAGCGTGCTATCCTTCTCAGCGCAACTACTACCCCGCTCTTCTTGTCAATTTCATTGCCTTTGCCATGAGCGGTGGACTGACGATGCTACGAGTATACGGTCTTGCTGCGTTGCATTGCGTTCAGTTTCATTCTGTGAGTTCGACAGCTACTTGACTAAATGTTGTATTTTCGCCTTACGCGACTTGTTTTAAATATTGAACTGCGAGCGAAAGCGAGCTGTTCACTATTTGAAAAAGCAACGAGTGTAAATCTGGTACGAAACAGCAAGCCATGTAGTACGTGTATTTTACTGAATATGTCCTGCAGTCGAGGCAGCTAAATTGAAGACGCTTGTTTTGGAACCTCGATCTCTTCTAAAGCCTCGTGCAATCTATTACGTCAAAGCAAAGAAACGTCACTCTGAAAGTGTGGCGTGACGTCTTAGTTCTAAAGATTCATCGAGGGTAATTAGCGAGCGCAATTTTTGTTTCTATAATGACGTTTGTCTCGGTGACTTTAAGCAGTGGAAAAACAGGTCCCTGCCAGATTTGCTTGACATGACCTCATTTACATGATATACACACGTGTGATTTGAACGATTATTATCTCACGGGTGTCTCTCTCACGTATGTAGGATAAATTATGATTCACCACAGAGATCGCGTTTACGCACGATTTTTGCGTATTTGACGCATTTTAAAAGTCCCTGACGCGTTTTTTTCGCCGCGCCGCGTAAGCCATACGCAAAAATATTGTAACTTTTTCTTGTCTTCACGCAGCGCTTTTGCTCTGACTTAATAATCACCCGATCCTGAAACTGACTCGAGAAGTGACGACACACATGAAATCTGCGCGTCAAAACTAAAGTCCGTTTCTTTTTGCATCGAAGTATCGCAAACGAACGTAACGAGGGTATTACCAGATAATGTCTTGTCGGATAATGAAACAGACATTAGCTGCTCTCCCATCTCGCGCTTCCAAAAGGCGGAAAGTGTGTCTAGTCGTATTAGAGCGGGAAACAAACTCGCAAGGCCCGAAGGTTGGAGACAGCAGGGGTGTTATTCGACAGGCGTGCGCGGAGTTCGACAGGAAAACTCGCCGTATTTAGGTAAGGAGTGTCTTTAAGTCTTTCCTGCGTGTTTTGTTTGTGTCTGTACGTGTCTTCGTAGTACGCAAAAATATTGGTTCGTGACGCGTTTTTTTCGTTTCGTTGCGTATGACTTACGCGTTTTTTAAAAAGCTAGCGCGATCCCTGTTCACCACACCCGAGTTTCTCGTAATTCAGATAATACAGTGTTCTATGTCTATGTCTATGTCTAACACACATGCACACACGCGCGTAGGCTAAACAAATCTTGACTTTCAACTTTATATAAACATACACTCTTCAAAAAAAGTTAAGGATCACTTTTTTACAAGCACGCCACACAAAACAGACAAGACCGAATTCTTTCTTTTTTTAAAAATTATATAATTGAACAACCAAGGAGTAATGACAAACAAAGCAAAGATCGAATGCGGCAGCGACAATTTAGCTAGAGTGTGTCAAACGTGACAACCCTTGAAAATGGAATTCACATCAATGTGAATCAGTGTCAATAACGCGTGTGCCCTCCGTTGTGTGCCAGGCATTCAACACATCGTTGGCGCATGGAGTGGATCAGGTTGCATATGAATGCTCTGGGGACTTCATTCCACTCCTGCTGGAGCCATTGCAGCAGTTGACCCAGATTGGCAGGAGGAGGGTGATGTTGCTGTACCCGACGACAAAGCTCGTTCCACATGTGCTCTATGGGGTTCAGGTCCGGGCTGTTGGCTGGCCACAGCATCCTGTTGACCCTGGCCTGCTGGATGAAGGTGTTTACAGCTGCAGAGCGATGGGGAGGTGCGTTGTCATCCTGAAGAATCGCACGAGGGCTGATCGCTTGGATCGAGGGCTGGAACGACCAGGGGTTGCAGGATCTCATTCTGGTAGCGGACACCGGTCAAGTTGCCCACTACATGGTACAGAGGTGTCCTTAGACGTGTGCTGATCCCTCCCCAGACCATCACAGAGCCTCCGCCAAAACGCTGTCGTTCCAGAACAGCGCCTTCTGTGAAGCGCTCTCCGCGACGCCTCCACACTCGGATGCGACCATCAGCAGGTTCCAAGCAAAAGCGGGACTCATCTGTAAACAACACCTGAGCCCACTGCTGACGTTGCCACCTCACATGTTGAGTGCACCAGGCTCGGCGAGCTGCTTGGTGATTAGCAGTCAGGGTTGTTCCTCGGATTGGACGCCTTGCACGCAAGCCAAAGTTGTGTAAGCGGTTTCGGATCGTCTGACCACTAACAACAGTGTTAGTGGTAGCTTGTAGGCGTTGCCTAATGTTGTTTGCCGTAGCCATTCTTTGTTGCATGGCCTGCCTCTGAATGAAGCGATCCTCTCTTTGTGTGGTGACTCTGGGCCGACCAGAACGTTGTCGCTCCTGCACTCTTCCAGTTGCGTGGAATCTCTGTTTTAGTCTGATGATGACAGAGGGAGCCACTGCAAGCCTCTGGGCCACTTGCCTGGCAGCAACACCGTCTTGTAGCCATCCTATTGCCCTTCCTCTATCCAAATCGCTCAGTTTTCTTCGTGGGGAAATGTTGCTACTGTGCATACATAATTGTGTCAGCGTGTCAACCTTTAAACACAAGCTGGTGAGCGATGTTTATAACCAGGACCCTGTTGTAGCACGTGCATCACAACCTTTTGCCCTGGCATGCGTTCCGCAAATTTCATGGGGCTATATAAAAAACACCCTTTTTTTTCCAAAATGCAGAAGCTTTTGAGAAGTCCCACAAAGGGAAATAACTCTGCCTGCCAAACAAACTTCTAGGTCAAGACTCATTGTTCATTTGTTAATTAAAACACATTAATCTTTTAATTATTATGTCGATGTTTAATTTTTTGGCAATTTTTTATAATTAGATCCGTTTTTTCAACCGATCCTTAACTTTTTTTGAAGAGTGTACATCCTGTTCACAATTAACGAGGACAAACATAATTTACAAATACCCAAGTACAACAATTTATCTTTTGTAAAAATTCGGACACACATTTTCCCAATTAATATGAAAGTCACTGAATTTATCTTCTTTTTACTACACCTTATATCTTGATTTCCCAAACGCTGATTGATTTCTGCCTTTTCAAATTTACCAGTAACCCAAACGTTCGCTCTAACCAACCTATTTTGTCCAAAACAGTTAATTTTACCGATACACAATCATTAAAAAAGAAGAGGTTTAACATAACCGACTTCGCTACCACATAAACAAAAAATTCTCCCCAACATTCTGGTCAACAAAATCATTATTATAGACAGCAGAGACATAGATAGAATGTATGTATGTCTCTGTAGACAGTAATTGAATTTCAAGACAATCATCACAGCTTTGAACAGACCCTTTCGTTCAACCAGTCAGAAGCAACAACTATAGTAAAAGCTACAGCGCGATCAACGTTCGCCCATTTACTAACTCGCGATGAGATTTGTTTCCTCTGCTCACCAAGCCTACCGTTTACAAACCGTTTACAAACCGTTTACAAACGCATGCGCACTAATTGGGATTCCCCCAATTTCCTCGACCTTGACCTCAGAACTCTCGAAGCCACTACTTCGGCTTTCAATTTAGCTCTTGCATACCGAGTAGCTGGCAACTTTGCTTCCGAAGTTCCCACTTTCAATGTTAATTTGCAGGGTCTCTCACTTGACATCATTATACGACGATATCGCTTCTTTAAGGGTCCTTACCCATCCAAAAGAAACCTCCAATGCATACTACAATTGTAGGACATTCCTGTTTTTAAGACAGAATATCGAAGATGTGAAATGCGTCAATCGAGCAACTGTCGTAACTTGGCTACAATGAGACAGTCGCCTACCTTGCACCATAGACACGAACTGTGACATTCTTGTTTAATTTAGGTGAAATGCTTGAAACAGAATGGCTCAAAACCGACAGTTCCATCAGTTACTGACCGAAACAAACGTGCTCAAGTCATGCAGCGAAGGTGGCGAGCTTTCAAACTATCACGACTGAATAACTCAAAACACATGTTTTCATCATATCATTTGCTACACGGGAAACATAGTGCAGTGGTTAGGGTGTCGGACTTTCGTCCTGACGTTCTGGGTTCAAATGGCGCCTGGGACAACATTATTTTCTATTATATTTTTTTTATTACTCTTTTTCCTTTTAGGCCCCTGCAGTTGCATTCAGGCTGCAACGACCTGTTTTTGCCTCTGTGGGTTTTTTGTTATTTGCCAAAGAAACCTTCCTATGCTTGGGAAAAAAAATCAAATCATGTCTTGACTTTCAAATGTACGCGCCTGTGTATGCGTGTGTGTGTGTGTGTGTGTGTGTGTGTGTGTGTGTGTGTGTGTGTGTGTGTGCGCACACGGTGTGTGTGTGTGTGTGTGTGTGTGCACGGTGTGTGTACCACGGTGTATGTAAGAGAGAGAGAGAGAGGGAGAGAGAGACTGAAAGAGAAAGAAAGAGAGATTGAGACTGAGAGAGAGACTGAAAGAGAGAGAGAGACTGAGAGAGAGAGAGAGGTGGTGGCCCACCCCCTGTCGCCATCGCCGATAAGTCCTGCATGTGTACGGTTTTTTTTTTTAGGTCGCGCCATTTCACGCGCACTTGGTCTGCTATGTATGCCCAGACAGTGTCTTTATGTTTTATAGTAAGGCTGCTCTGACATTTGCTCAGAATAATATTTCTTTCGTTAAAAACTTCTGTCAACAGCACAGCAATTTCACTGTCAGTAAATGATGCAGAACGTCCCTCCGTAGCTACTTTCATTTTGGGCACACGTGCCTTATGTCTTTTCTGTTGACTACCATGTTTACAGAAACGTGCGCATGCGTATTACTAGGGATTCCCTCAATTTCCGCGACCTTGACCTTAATACTCTTGATGTCACTACTTCGGCGTTGAAGTCAGTTCATGCATAGTGAACAGTTAGGAAGTTAACTTCGGGAGTTCCCACTTCAAAAAGAGGCCTCTACTTCCAGTGTTTCTTACTTCTAGTTCATGCATACGGGCCCTGATGTGGGCCAACTTAACCTCTGATTATTTTAGCCTTCTCCTCTCACGTCTTTGATATTCGCGCCATAATGGGTGAACCGACCTTCACCTCTACAGGCTAGTATATGAGTTGCAGCTTTTTCAAGAATACGGGCCCTAGTACGTTACGTAGCTGATGCGTCGCGTTGAATTTAACGTTTTCCAATATATCGTGAAGAAAACGCATTATTTCATTGGTGCTTATGTGTGAAATAGATCACTTTAATCTGTGTCGTTGAGGAAACAAAGTTAACGGCGATGTGATATTAATTTAAATCGCGTAATTTAAACCTGAAGCTGCATCGCAGCGGTTGTGGTCATTCCTCGTGTGTTAACACTCACACACACACACACACACACACACACACACACACGCGCGCACGCACGCACGCGCGCACACACACACACACACACAATCACGCACAATCACACACACAAACACAAGGGCGCACACTCAAAGTTGTTAAAGATGAAAAGTGATGAAAAAGAAGTATTTAGTAAGTACGAGTTTTCAAAACCTTAAAAGGAAAGGAAAGTAAAACTGCAATTTAACTTATCTCTGTTCGCCATTGACAACTTACACTAAAGAATCAATGAGAACATGTACACCTGTTATCAGGGTACACAACACAGGCCATTCACAAATAGATCCAAACTTGATGGTGTTTCCTTAGTTTTTCATATGGTAAGTAATTCGTTACAGGACGAATCGGTCAAATTGACAGTGCGAAGCCTAAAAAGTTACAAAGGTGACTTGGTTCGGGCTACCGGTGCACGTGTCTGTTTGCTCTCTCTCTCTCTCTCTCTCTTTCTCTCATTGGCATATGGGATTAATACTTTGGTCAACCAACTTTACTGAAACGATACACAACTACTGGTGAAAAATCAGCAGCTTTGACGCTGAGCAGTGTGCCACAAAATGGCAATGTTTACATAAAGCGAGCATTGATGACTGTCATCACTCAGCCTCGCTTTGAAAGTGAGCTGTTACTGCAAAATCGAGCAGTCCACAAAGTGAAGACAATTTTTTCGCATTGAAACAAAATTTGAAAACCAGGTTGATGACACCATAGTTGTGGATTCCTGGTCAGTAATAGACTATCTTGATTCTGGCGCAAAGGGATACGAACAGCATCAGTTCTGCGGACAGACTGGCGAACAAAAGCAGACTGTTTAAGAGTATCGTGACTGTCAGGTGGCTACCTCATACAGAGTCCTGGAGCAGCTGGCCCACTCACTGTTGGTGTCGTTCAGACGATGGAACTCTGTACTAAGGTAAGCGGAGGTGACGTCTCTGGGAGGCAGTGATGGTGCGGAGAATGGTGACGTCACGTCAGGTTGGCTGAGTTCCTCTATCAGACTTTCAAGCTCCTCACACTGCCAGTCTCCGATGACGTACGTACGCTCCACAGAGAAACAGGTGTTGAAGAACCTGACGTCCTGTGACGACAGTGGTTCAGCTAGTAATCTGACGGCGAGGTACAACGAGGCGTAACGGCCGATCTCTTGAAGAATGAAGCGCTGCCAGGCGGCACTGTGATCTGACCTGTCGCACAAAATGTCCCGCACTCTTCCGGACAGAATAATTAAAACCTTCACATCCGAACCGCGACTTAACCGAGCCCGCAGCTCTTCTTGTGCCGTGACGTCAGGCACAACTATGTCGTACACCGTAACGTCATCATGCAGTTTGTGGTGCAACCAATGACGTAATCGTCGAACACGACTGACGTGACACCGATCATGACCGCAGTAGAGCAGCACGAGGGGACTAAGGCACATAGAGAGGGGGAGTGCTGGAGTGACGGCAGAGTTGTCAAAGACACTCCCTCTGTGTTGTGGAGAGTGAGGATCCTGGCTGAGGGTAACCTGTTGGCTAGGGCTGCCCATGTTGACCATGCAATAGGACGCATTGTCTGTTGGTCTTGCTGCACACACACACACACACACACACACACACACACACACACACACACACACACACACACACACACACACACACAGATTCCATTTACAGTTTGTCAAGAAATTATTGTTAATTTTGCTTCTGATTTCAAACAAGTGGTATAGCCTATTACACCCTTCTCTGTAGAGAAACATACCTTCTGAGCCGATTATGTGAAAACACGCGCGCATGAAACAAAAGAAGGATGTGACCCAGATTTCTGACAAAAAATGACCACGGGTGACTGAACTTGGCGTTGCGCTCTCACTAAACCAGGACATGTGGATTGAGTATGTTTAGCAAGAGTAGCGGTATGCAAGATAATAATCTCAACTGAAATAAAAAGGTCAAAGCGGAAGAAAATTCAACTATTTCGTCAAATTTACTGAAAGCGATTTCATACAGAATGCCGTTTTGCTCGTCCGCTGTAATCTTCAGGAGCATTATTTGTGCATTAGTCCCGTCCCCCCCCCCCCCCCCCTCTGCTTCTTTACCTCTGTAAACTTGTAGGGCTAGTTATTCTTCGATAAACACCCATCAACCAAACAAATAACGAGCCAGCAACAGCCTGAATCCTCGATAGCGCATGGGTTGAAAAGCTGTTCTGTGTCGGCACTACTTTTGCGACTGAAAAGTTCCGAACGCTCTAATGTACGAAATATACATCTCTGGAGCAAACAAAACGAACGTACCGCGGTAATATGGTCTGGGTGGCCGAGTGGTAAACGCACTTGCCTCGGAAGCGAGAGGTTGCGAGTTCGACCCTGGGTCAGGGCGTTAGCAATTTTCTCCCCCCCTTTCCTAACCTAGGTGGTGGGTTCAAGTGCTAGTCTTTCGGATGAGACGAAAAACCGAGGTCTCTTCGTGTACACTACATTGGGGTGTGCACGTTAAAGATCCCACGATTGACAAAAGGGTCTTTCCTGGCAAAATTGTATAGGCATAAATAAAAATGTCCACCAAATACCCGTGTGACTTGGAATAATAGGCCGTGAAAGGTGAATGCTCGCCCTAATAGGCTTGAGGTTTGCTGGTCGATATGAATGCGTGATATATTGTGAAAAAAATTCCATCTCACACGGCATAAATAAATCCCTGCGCCTTGAATCCGTGGTTGAGATGTGTGCGCGATATAAATTGCATAAAATAAATAAAATGAATAATCTTGAACTTTAGCGTGTTAAATTCATAGCTCAGAATCCAGTTTTTTTTTCTGCGTTCGTGGGCTGAAACTCCCACGTACACTCGTGTTTTTTGCACGAGTGGAATTTTACGTGTATGACCGTTTTTACCCCGCCATTAAGGCAGCCATACGCCGCTTTCGGAGGAAGCATGCTGGATATGTTCGTGTTTCTATAACCCACCGAACTCTGACATGGATTACAGGATCTTTTCCGTGCGCACTTGGTCTTGTGCTTGCGTGTACACACGAAGGAGGATAAGCCACTAGCCGGTCTGCACATAAGTTGACCTGGGAGATCGGAAAAATCTCCACACTTAACCCACCAGGCGGCCGCGACCGGGATTCGAACCCTCGACCTTCCGACTAAGAGGCCGACGTCTTACCACCCCGCCACAGCGCCCGTCACCAGAATCCAGTGACATTCTTTACTTATTTTTGATACAAGTCCATGTAAGCAAGCCAAAGAACATTTGTCGTGAAATTAATTGACGGATTGAGCTCCAAACTTAAGCATAATTAATTAATTTGGTTGTTCAATCGACGAAAATGCACCGAAAATGGCGTACGTTGTCAACCATGGGACATCATTTACACGAAAGAGTTGTCTCCCTTGTCCACTCGTACGGATAATTCCTTCTTTGACCCATGTAAACGAAATGCATTCGTACAGTTCATCGGAGTTCATTCCGTAACTTTAAAGGGATCTAAAATCGAAAATTTTTAAGTAAATTTTCATTTCATTAATATACTTACCCGAATCACATAAAAGCATTGACGCAGTCTTACATGCTAAAGGTCTGAAAAGGCTACCCGTCTTAAACAATTTTAAAGGGGAGCAACCCAACACAAAAAGTGTAAATACAGGCATGGCAATGACCACCTACCCGGGGAGTTACCTCCCATCCGGGTTACGTGACGTCACTTCCCCTGTAAACACCACATGTCTTCATACGACTTAATAGACTAAAAAATCATATGCGGGGTTGGCGGGAGGGAATACACTATGTGATTCGGGTAAGTATATTAATGAAATGAAAATTTACTTAAAAATTTTCGATTAAATTACATATTCTTACTCCGAATCACATAAAAGCAGATAGCTTCAACAAGGCGGTGGGAATGAAAAAACAAACACACTCTTAAAACCTTGCCAAAGACCTGGCCTGCTGCCAAAAGGTCAGGGAAGGGCCCAGTGAGAAAGAAAATCTAACTCACTCTAAACCCTAGGAAAGGCAGGAAAGGACCTGAGAACCATCTTGATTGACAGCCGAGATGTCTCTCAGGCAAAAGTTGCGAAAGACAACATCAGAGAGCCAAAAATGTGTGCCCAGCACTTCTTCCAATCTCCTGGACCAAACGACCCAGAAAGAGAACCCAGCCTTGGATTAAGCCGAGCCAAGTAGAGGGAAAGACAAGCTGCCCCCCCCCCCCCTTTCGGATGGAAGGAAATGCACATGCACTGAAAAACGATCTATGCGTAAGGAAGTCCGATCAGTGAGGTGAGGGACAAACCTCGCGGCGACCATAAGACGATCACGCCAAAGTAATCAAACTTAGGAATGGCGTGAAGCCCAAAAGGACTGAGAGATAAAGGTCAAACCAAGGCAGAATGACCAATACCCAACAAAGAGAGAGAGAGAGATACACCTGAGTACAAGGTACCAGAGCCCCCCTCGACGGGAAGATCTCAAAAGAGACGGTCGCCCGTAATGCCCTAACAGTCAATGCGAAAGCAGAGAGAGAAGCAATACGAGGAAGCAGAGGCTTACGAAATAGCGTAAGCCTCAGAAGAGAAGAAATCACCGTGGCCAAAAACTGAAGTGACCGGTGACCCTAAACAAAATGACTAAAAGCCAGATTGTTACAGAACAGTCTGCTTGAAGGTAAATGAAGGAAACTCAAAAACCCCAAGTAAACTTCGTAGCCAAATCAGGAGAAATTCCTGAGTCCAGCCGACCAACTAGCCGTGTCTGTCTACCTCTGAAAGACTGAGAGTCAGACACGGCGATCAACCGGCAAACGCCGCAGCCCGAAAATGCCATAGTCGAACCACGCAGAGTAGAAGACTATAGCACAGGCTCAGGCTGAGAGCCGTAAAACCCGTGGAACAGCCATGTACCAAAGTACCCAAAGTACCAGGTAAATATACGAAACATAAGTTTCGGCTGCCACCTAATATGCTGGGCTATAAGCCCACAGCAAAGGAAAACGGGAACATTAGATACCGCTCTGCCAAAAGGAGAGGGGTAGCGAAAAACCTGAGAGAGGAGATAAGCCACAAAGAATGACTCCTCCAACATGCATTGCCAAAGACAATGTCCCCTCAGGAAAATCTGAATGTTACTTCCGAGGCCAACTCAATCGCAACTTAAGTTTGGACGAAACACCAGAACGCGTCTGATCGCTAGAGAAAGACGGAGTCAGACTCTGCAAAAGACGACCAGGACAAAGTCCAGCAGCTTGTGGCAAACTGAGAAGAACGGGGAAGCCTGAAAACAGCAGCCCCACTCAAACGGAAATCGTCCTATCTCATCTCCTGCCTAAGATGAAATAAAGGAAAGAAAGTCGAAGTCCGAAGCCACAAGAACAGGGAAAACAACAACCATCACCGCCCACAGGTGGAATGGCCGTTGCACCAGCCGAGGCTAAAAAGCCTGGATGCCCTAAGGTCAGCCGTTGTTCCAAAACTCAGACGTACCTATGAAACGTCTGTGGAAAAAACAACCTCTCCGGTAAAACCGGAAGTGCCACTGCAGCAGCCCGTGGCTGAACTGCTGTCACACTAACTGAGGACTGAAGCAGTATAACCGAAGGACAGCGCTAGCACCGACCAGAAGAGACCTCAGCGGGTGCTCGAGCTGATGGGCCTAGATCACTGTGAAAGGATCGGCTGACGCATAAGCAAATATGCCCTCATTAGATCAATGGGAGTCCCCCGGCCTCACCACTCCCACAAACTATTGGCTGTGTACAGAGACCATCCAATGAAAACTTGCAAGGAGGAGACCCGCCCCGCCATCACCAAAGTGGGGGCGGAGGGGTGTGATCGGGGGCACTTCCTTGGGGAGAGAGGCTTGCTGCTAAGGCTGCCCTTCTCCCTGCCCAAAGGTGATCTAATTCTCGAGAATCAGACAGAGACTGCCCAATGGCCGCCTGCTGAAAACGTCCCGAGGCCTGAGCCTGCTTCCCGTGAGGAGGCCAGCTCTGCTTTAACCCTTGTAGAGAGAAGTCAGAGATCCGCTGATCTCTATCCCACGGGATCTACTTTTCTTTTCTGGTAAAAACACCGAAGTTCAAAAAGCAGATCCCTCTACTCCGGTCAAAGCCCAATTGTCCCTCCTAGCCTGCTCAGAGACCTGAGCATGCGAGAGAAACAAGTCCTCCCTACACCCGACTATAAAGAGAGGTGAAGGGAGGACAGCCTCTTTGTTCTTCGTTCGCCATAGCCAGGCTGAACAAGTGGAGATGCCATCAGAGTCCTGATACACACTAAGCGTGGAATGTTCAGAGACTCCAGGAAAGAGCGCGAGAGCGCTCTGACGATCATCCCCGAAAAAGAGGCAAATTCCAAAAACTGACGTCCAAATTCCTCTAAGTTCCTGCGTTCCCATTAAGGTGTACGCGGAAGAGCAAAGACGCCAGCAAAATCCGACCCAGCTTCAGCCAAGAGAACTTCCTATGACAGGAAGAAACAAAAGACGAAGCCTGTGTAGCCGAAGACAGCCGAGGCTGCGCGTGTTCCGGAACTGACCCGTGAAAACCGAGTAGCAGAACCGGAACCCGTGGATACCACTTCCGGTAGGAGATGGCCAGCCAAAACCTGCGGAAGATGGTACCCACATTGAAGGTGACTATCAAACCGGAAGTAGGAAAAACTCCTCCTTCGCGGAACGGAAGTCCGACATCGCTGAATGCAACCAAAGAGGAAGCCAATGTCCCTCCATAAAAAATCTGGAAGTAATCTCCATCGAGGCCTTGAGAGAAGCCGAGAGATTCGACAGAACGTGTCTGGTCTCTGGCTAAAGACTGTATAACAGAATAGCCCAGAGAACTGACACTGACCGAAGTCACAGTTGCCAGTGGAAAGCTACTGAACAGGATAACCGGAAAACCGGAAACCCGTTCAACCGGAAACCGTCCTGTCTCACCCCTCCCATAAGAGGGTAAGACAAAGAGGAGGTAACATCCGAAGCCACCAGAACTGAATAGACAGTAGACGCAACACCCGACCAGTGAAGAGACTACCGTCCCGGCCGAGGCTGAAAGCCTGCATGCCCATAGGCCAGCCGATGTTCCTCACTTCGCTAACAGTGTTAAGAAGAGGAACAATGCATCCGGACAAAGCCGGAAACGCAACAGACAAAACCGCACAATGCGGAAGCAAATGTTGCGTGGACTGAGGACAGAAGACCGAACGCCCGTAGGCTAGTCCGCTGTCAACTCCAGTAGAGACACACAGTGTAATCGCAAAGGAGGACCTATGCTCCCGGTAAACCGGAATGACGACTGTCCGGATGTCCGTAGGACGTATCCTGTTCCTCACTCACTGACCTCAGTATAGGAGCAGCAGGGGGAGGAACGGCAACTCCGGGCGGAGCCGGAAAAGCAACGGACGAAGCCGCATAAACGGAAACGCCTGTTGCGATGACTAAGGCCGAGGCCAGAACGCCCGAAGGCCAGTCAACGGTCAACCCCAGCCATGACCTCTGTGAGTGCACGGGATGGAGGACCTTCGTTTTCGGGAAAACCCGGAAGCGCGACTCCCGAAAACGGAAGCCGCCCTTGCCTATTCACAGCCGTGCACGCAATGCAAACAGGCTTAGAAAGAGCAGAAGATTAAGCAACGGACGAAGCCGCATACAGCGGCAGCGTCTGCTGCGAGGACTGGGGCCGGAAGCCCGGTGGCCCGAAGGCCAGTCCACAGTCGACACCAGCAGGGACCTTCGTGGGTGTGCCAGATTGACCTTCGCTTCCGGGAAAACCCGGAAACGCGACTCCCGCAAGCGGAAGCCGCCCTTGCTCAGTCACGGCCGTACACGCTGTGCGATCAGGCCTAGAAAGAGCAGCATATCCTGACTAGCAGGAAGTTTTGCAGTCGACACCAGCAGGGACCTTCGTGGGTGTGCCAGATTGACCTTCGCCTCCGGGTAAACCCGGAAACGCGACTCCCGCAAGCGGAAGCCGCCATTGCTCAGTCACGGCCGTACACGCTGTGCGATCAGGCCTAGAAAGAGCAGCATATCCTGACTAGCAGGAAGTTTTGCAGTCGACACCAGCAGGGACCTTCGTGGGTGTGCCAGATTGACCTTCGCCTCCGGGTAAACCCGGAAACGCGACTCCCGCAAGCGGAAGCCGCCATTGCTCAGTCATAGCCCTACTCGCTATACGATCGGAACTAGGACGAGCAGCATATCCTGACGGGCAGGAAGTTTGCAGGTAGTGAGCCTGCGACCAAGAACTGTTGCTCAAAAGAGAGCGTCCGGTGGCTTCACGAGAGCCAGTGGAGCAGTTCGACTTACCGTCCATGCCCCCCAAGGAGGCAGCAGACGCAGCTGAAGGCCCGCGACCGGAAGCCGTGGCCGACAGGAAGCCAAAGAGCGGCCGTCACCCGCCGCCGGCGGAAGTACAACGCTGGAGACGGCGTGTGAAGCTGCAATCTTCCCTCCCAAACTGCGAAACTCTGGAAAAAGAGAGCAAAACAGTATAGACACCAGAGCGCCGCGCTCCGATGCCAAGAGAGGGAAAGCAAGAAGCAAGACACGTCACAGACGTGCTAAACTGCCCCCCAAATTCATTTGGGGCAGAATAAGTAACGGACAAAGCGGTTATACATGCTTAGTACGAAACAACAACAAATGCCAATGGTCTGCAAGACCAATGACACACACCTAGCCATGTTATCTCACCGTCAGACGCGCTGACGCAGACAACAGGCGGCAAAACAAAGAGTTACTGAAAATTAACAAGTCCAAAACGGACGAAAAATTTAGCAACTACAACAAACTTCCTGTCAAACTAATGACTAAAAAAGGAAGCGCTTACCAACTAACAAAGCAGAAGGCAAGTAAAGAGGTAAAATAAGGTTTACCTAACCAAAAAATAGGCCGTGCCACATTCGCCGTCAGCTAAGCTGACAAGCAAACATGGAGCCCCAAAATGCGTTACTGAAAAATATTACAAGTCCGCAAAACGGACGAAAAGTCAGCAACTACAACAACATTCTTGTCAAAATAATGACCAAAATGGAAAGAGCTCACCAAACACGTAAAGGCAAGCCGTTAAGACGGGTTAGGCGGCCGGTGGGTGTCCTTACAAACACCAGCACTCAGCCACACACGGAGCCAAAAATTCGACGACCTCTCTGCTGTAGGCTGAAATGTCGTATGAAGACATGTGGTGTTTACAGGGGAAGTGACGTCACGTAACCCGGATGGGAGGTAACTCCCCGGGTAGGTGGTCATTGCCATGCCTGTATTTACACTTTTTGTGTTGGGTTGCTCCCCTTTAAAATTGTTTAAGACGGGTAGCCTTTTCAGACCTTTAGCATGTAAGACTGCGTCAATGCTTTTATGTGATTCGGAGTAAGAATATGTAATTTAATGACTTGTTATGATTACAAGTGCAGGTTCTACAAATTTGGAGACTTAAATGAGCTATGAATTTAACACGCTAAAGTTCAAGATTACCCGTGCTGCATTTAAACTAGCACATACAAGCTTGAACACATGAATCTCCATATAAAAACAATGAGCTCGGTTGTTTTTTGACTTGAAATCTAACGATCACCCGGCAAACAAGTTCCTAGGCAAGTAACTCTCATATTGTGTCTAGCGACAAGAGTAGTTCCCCTTTCAAATTTCTTTGCACACAGTTTCTTCGAAAAACTGCAATCCGACGGTCAGTTTTCAACAATATTTCATTTTATAAACAGATCACACGCAACCAAATGCACACATCCCATCAATGTTAAGATTACAATGTATTAAGCGGTTTTATACACTGTTTTGCCCTAGAAAACCGAACTTCATACAGTATTTAACGTTAGAACACTGGTGCAAAAGTTTGTCTGCTTAACTCTTTTCTTTAACTGAAGAAAGGAGGATTAAAGAGGTTACATACCTCGTCTCAGTGAATATTAAAAATAATGGTCTCAGTTCGCGGTCATGAAAAAGATCGCTGAAGCTCGCATTTTTCATGATCCGCTAACTTCGACCATTATTTTTAATATTCACTGAGTTTCGGCATGTAACCTCTACATACT
The DNA here is from genome assembly GCF_037325665.1 of Littorina saxatilis. Lineage (NCBI taxonomy): Eukaryota > Metazoa > Mollusca > Gastropoda > Littorinimorpha > Littorinidae > Littorina > Littorina saxatilis. The sequence continues at coordinate 17,375,375 of NC_090248.1, read as the reverse complement.
ATGGTTTTAAAAGAAATGTCACGGTGGTTTTTCCGTAATGCTGTCAGAACTACCACCAGAATTACTGCCGAGCCTGTCAGTCCATATTTAAGGCCAAATTCAAAATATCGTCCTCCAGCAGGGGTGCCACCAGTAAGAAGCAAATTACATGAGCATCCCTGGCAAAATGTTATTTGTAAGTCCTAATTCAGCAGCCTTTTTCACAGTATAAACTGTGTATGAAACTAACCCGGATTGCATGTAGCGCAATATGCCAATATAGATCATAACACTAAAACGTCAGCACATTTTCCGAGAAAAGCCCAGTTAAATTTTTTTTAAATGTAACAGCATGAACAAAATTACGTTCTTTGTAAATGTTGGTTTTTATTCAACCACTGAAACCAAAAAAACATAGCCATGAATCGAAAAATATCACGCGCAGCTGTCTTTACTTCACGAAGTGTGACACTGACAGTTTTTGGAGCCCCGATGTCTCATGCGGTCATTATCAACAATCCAGTCTCGTTTTTTGACGATTATAAGAAACGTAAGATTCTGCCTTTAAAAAAAGATTTCAATTGAATAAAGGCGTGCTCCTTCACAAAATTCTTTCTGGCCGTGCACCACGTGCTTTCATTACAAAATGTAAAGCCAAACCAAACCAAAAATTCAATGTCCCCATTCCACGGTTAGATCTCTTCAAGTCAAGTTTAGCTTATTCTGGCAGTGTTGTGAGGAATTCTCTCCTGGAATCGGTTCGAGTCCCAACGAGTCTCAATACTTTCAAAAAACATCTTTCATTATATTTAATGTCATATTACGAAAAGTCACAGTGATGGAAGACTTCGTTTATGATTTATTTTCATATTGATTCGTATTTGTCCATAGCATCAGTGTTTCATCTTATTAAAAAACTCTCACATTTGATAACACATTCAAATTTTGTTCAAAAATGTATGTTTAATAAATTCCCACTTCTTTACATGAGATAAGAATTCGTGTAAAGCATGAAATGTGTACACAGTCCATTGAATCCTGTTTTTCTGCCTTTTTATCTTTTTAATTTTTTGTTGTTATTCCATTGTACGAGGTATGATCCAAACAAAATGATCAAATGTGATTTACGCAGAAATTGTTCGGCGTATCTGGCCCAAAATACAGCAGTCATTAGAACTACTCTCCTCCTACATCGATGCAAAGTCACAAGTGCCTAAGCCAATCAGAAGAGGCCCTACGATGGCCTTATTTGGGGTTGCTTTTGAGCTCTGATTTGACGGCTTTTTTTTAGGTCCTGGATGCAATGAAACTTGTTGGTAAAAAGTCTGATTTTCAAAGAGGGTATTAACCAGAAATCACGAGGGGTGTAATCAGGTCTGAAGAATGAGTGAGGGAAAAATGGGATCATTTGGTCTTTTAGGAATGGAGTTACACCCCTTCTTTTGTGGAGAATGACATTGTCATGAAGGCGAAGGACAGTGTTTCGAAGTTTGGTCGCTGACTGCTAAACACGTAAGTAAGTTTGGGTAAAAAGGTTTCTGCATAGTATGTAAAAATGACAGTACTGTTAGTAGACAAAATATCGACAGCAACGGGACCTTCGTGGTCGACAAATACAGCAAATAGCACTGTTTCTGCTTTGAAAACCTCGCTTACAAATGTGATGCATCTCGTCATTTTGGTCGAGACACGCTTTGTTTCTGCGTTCTCTGGCACTAAAGTACACGGGGAATAACCTGACATAAGCGGGGCAGAGGTTATACGCGGGGCCTGACACGATTGAAGGCACGTTTTGTCAGTTTTCTTGGAATTGTTTGATTTACGTCGGGATTCAAGGTAAGCTACAGATTCAGCGATGACTTAATTTGTTTCTCGATGCATAAAATGTCCTAGAGCAGTTCATATTTGCCCGTAAATTACCCTCAAAGCTGAAAATGTCGGCGATCGAGCGCCGGAAATGGCTGTTCGATGGGTTTCGGAAGTAGAAATGAGCTTTTTGCCTTTATTTCACAAAATCAGCTCCTATTTGACATCGGTTTGGGATTCTAATGGACCACTTTTTGTTTCATGCTGATAACTAGCTTGTTTTCTTGCGAAGAAGATTCTTTTTGTGTTTGGTAGTCCTTCTCTCTTAGGTTAACCGTTAGGCCTAATTAGAGTGAAATAGCTTTGATAGACATTCAGCAAACTTTTAAAAAAAGGAAAAAACCACAAATGGTCCATATTAGGAGCCTGGGCGCCTAATATGGACCAGCGAAGCGGCCTTCACGAATCACTGTAAAAAGCCCCCTACACTTCAAAATGACATGATACAACTTAGTGTACAAGTCAGACTAATTAAAATATGCTTTAGATTTATCTGTTTCGGGTCGATGAGAGCATTATTTGAAGCACACCAGAAAACTAAAGAAGCTTATCAAAAACAGAGTGAAAATAAGTGAAATTATCAACTTCCGAGAAAAGAAGACTTTTTGTTATATATTTTTTAAATCTCGAGGGCTAGTTATAGGTTATTTCCAGCAAGCTTCTTAATGAATGAATGAAAATAGCCTTTAGCTTTTATTTTCTTCGATTTGTTGAAGGTGGTCCATATTAGGGGACTCGCACATACTTTGAGATGTTGCTATTATTTTTTATTAGCAGGAGAAACTCGGGGTCAACACTGCTAAAATGTAACAAATACCGTCTTAGCTGTCATATATAGCAATTTTTGTGTGATAAAAGCTCTGGCTGTGGACAGAAACGAGTCCGTTTTAGGCAGCAAATTTAGAGTGAACGCTGCCAAAAATGAAAAAAAGAGAAAAAACCTAACGGTTTTGAGGTTTGTGTTTCTGAAACTGTTTTGACATGTGCAAGTTATCCAGAGAGGGTGAATACAGCGAATGAAATTGTTTTGAGCGCTCTAGCACCGTTAGTTTGTCAGAACAGGAGGTGGTCCATATTAGGAGCCGGTCCATATTAGGAGCCTTTCCCCTACAGAGAAAAAAAAATGGCCAAAATCCCACGGCGCACTACGTTTCGGGCAAACGGGGCTGCCGTGTCCGCCGAGAACATAGTGTAAACCTAGGATCATGGACTGACACTTACCGCTACCTCTGTTTGGTGAGAACAACTCGGTCACCAGCTTCCGACTGTACTTTCAACCACATTTTGTTCCAAAACTTCAACTCTGACTGCAGCGGCTGTGGTTAATGTGAACACGTCCGTTTGAGAAAAAAATAGACTCCTATCAGCTCGTGCCGTCAGAAAAGAAAGTATAATGTATAAAATACAATCGTATGGAAGAGCCATCTTACCTGCTGCCGTGTGGGCGTTCTGGTGTGGGGCAGGAATTGCAAAGCGGTGCTGTTTGCTGTGACGTCGCCACGTCTGCCTGACTGCCAACATGGCGGCCAGCACTGCTGCCATCACCACGGGCACCACGATTAGCGCGCTGCTGACCCTCCCCTCGCCGACACTCCCCTCGCTGACACTCCCCTCGCTGACACTCCCCTCGCTGACACTCCCCTCGCTGACACTCCCCTTACTGACACTCCCCTCGCTGACACTCCCCTCACTGACACTCCCCTCGCTGACACTCCCCTCACTGAAACCGCTCTTGCCAAACTGCACACGGGGATCCGGGCCCTCACGGTCGGAAGAAATGCGGCCTGGGGACAGGAAGGGGGTGGCGCTGGTCTTCCTTGACGGAGTCCCGCTCCTTAGTTTTACAGAGTTCATCTCCGCGCGACTGACGTATTCAGAAGTTATGGTTGAAGGGGTGGGGCTAGAGTTAAGGAGATGTTTTTGTTTGTTGATGATGTGATTGCTGACATCTGCAGATGTCGAAGATGAAGGGGCGAGACTTAAGCTGGATGGACGGGACCTGTGACGATTGACGTGGTCGATGACCTGTAGAGGTGCCCATGATAAAAGGATAGAGCTAGAGCCGGATGGATGGAGCCTCTGATGAGTCGAGTCATTAGTGAGAAGAGTGGGAGTTGGAGACGCTGAAACAGCGACTGATGTGGCTGGTAACGGTACTCGTTGTGCTGGTGGTGGTGAAGGCAGCGCGCTTGCGGGCTGTTGATGTTGATCCGACGGCGTTGAACACGATGGTGCCCGCGGCCTTCCTTCTGCCTCCTTGCCTGTGAGCAAGAGAGTCAACATCGCTTTGTACCTGGGCGTGCTGCATGAACAAGCCCTTGTGTATGTGATTTTTTTTAGTAGTGTTCAATACCGAATGCATGTCTGACATTTGTCTCGCGATAATCTTGATCCCATTCCATGTTGGGCTGCATTGGACGATTCTGATTTGGTGTAGTCCTAACAACAGTATTCGCATTCCCTTGTCAGGTCTAATCCAGCCAATTACGGGTATTTTGAGGATCACAAAAATGATGATAATCTTGGTTCTAAACGTCCGCAACTGATCACAGATCTGAATCTTGAAAAGCAATCCTTCTTCTAACAGATAAAACAGACTGCATGTAAACCTGGCACAAAAATTATTGCACCCATTTTCGTACCCCAACTAAAGCATTTATTCCCGTGGTAAAAGGTAAAGGCCCTTCACTTGGCGATCTTGACAAATTCTCTTATCAAAGATTTCTTTTACAGGAGTCACGTGACCGCCGCCCAAAAAATCGACCTGACAAAAACGTAAAGCACCAATTAAAAATCGACTAAAATTCAGAATAGGCAAAATTTAGCGCTGTATGATAATTATCAGAATGACCAGGTGGATTGCCTCGAAACTTTGACGACCTCATGCCTACATACGAGACGTACTCCGGGTACAATTTTAAATCATTACAGATATTTGTTGAGACTAGATGAATACCCGCTTCGCCGGGTACGGCTTCGCCGGGAAGAAGTCGAGCCGAATACCCGGCTGCGCCGGGGACCCGGCTTTGCCGGGTGTACGCCGGCTTTGCCGGCGCACCGCACGAAGGAAGGGAGATAAACGCGCAAAACACTGGAGAAGAGTAGTGACCTTCTAAAAATAGTATAACGGGAATATGGATTGAGCGTTGTCGACAGTGACCTTCTAAAAATAGAAACGGGAATATGGATTGACGCCACACGAAGGAAGGGAGGTAAACGCTGAAAACACTGGAGAAGATAAGGAAGAGTTACTGGAAATGGATCCAGAGAAAAACCAAAATCGGTTCAGCGCTGCGCGCTGAGAGCACGTGTTGAAAATTCTCATCGACCAGATTGTGTCCGGGGTCTCTCTGAATAAGCCCACCAAATTTGAAGCAGATCCATCGAGAACTTTGGCCGTGCATCGCGCACAGACACACAGACACTAGTCGTATATATATATAGAAGCTAAAGTCATGCAATCTTCCGGAAAATATTTTTAAAGTTCGATCGTTGTTACAGGACTAGCAAATGTAAACTAGTGGTCGAACGTAAATGAAACTTTGGCAGTATTTGTAACAATCATTTGTCTGTATGCATGCAAGGTCTACATTTTTTTTAAATGTAAGCTTACAAACCTATGACATGTTTAACAATAATTTTTGGAAGATTGCACAACATCTCAACAAAAACATGTTACGATACGAAATTTGACCTTAAGTATGTCTCGTGTAGTTTCGGATCCACCTCTGAAATACAGCGGTTTTTGTCATGGCGCCCCTCAAAATTGACACAAAACCTCCCCTTTTTGACCGCTCATATGCGATCGGCACCTGCATCAGTAAAAATGACATCACACAAGAAATACACAAGATAGCGAAACAAAACAACCTGTTCTGCATAGACAATTGATTTGGCTTTCTCCTCGTTAAAATTGCCAAGTTGTTCCTATTTAGAATTTTGGTCGATTTGTAATATAATGATAATAATAAACACTTATGAATCGAACTTATGGGCCGAGTTTAGTTTTTGTAAGAGTTCTAAAGTGTCATGCCACAAACAAAACTCACCGGAAAGCATAAAGAAGAACCTGTGTCCTATCTGCAAGTAAAGAACGCAATATTGATCATATCTTGCACGAATCATCACTACTCTGTTTTAATGGCTAATTTCATTTTTACTTCTCAAAGAGTCAAGCACAAAACGAGGGCAAGAGTTGTCCTCCTTGATCAAAGCTACGCTCTTTTACTGCTGTTTCAGTGCTACAATATCCGTAGACGCCTACTTTACGATAGGATGGGGAGAGGGTGAGGGAATGTTTTTAACTACTAAGAACAATAAAAACGTCAACAGTTTAATGTGTAAAGTCAATTCCTGGAAACCCCCCGCGGGTTAGGGGGAGTCCCATATTGGTTGGGACGAGAAAGAATTTGCCCGATGCTCCCCAGCATGTCGTAGGAGGCGACTAACAGAGAGAGAGAAAATGTAAGTTTTACGCCCTCACGGCAAAGCCATTAGGGGCATGTTAAGGCGACTAACAGATTCTGTCTCTCCTTTTACCCTTGTTAAGTGTTTCTTGTATAGAATATTATAGTCAATTTTTGTAAAGATTTTAGTCAAGCAGTATGTAAGAAATATTAAGTCCTTTGTACTGGAAACTTGCATTCTCCCAGTAAGGTAATATATTGTACTACGTTGCAAGCCCCTGGAGCAAATTTTTGATTAGTGCTTTTGTGAACAAGAAACAATTGACAAGTGGCTCTATCCCATCTCCCCCCTTTACCCGTCGCGATATAACCTTCGTGGTTGAAAACGACGTTAAACACCAAATAAAGAAAAGAAGAATTCCTGGAAAAGGCTCTGAACAAAACAAACCGCAACATGAAAGAGCTTGTCGCGTCCAGTTGTTGAAAATACCTCTTGTGTTGATACCCTTTTACATCCGTGCATTTTTAAGAGTGTACATGAAATGTCAGTACGCAACAGTTATTGTTCTTTCAGCACACTAAGTTGTTGTTGTTGTTGTTGTTGTTGTTGTTGTTTTTCGTCCAGTCTGCAAATATTACAACTCTTTCTAAAAATGACTAACTCAATAAATACTAACTCAAATGACATATGATTGCGCATGCATTTTACGAAATGTATTCAGTTGCACAAAGCTCTGAAAGTGTGAAGGCAATGCGTTTAGACTTATCTGAAATATACCGTATCATATCTCATTACCCGCTAAAACTGCCTTTCGTGGCTTGTGAGAAGAATCACACCCATGCCCAGGGCCGGACCAAATGAGTTGTAAGGGGGGGGGGGGGGGTCCTCCTTTTTTGGGGGGGCAAATCAGCGAAGTGGCGAAGCCACAAGCGCGCGCCTGCAAAACGGTTAAAATCTGTGCAATCTGGTGCATTCTGGACCTTGTTTTGAGGGTTAAGAGCAGCATTGTTTTGGTGTGGGGGGGGGGGGTACCTTTTTCTCATCGGATTTCACATTGAATAAAATTTGTTAGAGACACACACAAATTTTTTTTTTTTTTTAAACTAAAAAAAAAACCCACTCAAAGCAAGGTACATGCTTTTTCCAGGGGTGGGGTTCCGGAACCCCTGGAACCCCCCCCCCCCCCCCCCCCTGGGTCCGGCCCTGATGCCGTTTGGCATGTCATAGCACCAACCCCTCGACAACTTATAAGAGATGCGTACTCACATGCTGAGAGTTGGCACTGAGAACAACGGCAACAAAGTAAGCCTGACATGTTGCCGCTCTTTTTGGAATATCTATCGTCGTCTGGGTCTGCTGCACAAACATTCGCCGGTATGCCATTAATTTACTGTGCAGATTTACTCGAGATTTATGACACTGAGAAGACGAAATAAAGGGTGTTACTGCAGTTAATAGCCATAAAGTCTTTAGGATAACCATAGATAATAAACTCTATTGTTAAAAAAACCACAAAAACAACAGTAAAATCACATGTAAAAAGTATACCAGTTATCACAAATTTTAAGACATACGCACAAGCACATATTCAATCAGCTATATATTGCCTATGCTTCCGCAGGGTGGGACTATGCAACTGCAAACACTTTGAAACACTTAAAGCCACCCTCCCTCTCCCGTAAAGCATGTTTCTGATCACTGCGCTCCCGGAGCCTTTATACATACAGAACAAACATACTTCCATTTGACCTCTCACCGAACGGGAGCAGCCTGGCTGCTTTCCGTTGAGGATGAGACATTTTCAAAGAATTCATTTTGCACAGTTAGAAAGGAAGTACATTGAAACAAATCGGAAGCTCGTTTTGGCGCTAGACCTAAATTGACAGCTTGTTACACAAACATTCTTAAATCATAATAGAACTCTTTTCTTCATCAAGACAAGATCAGTACAATTCGAAGTTTGGAAAATTTGAAAAAAGGGAGCCCGGAACCAGTTCATGCAAGGACGTGTTTGTCCAAGCAGACTAATTTTCTGCATATCGCTGGATTCTTTGAAGCAAACCGCCGCCAATAGGTTCGTGTGGCTCGCAGTCGTTTGTAGCATTTTAGATTCAGAGGTACACAATAACGTGCAAAACCACAAACTGACGACTAAATTGTGAGAGAAAAAAAGAAAAGTGGGTCACACGGGTCCACGATGGCTAAGTGGTTGAAAAAAATTCGAAAACTGGTGTATATTGTTTACGCATGCAAAATAGCCATTCAAACGAACTGTGTCATTAAATGCTGTCAAATGCTATTGCAAGTGTGTTCCAAAAGGTGTGCTTATTTCGTGAAAGATTTTATCGTTCTGTAAACCTCTTGGGATGCGTAGTGGGGCTTTTAAGCATTTTACATGGACTAATTAATTCTTTTAAAACGAAAATTTCTTTCACATTAGGATTTGCATACAACAATGGTGTGACGATATATAAATTGATGTCAGGAAATGCACCAACGCCCTACATTTCAAAATCAATAATTCAAGAAATTCGAACAAATCTCGGAATGATTCACCCCCACCCCAAGAATTGATCTGTACGACCCCAGTCTCTTCTGGCGCCCTTATGTGGAACTCCATTGACACAATATAATCAATTTGCTAATCAGTGAAAAATCATTCAAGGAACATTTCTTACCCTATCTCTTGCACAACTTGTAAGCAATATATTACTATTGTGTAGCTTATGAATTATCAGTAACATATGATTGCACTCAAAACACATAGTTCGGTAATCTTGAACTTTAGTGTGTTAAATTCATAGCTCAGAATCCAGTGGCATTCTTTACTTATTTATGATACAAGTTCCTGTAATCAAGCCAAAGAACATTTGTTGTGAAATTAATTGACGGATTGAGCTCCAAACTTAAGCATAATTAATTAATTTGGTTGTCATATACCTTCCAAGTAGAATTCAACACTTTCGACCAGGAAATGCGATAAAAAAAATGTCAAGCTCACATTCAAAGCATTTTAGATTACGCTTCAACCAGGTGCAAATGTCATGAAACCCTTTTTTAGCTTACACAAACGTGCAATTAAATTAGTGCTTCTAAAAAACAGAACTCTGTCAGAATCTGATCATGAATGTCTTAATATTCTCCTTATAAAGGAAAGACTTATCTACAACAAAGGAGTTCTTATGCATAAAATAATAACATGTCAAGTCCCATCTGTCCTTTTTGAACCACAAACCGTTCTCGTCATACACATAAACTAACTTCACGCATTCCAAGAAATGATCTAAACTCGGCCAACAAAATATTGTAGAGGGCCTCTAATGGAATGGAAAGCTGGAATGAACTGACACGGGATTGAATGTTTTAGTTGGGGTACGAATATTGGTGCAATAATTGTTTTGCCGTGTTTATTTAAAGCCAGTCTGATTTATTCAGTAAACTTGCTGTGGAATTCTTTTCCCACTATAATGAGGGTAACTTTGAACATGAACAAAAATCAACTAAACGAGCACCTAAAAACCAAATTATAAATGCTTTCATAGAGTTTGCATTCATATAATTTAAGTTCATCCATGTAAGTTACATTAGTTATTTGTAAAAAATGTGTTTTTCTAATTTTGACGACGGCTGAATATGTAAAAGTATGATATGTAGAGGTTACATGCCGAGTCTCAGTGATTATCAAAAATAATGGTCGAAGTTAGCGGATCATGAAAAATGCGAGCTTTAGCGAGCTTTTTCATGACCGCGAACTGAGACCATTATTTTTTATTATCACTGAGACGAGGTGTGTAACCTCTTTATTCCTCCTTTCTTCAGTTATTCAAAGAAAAGAGGAGTTTTTTTGCGAAAGTTTGATCGAATCCTATTCTCTCAACCAGTCAACCTGCGCAGGCGATCGATTAATGCGCGGTTGTATTCCGTGCAAATCATTTCATTCTGTTAACACTTCTTGTCAGTTTTCCTATTTTGGGATAAAATCAAGAACACAGTTACGCTGTTGTTCTGCTGTGGCGGCGAAGGCAGATATTGTGTGTTCTGTATATGTTTTGGTATCGCTTAGGATAATGTTTTTTCGTCAAATGGGACTAGCAGACGAACTTTTGCACCCGTGTTCCAACGTTAAAAACTGTATGAAGTTCAGTTTTCTGGGGAAAATAGTGTATGAAACCCCTTTATGTTGTTTAAATTGATGAGATGTGTGCATTTGGTTGCGTGTGATCTGTTTATTAAATGAAATATTGTTGAAAACTGACCGTCGGATTGCAGTCTGTTGTCGAAGGAACTGAGTGAAAAGAAGGGGAACTACTCTTGTCGCTAGACAAAGTATGAGTTACTTGCCTTGGGAAATTGCTTGTGATGAACGGCTTGAGCACGGCAGATGAGATTCAGAAAACAACCGAACTCATGGATTTTATATGGAGATTCATGTGTTCAGGCCTGTAGTTGTTAATTTAAATGCGGTATGTTTGTATTGTTTGCTCCAGAGATGTATACTTCGTACATTAGAGCGTTCGGAACTTTTCAGTCGCAAAAAGTAGTACCGAAACAGAACAACCTCTCAACCCATTGCACTATCGAGGATTCAGGCTGTTGCTGGGTCGTTATTTGTTTGGTTGCTGGGTCATTATCGAAAAATAACTACCCCTACAAGTTTACAGAGGTAAAGAAGCAGAGGGGGGAATAATGCTTATTCCACTACCCTTGCAAAATAAAGATTGATCATTATCATTATGTCTCGCGCTCTTACTCCACTATATTGCTAATATCTCTCCCACATCTGTTCAGCGAATGACTTCATATACTTTGGTGTACATTAGCGTGAGATGTGGGATGATAATTTTACAAAGTTTTGAATATGAAAGTCAAGCCGTTTGAATTTTATTCTTTAACAAAAAAATCAACTTTGCAGATTGCCTCAACGACAACAGTAGGCTATTGGAGGTTTGACACTGAGCAGCGACTACACTCGTCCGACTTATCCCTCCAGATTCCCTGTAATTGCTTTTTCAACTCATTGTCTGAGGATGGATTTTGTATGCGAAGCCTTTCAGAAGAAACAAATTTACAGGTAAAAATCTGTAGGTCTCAAACCGGGTTTGTGTGGTTACCACTCAATGCTAAACCTCGTTTTGGAATACATTTTCGAAAGAGCAAAAACGTCAGCTCATTTAACAGATATACTTGAACATTTGAGAACTCATCACCGAATATCTCAAGCCAATGTTCACCGAATATAAAGTTGTTCGAAAAACAAATCAAGGAGTTATTAGCATTTTAATGGGTGGCATTTGTGGGGGTCACCCTGAATATGTCTATAAAAAACATACACAACTACATAACACACACACATACAGACACACACGCACACACACACACACACACACACACACACACACACACACACACACACACAGGCGCTCACGCATGAATACTACGTCTGATGAAATGTACCTAAAAACTCAACAGACTTGATAAGAAAATCACTTTCTTTTAACCTAATTGAAAACTTGTGAATTGACAACAAAACGCAAAACTAATGTCGTTATTTCAAGAGTGCTTGTTTAGTTCCATGACTTACGTTGTTTTCAAAGGGTATTGTCGCGTCAGTACAGACAGGCTGAGTCATGGGCTGTGTGACGTAACCCAAGTTGACCGACGTGACGTCATAACCACGGGGCACATCCAGAATGAGAAGGCCTCTCTGCCCTTGCTTCTCTTTCTCCTGATACCTTGCTGTCAGCAGCTCCGCTGTGAAATACAGTACAACATACCAACAGTCGACCGTAAGAGAGTCCCAATACAGGACAGAAAGCCATTAATCTTTCTTCTTCTTCTTCTTCTTCTGCGTTCATGGGCTAAAAGGAAACTCCCAAGTACACTCATGTTTTTTGCACGAGAGGGTTTTTTATGTTTCTATAACTCACCGAACTCTGACCTGGATTACAAGATATTTTCCGTGCGCATTTGGTCTTCTGTTTGCATGTACACACGAAGGGGAATAACGGACAGTATCAGGTCTGCACATAAGCTGACTTAGGAGATCGGAACAATCGCCACCCTTAGCCCGTCTCCATGCGAAATGCACATTATGAAAAATTCTTCTTCGCCATGGCAGCCGGGTGTCTTTTCCCGGGTACAAGTGAAGTCCACATGAAAATACTGCTTATTTTAATTTCAAGCTTCATTGCAATTCACCCCAAAAATAAAGATAAGGTAAGAGTTGTGTCTGCCAGAGAGTAGCACAGTAAAATGTGCCTTGTCAAACGTTTTGTTTGCTTGTTGTTACTAACAATATTATCATTGAAACTTCCACAGTGCGCTAAGAGATCATAGAAGAGTATATATCGAAAATAATTACTATGCGCTTCATTTCAATAGTTCATTTTTACATTTAGTCAAGTTTTGACTAAATGTTTTAACATAGAGGGGGGAATCGAGACGAGGGTCGTGGTGTATGTGTGCGTGTCTGTCTGTCTGTGTGTGTGTGTGTGTGTGTAGAGCGATTCAGACTAAACTACTGGACCGATCTTTATGAAATTTGACATGAGAGTTTCTGGGTATGATATCCCCGGACATTTTTTTCATTTTTTCGATAAATACCTTTGATGACGTCATATCCGGCTTTTTGTAAAAGTTGAGGCGGCACTGTCACACCCTCATTTTTCAATCAAATTGATTGAAATTTTGGCAAAGCAATCTTCGACAAAGCCCGGGGTTTGGTATTGCATTTCAGCTTGGTGGCTTAAAAACTAATGAGTGAGTTTGGTCATTAAAAATCGGAAACTTGTAATTAAATTAATTTTTTTATTAAACGATCCAAAAACAATTTCATCTTATTCTTCGTCATTTTCTGATTCCAAAAATATATACATATGTTATATTTGGATTAAAAACAAGCTCTGAAAATTAAAAATATAAAAATTATGATCAAAATTAAATTTCCGAAATCGTTTTAAAAACTATTTCATCTTATTCCTTGTCGGTTCCTGATTCCAAAAACATATAGATATGATATGTTTGGATTAAAAACACGCTCAGAAAGTTAAAACGAAGAGAGGTACAGTAAAGCGTGCTATGAAGCACAGTGCAATCGCTACCGCGCCAAACAGGCTCGTCACTTTCACTGCCTTTTGCACTAGCGGCGGACTACGTTCAGTTTCATTCTGTGAGTTCCACAGCTTGACTAAATGTAGTAATTTCGCCTTACGCGACTTGTTTTGATTTGCTCTATGAATCTCATAGCGCATTGTGATGTTTCGATAACTTAAACATTCATTTCTTTACACCATTATAGAAACCTTTCAATTTCTTTGAAATAGGTAAAATCTCAATTTGAGAGGATCCATAGCAGTGTCATCCGAGTATTTAATTACTGGTGTTAAAACATTGTGTTGGCATTCGTTTATCTGTGTACGAAAAGGGATTGTGCCCTGTGCATGTGATGCGCCTGTCGATTAAAAAACAAGTCGCGTAAGGCGAAAATACAATATTTAGTCAAGTAGCTGTCGAACTCACAGAATGAAACTGAACGCAATGCAACGCAGCAAGACCGTATACTCGTAGTCCACCGGCACCGCTCACGGCATAGGCAGTGAAATTGACAAGAAGAGCGGGGTAGTGGTTACGCTATGCTGCATAGCACGCTTTTCTGTACCTCTCTTCGTTTTAACTTTCTGAGCGTGTTTTTAATCCAAACATATCATATCTATATGTTTTTGGAATCAGGAACCGACAAGGAATAAGATGAAAGTGTTTTTAAATTGATTTGGACAATTTAATTTTGATAATAATTTTTATATATTTAATTTTCAGAGCTTGTTTTTAATCCGAATATAACATATTTATATGTTTTTGGAATCAGCAAATGATGGAGAATAAGATAAACGTAAATTTGGATCGTTGTATAAATTTTTATTTTTTTTTACAATTTTCCGATTTTTAATGACCAAAGTCATTAATTAATTTTTAAGCCACCAAGCTGAAATGCAATACCGAAGTCCGGGCTTCGTCGAAGATTACTTGACCAAAATTTGAACCAATTTGGTTGAAAAATGAGGGCGTGACAGTGCCGCCTCAACTTTCACGAAAAGCCGGATATGACGTCATCAAAGACATTTATCAAAAAAATGAAAAAAACGTTCGGGGATTTCATACCCAGGAACTCTCATGTAAAATTTCATAAAGATCGGTCCAGTAGTTTAGTCTGAATCGCTCTACACACACACACACACACACACACACACACACACACGCACAGACAGACAGACACACATACACCACGACCCTCGTTTCGATTCCCTCTCGATGTTAAAATATTTAGTCAAAACTTGACTAAATATAACAAGTCGCGTAAGGCGAAAATACAATATTTAGTCAAGTAGCTGTCGAACTCACAGAATGAAAGTGAACGCAATGCCATTTTTCAGCAAGACCGTATACTCGTAGCATCGTCAGTCCACCGCTCATGGCAAAGGCAGTGAAATTGACAAGAAGAGCGGGGTAGTAGTTGCGCTAAGAAGGATAGCACGCTTTTCTGTACCTCTCTTTGTTTTAACTTTCTGAGCGTGTTTTTAATCCAAACATATCATATCTATATGTTTTTGGAATCAGGAACCGACAAGGAATAAGATGAAAGTGTTTTTAAATTGATTTGGACAATTTAATTTTGATAATAATTTTTATATATTTAATTTTCAGAGCTTGTTTTTAATCCGAATATAACATATTTATATGTTTTTGGAATCAGCAAATGATGGAGAATACGATAAACGTAAATTTGGATCGTTTTATAAATTTTTATTTTTTTTTACAATTTTCAGATTTTTAATGACCAAAGTCATTAATTAATTTTTAAGCCACCAAGCTGAAATGCAATACCGAACCCCGGACTTCGTCGAAGATTACTTGACCAAAATTTGAACCAATTTGGTTGAAAAATGAGGGCGTGACAGTGCCACCTCAACTTTCACGAAAAGCCGGATATGACGTCATCAAAGACATTTATCAAAAAAATGAAAAAAATGTTCGGGGATTTCATACTCAGGAACTCTCATGTCAAATTTCATAAAGATCGGTCCAGTAGTTTAGTCTGAATCGCTCTACACACACACACACACACACGCACGCACGCACACACACACGCACATACACCACGACCCTCGTTTCGATTCCCCCTCGATGTTAAAATATTTAGTCAAAACTTGACTAAATATAAAAACGAACAAAAATGAAAACAGAGCTCCCTAGCTAGTAACGTTAACATACTGAATGACACGTATTGAAAGGTAAGCCTATGATCTATATCATGAGCCTGGGGGTAGCATTACCTTCCAATAAATTGTACTACGAAAACGCAGAGCAGAAATTGATGAGGAGAGTGCACATTGTTCGAGACGAGTGCAGGCGTTACACTAGAGGGTAAACGTGGCTTGTATGCAAGCTGAAAATGGTCAAGGTGGGAATTTGGTTTTTTTCTGAGTTGAGTTTGTAAAATGATGCGCTCAAAACACAGATAGAACTATTATCAACAACGTGCTGAGTCAAGTATACACACACACACACACACACACACACACACACACACACACACACACACATTGGACCGTTAGAAAGACAGCCAAACATACCATCATGACCCAATACACGATGCGTGGACTGTGTGATGTCACAAAGGTCAGAGAGGTCGTGTACTCCAGTCACAGTGACGTCAAGAACAGCGAGAGTGACGTCACACCAGCATGTCAATTCCACCGTCATCTGCACGACAGTATGAAGGAGGTTTCACATCGGAAGTCATTCACACAGTTGTTGCAGACGTTTTTTGGTGACGGTGTGTCGCTGGGACTAAGCTGACTTTATCATTCATACATGAACGCAATCTGAGTTCGTTTGTTTGATTGTTTATTGTTCGTTTCTTTGTTCGTTTGTTTGCTTGTTTTATTTTATTTTATTTATAATCTTGTAGCAGTAGATTTCTTTACTTGTTTATTCTTTAGCAATTTTAGACTAGTCCCTCTTTAGGGCGAGGACCAGATGCGAAAAAGCAGATCACTGCTTACTCTATTACCCTCGTTAAAAAAAAGAATTGTTCTTGTTCTAAGCTTGTTCTTTACAAATATTCTCTCTCTCTCTCTCTCTCTCTCTCTCTCTCTCTCTCTCTCTCTCTCTCTCTCTCTCTCTCTCTCTCTCTCTCTCTCTCTCTCTCTCAGTATGATTGGAAACAGTTTTGCGGATTGTGCAGACCCAGAGACGGTATCCATGTCCCACCCCCGTGTCACCACAGGACGAATTTCCTGACCCCGTTAAGGTCAACACTTGTTCTTCCTGAAGGCATCTATATAGATTCACACGTTTGTGCTCTCGGAGTTTGGTTCTACTTCAAACAGTTTGAACGAAGTTTATGCTCTCAGAGTATCACAGGTTTTATCAGTGTGACAGGGGAGGCTATCGCTCCTTTCACAGCAGACTCTGCACCCGAGTTGTTGGCCTTTAAGTCAACACCGGTGGATTGTGGAATTCTGTTTGTGATGGGGTCTGGTGGTTTCCGATTGTCTGTATGTTCATGGAAACCTTCGGGTTTGCATAACAGTTTTTATAGGGCTAAGAAATTAGCCCTAACATTTTCAATCCTGTTTGATTGCACTTCGCCTCCCGAGGTGATCGTAGTGTTACGGCACTCGGTTACATCAGGTTGCCAGTTTACAATCTAAAAATGCTGTTTCAACATCAGGTTTCGATATAGGGATTTGAGCTCTCCGTTTCGAGTGAAACGGAGAGCTCAAATCCCTATATCGATAGGGTGATGGAATTCGTCTCCGACGGTCAGTATGAGCACCTCCCCCCCCCCCCCCCCCCCCCCACTAAAGTCCAGTAAACATCGTACCGGGCTGTGATGATGTGGCGGCCTGACGATGAAGTAGTGGGCAAAACCCAGGCGTTGAAGAGCTGATCCCACCCTGACGTGACCCTCCAGCGATATTTCGTAATGACACACTGCACCTGCAACACATATTCACACACACACACATAAACACGCACATACACACACGCACGCACGCGCGCTGTTAAACAAAGTAATGTCACAAGTTTGACTGAGATAACCTGGCTATTCCGACTTGGTCGTGGAATAGTTCTCTTCCTTTCAATTAACATTCATTGTTTCGCCTGCGGGATGATGTAAGTAATCATGAGTGATATTGAATTTAGTAGGTAGGTTGGATAGAATCAGATTTCCAATCTCATTGAGCTGAATCGCGGGATTGCTCATAAGGCTGGATAGAATTAGAATTCTGATTCTATCTAATGAACGTTTGAGTAAAAGCAGAAGTACATTATAATTAGAAGTCGTTAACGACCAATACATGCAGTCGACGTGCGGTGATAAATTCGCCTATTTGGCTTTTCCCAAAAGCCAATGTTACAAAAAATAGAATGGGTAACTTTGGGAAATCGTTCACTGGAAGTACTCGAAAATTATGCAACCCTTTGATGAATTCAATCTTCAATACATCACTCAAAGCCTTTGGGGTGAATTAAAATGATTAAAATACAAGAACTACGAGATCAGAACGGGAAAAAAAGTTGAAACATTTAAACAAAAGTTTGACTGTTAAGAGATTCACACCCGTGGCCGCCAAAGTAACGACTTTGCAGTCGGGCGCTCTACCGATTGAGCTAACCCGACTCACTGTCCTCCGGGGTAAAAAAAAATAGACATTTTGACTTCGAATATTACTCGTGAGTTCTCGCGCATGTGTATCAGTATCTACTCGTCGGTTTCCCAGTTTCTCCGTTCGCATTTATGTACTGTCGTATATGATCTAAAACGTCAGTATCCCCCTCCATTGCCTCTGTCGACGCCCTTTTTTAACCGCTTGCTTCCTTTTATATAATAAACCCTCCATGGGGCATCATCGTCCCGAAAGAAATCTTCAAAACCGTGTGAAATGCTGGGTAGGGAAATCCTGTCATGAAATGACGTCAGCGCCTTTCGGAGCTGAACTGCCAACATAATATCGGTCACACTTGAAATTAATGCTGCTTGAGTTTGCTTTTTTAACTGACACGAAGTGAACGGGAGCATAGGGTCAGTTATCAACTTGACTTACCTCGATCGACCGAACGTACAGTATACAAATACGAACGGAGAAACTCGCAAACCGACGAATCGATACACATGCTCGTCGAGAACTCACGTGTGATATTCGGAGTCAAAATTTCTATTTTCACCCCGACAAACAAGTGAGTCGGGTTAACTCGATCGGTAGAGCGCTCCACTTTCAAGTCGTTACTTGGGCGGTCACGGGTTTAAATTTCTTAGCAATCAAGAACATTTTCAAACTTTTTTTTTAAATTTTTCAAGTTTTTCTTTATTTTCTGAACTCGTAATTCTTGTGTTTTATTTATTGTGATTCATTCCCAAGGTTTTGGGTAATGTATTGAAGATCGAATTTATCAAAGGGCTGCATAATTATCGAGTACTTCCAGTGAACGATTTCCTATAATTACTCATTCTATTTTTTAGTAACAATAACATCGGCTTTTGACAAAACTCAATGGGCGACTGTATCACCGCGCGTCGACTGCATGTAGTGATCGTTAACGAGTCTAATTATAATGTATGTCTGGTACTGTTCGTTATGTCGAAGAGGTAAGTTAAGTTGATAACAGTCCCTTTTGCACCCGTTCACTTGGTATCAGTTTGGAAAGAAAACTTACGTAGCATTAATTTCAAGTGTTGGATGTCTAGCTCCGAAATGCATTGACCAATCACCGAAAGGCGCTGACGCCATTTCCTGAAAGGATTTCCCTAACCAGAATTCCATACTAACTTATAAGATCATATATACCTATCGGGTAAAACAAATTCCGATCTCAACCAGGTAAGATTAGAATTTGTGTTCTATAACCAAGGAATCCGATTTCCGGTTGAGATCTCATTCGTAATTTGCAGACTCCAATCTCAGCTATGACACATGCCCGCTATCTACCTACCTGAGCTGGCGAGGGAGACTGCAAGGGAGGTGTTGCGTGCAGTCACACTGGATGTGTTGGTCATTCTCACGCTCCCAGTGTCGGCAGCCTGCTTGCCAACTGCAACAAAAACTACGAACGTATCACGTGCACGTACCGCTGACGATGCTACCGTTTGTATCATTGCTTCGTGTGTCTGTATTTCATGAGCGATTTTGTTTATATAAATTATACCCTTGTGTTTCCAAAGAGCTGCGCTGTTTTGATTTATTGCGTGTGCGTAAATCGTGAAGCAGCAAGGAAGATTAAAGTACTTTGACCTAGTTAGGTACATTATTTAAGTAATTATAAGTGGCAGGCGGAACTGTTATTTGTCACTTACAAAAGTGAAAACAGACGACTGGAGGGGACAGTCCCTATAAACTTCATTCACGCTTACCTTGACTAAATGTTTTAACATAGAGGGGGAATCGAGACGAGGGTCGTGGTGTGTGTGTGTGTGTGGTGTATGTGTGTGTGTGTGTGTGTGTGTGTGTGTGTGTGTGTGTGTGTCTGTGTGTGCGTGTGTGTGTGTGTGTGTGTAGAGCGATTCAGACTAAACTACTGGACCGATCTTTATGAAATTTTACATGAGAGTTCCTGGGTATGAAATCCCCAGACGTTTTTTTTCATTTTTTCACTGAATCATTTTCGTGCTGTTCCCATTCCACCTGGGAGGGACCTAAGTTCATTCAAAGGTGGTCGAGTGTGACAGGGAGACTACATTTGATAAATGTCTTTTATGACGTCATATCCGGCTTTTTGTAAAAGTTGAGGCGGCACTGTCACACCTTCATTTTTTAATCAAATTTATTGAAATTTTGGCCAAGCAATCTTCGACGAAGGCCGGACTTCGGTATCGCATTTCAGCATGGAGGCTTAAAAATTAATTAATGACTTTGGTCATTAAAAATCTGAAAATTGTAATTAAAATATTTTTTTATAAAACGATCCAAAATTACTTTTATTTTATTCTTCATCATGTTCTGATTCCAAAAACATATAAATATGTTATATTCGGATTAAAAACAAGCTCTGAAAATTAAAAATATAAACATTATGATCAAAATCAAATTTCCGAAATCGTTTTAAAAACAATTTCATCTTTTTCCTTGTCGGTTCCTGATTCCAAAAACATATAGATATGATATGTTTGGATTAAAAACACGCTCAGAAAGTTAAAACGAAGAGAGGTACAGTAAAGCGTGCTATGCAGCACAGCGCAACCGCTACCGCGCTGAACAGGCTCGTCACTTTCACTGCCTTTTGCACTAGCGGCGGACTACGGTCATTGTGAAAAAATGCAGTGCGTTCAGTTTCATTCTGTGAGTTCCACAGCTTGACTAAATGTAGTAATTTCGCCTTACGCGACTTGTTATTGATACTGACATGATACGTGACGCATGTAGTAGCCGTCAAATGTCGGAGAGGTCTGCACGCACACACCTGAATCACTCTGCAAGACACAAAAAGAGAAAGACCGTTCTACAAAATACCTTTGCAAAGCCGCAATACTACACACATTCTGTATAACTAAATGACTGCTTTAATGTATATAACCTGTCTAAATCGACCACCTAAGGGAACAAATAAAAGTGGTCGTTATGGAAAGAGGAAATTATAGAGGTAAGAACATCGTCCAGGTTTCTTTAGGATGGCCGTAATTGGCAGGTGGTCGTTTTCAAAAAGGTGGTCGCCAGGGCAGGTTCGACTGTACAGCTGAGGTGCGTTGCTTAGGCAGACCGTAACAGAACGTTTGCAAACGTTTTCTACGCAACGCATAGTTTTGTCGTATCGCTCGCTAACGCTCGTACGAGTACTATTGTCTGGGGTCACTGAAGCGTAACAAAGGCGACCGCTCGCCAAGAATGGTCTAGGCAACGGGAGTTTAATTTGTGCCGAGCATTCTGTAACGTACCTGAGAGGTGGCACGCCAGAAACTATTGCACTGTACTGAGCTTGCTGTTTGACTCTCTTTCTCTCTATCGCAGTCTCTCTCTCTGTCTTGCGTGCTCTCTCTCTCTTTCTCTGTCTCGCTCTCTCTGTCCCTCTGTGCCTGTCTCTCTGTCTACGTCTCTGTCTCTCTCTTTCTCATTCTTTCTTTCTCTCTCTCTCTCCCCCCCCCCCCCCCCATATCTCTCCCTGTGTCTTTCTTTCTTTTTACCTCTCTCTCTATATCTGTCTGTCTCTCTTTGTGTCCGTCTGAAAGTCTCTCTCTCGTATCTTTTTTGCTCTCTTTCTATCTCTCTCTCTCTTTCGCTCTCTTTTCCCTCCCTCCTCTCTTTCTCTCTCTCTCTCTCTCTCTCTCTCTCTCTCTCTCTCTCTCTCTCACACACACACACACACACACATTCTTTATGTTCGTCTGTCTCTCTGTCTCCCCCTATCTCTCTCTCTCTCTGTTTCTCTTTCTCTCTCCTCCTCTCTCTCTTTGTCTCTCTCTCTGCCACTCTCTCGTGGTGTATGTGTGTGTGTGTGTGCGTGCGTGCGTGCGTGTGTGTGTGTGTGTGTGTGTGTGTGTGTGTGTGTGTGTGTGTGTGTGTGTAGTTGTGTGTCTTTCTTTGCTTGTTTAGTTGTTTGACCTGTGGTTTTGTGTGTCATATTGTATTTGCTGCAAGGTCGCGTTATCTGCTTTTTTCACGAGATCGGACTTAAGATTGAAATGGCTGACGTCCACAAAAATTCAGAGCGAGAAGAATGCGTGCAGATAGTGACATATCCTTGGCATTCGATGTCATTAATCCAACAAAATAAGGGCACAAATTTGTGCCCCACAAACTGCAAATGTGCCTCACAATTTTTTGGGCTTATTTTTGTGGGGCACATTTTGTTTTTGTGGGCCACAAACTGTATTTGTGGAGCGTAAAATAAGGGGCACAAATTAAGCTTCATAGAAAATAAGGAAAAATATTTGTGGGGCATAAACAGTGTTTTTGCCCCAAAAAATGTTTTGGGCTCTTTCTTTTTCCTCCATATTTTGGACGTTGAGCGTGGTTTGTCAGACCTATAGCGTTTCGGTTTTTAGTTACAAAATGGCGGATCAAGGATCGAAGGCGATCAGTTTGGAAAGAATCTCCAATGATGTTTGCTAATGCGAGAGAATTGGGACGGGCGAACCTTTGCATATTAACCAGGGGTAAGTTTCCATGTTTCGTTTTATAACTTACAGTGGGTCTATAGTAGTATGTGTTGCAACATGTGTCATTTCGACTCACTCGAGTCACTGTCAGTGTCAGTCCACAGGCGGAAGCCGGGAAGGTATCGTTCACTGAACCAACAGACAAAACTGCAGACCCTCGACCGTGTGCAAAACCAGGCCCTCCGACTCATCACTGGTGCAATGAAATCCGCGCCCATCAAGGAAATGGAGAAGCTTACCACCATCCAACCCCTCTGTCAGAGAAGAGAAGCCAAGACCATGGTACAGGCCGAGAAGCTCAAGTGCCTACCCGACCACCCCATGAAGCACAGACTGAGCAACCTCACCAAGAACCGGCTCAAACGGAGCAGTTTTGTACACGAGAGCAAGAGACTTTCTCGACAGTACAGGGAAGTCCTCCCACAGAACACTCTACCTCTGACTCAAGAAGAAGAGGAAACCCCCAAGGCAACAGAGAAACCAGGCATCCAGATCTGCACCAGTGTTCCACATGTTACCTCAGGAGAAGATCAGAATGACACAGCTCGACAGGCACTCACCTTAGCCCTGATCGACGAACAGTACCCAAAAGAGGCGTGGATCCATGTATACACCGATGGATCAGCAACTAACGCCGTGCTCAATGGAGGTGCTGGCATTCTGGTCCAGTTCCCTGGGGGACATACAGCTACATCCAGCGTTGCCACTGGCAAACACTGCACAAACTATAAAGCAGAAGCAGAAGCTCTCATGCAGGCCGCCTCCTTGGTTCAGGACTCCGCAGACCCTTGCTACCAAGTTGTCTTCCTCTCGGACGCCCTTTCAGTCCTTCAGGCCCTAGAGAACGACAAACTCCCACAGCTGGCCAAAGCATTACAGATGGTCAGACAAACCAGAAGAGTTGTCCTCCAGTGGATACCAGCACACTGTGGGATACCAGGAAATGAAAGGGCAGATGAGCTGGCGAAAAAAAGAAGACCAACCTGAAAACAGTGTCAGCTTTAGTGAGCAGAAGACAATCATCAAGGCATTGATGAGGCTAAGGACAAACAGAGATGACTACCACACAATGTCCAGAGAGCAGCAAGTCAACCTCATCAGGCTGCGTACTGGCCACAACAGGCTCAATGCTCACATGAACCGAAAGTTCAAGCTGGCGCCATCACCAACCTGTGCCTGCCGTCAAGAAGACCAAACAGCGGAACACATCTTACAGCGATGTCCCATACTAGATGAGGAACGAAAAGAAGTGTGGCCGTCACCAACTCCCTTGCAGACCAAACTATACGGCAGTCGACAGGAGTTGGAGAAAACGACAACATTTATCACCAGTGCTGGACTGATCGTGTAACCTCTGCGAACGCCAAGAAGAAGAAGAAGAAGACTGAACCAACACGAAGATAGTTACTCTGTACAAGGATTTCCTCATTAATTTTTAAGAAGAAGATTACCACTGCCACGTTTTTGCAACCTCTTTTCGACCCAATTCGAGGTGCATGATCATTATATTTTGGGGATATAGCTCAGTTGGTAGCGCGCTGGATTTGTATTCAGTTGGCCGCTGTCAGCGTGAGTTCGATCCCAGGTTCGGCGGAAATTTATTTCACAGAGTCAACTTTGTGTGCAGACTCTCTTCGGTGTCCGAACCTCCCCCCGTGTACACTACATTGGGTGTGCACGTTAAAGATCCCACGATTGACAAAAGGGTCTTTCCTGGCAAAATTGCTTAGGCACAGTTAATAATTGTCTACCGATACCCGTGTGACTTGGAATAATAGGCCGTGAAAGGTAAATATGCGCCGAAATGGCTGCAATCTACTGGCCGTATAAAATTTCATCTCACACGGCATCACTGCAGAGCGCCTAGAACTGTACCCACGGAATATGCGCGATATAAGACTCATTGATTGATTGATT
This sequence comes from Littorina saxatilis, assembly GCF_037325665.1. Taxonomy (NCBI): domain Eukaryota; kingdom Metazoa; phylum Mollusca; class Gastropoda; order Littorinimorpha; family Littorinidae; genus Littorina; species Littorina saxatilis. The sequence continues at coordinate 17,351,053 of NC_090248.1, read as the reverse complement.
GATATTTTAAAAATTCTTTTTTTTAAGATTGAATCCAACTTCCAATTCCAAGACAGTGAATGAAAATCAAAGCTAGTGCTGATCAGATGTTTTAAAGGTGGTTGTCTACATTTTTGCTTTTTTTCAATAATCTTATGGTTAGATTTCGCTAAAAAGTTATGTCAGATGATGAATGAACCATGGGGAAAAAAGTTATAAAAAAGAAAATATGGAAAAAAAGATTTTATTTTGGGGTAGCGTGACTCACGCTTCCAATATTTTGTTTTCTGTTTGCTGAGAACATGTGCTTTGCCTAAAAATACTGACCAATCAAATTCATGTCACTATGCTTATAGCCACGCCCAAACAAGTGCAGCAACAGTTTGACACTGGAGCGCTGTCCACGCTTTTTTTTTAAAACGCACGAAATGCACGGGATTTGAGAGGAGTTTTGCGCTTGGTATTTTCCAAATAAAGATATCCTACTATGAGTACTATGCTGGAATACTACAATGAATTTTCAAACGGCTACACTGGCTTCGTCTTTCCTGATCGAAAGGGGGTGTATTGTTGATAATTGTAGATAATAGACTCTGCATTTTAATGGTCAAATGGCGATTTCGGTATAAAAATGTAGACTGCAAGGACCTTTAATGCTAGAATTAGAAATAGATAACCTTCTCGGAATATATTTGCAAGCAGGCTGGAGCCTGATTTAAGAATCAAATTGCTGACTTACCCAGGCTGGCTGGTTACGAACAGTGTGTTTGTTTGAAAAGCAATCAATGGTTTTACTGCTCTGCTAGTACTTACCATTTTGAAAGTGATGTTCCCAATTATTTTATTGCAGCATACCTGTCAAGTCTTACGGTTTTCGCGTAATTCTTACGGAATTTTGTTCAAGTCTTACGGCGTAGATCTTACGGTGTTTACAAAACAATTTGGTCAAATAAAAAAAGATCGCAAAGGTTCGTCCGAGAACAAAGTAACAGCTACAAAATCTCGCGGTAACTGATCCGGCGGAAGTACAAGGCAACGCGCATGTGCACACCGTCAGCGCGATCTGACCGAGTACTGTGCGACCACACGCGACCTCAAATTAAAGCAGTTACATGTACTATTGTTGTTGTTCTCGGTATCTTCAAGGTATTTTCTCACGTTGTGCGAAGGTTTAAGCCATAGAAATGAAACTAAGGGAGTTGTGATGCATTTTCGAAGAGCTCGCGATCGAAAGCGAAAGGAGCCGGATTTCTGTCACATCCAATCATGTCGGACTTGTTTTTAGAACACGCGCGACCTCAAACTAAAGCATTTACATGTCATATTTTTGTTGTTCTAGTATCTACACAGTATTTTCTCACGTTGTACCAAGTGTGAAGCCATATAAATAAAAATAAGGGCGTTGTGATCGATGCATTTTCGAAGAGGTAGAGAGCGAAAATTAGCACCGGATGTTTGTCACAACCGATCATAATCATATGCGACTTGTTTTTAGAATATGCAACCTCAAACTAAAGCATTTACATGTCATATTTTTGTTGATCTGGTATTTGTCCTTGATTGTTGAGACACACATGAGTGCAGTTCAGTGTTGAAAAAAAGTTTGTTTTTTGATTATGTGTGAAATAAGGCTGACTTCTTGTTGTTGTGTGTGTATGTGTGCATGTATTTAGTTCTTGTGGTGATTAATCTAACGACTTCTGCAGTTTTGTACGTTGTCTTATGCTTTTTGGTGCAAACTTATGGTTTTGCAAACTTATGGAGCAAAATCTTATGGTGAGAGTCCACAAGAGCTTGACAGGTATGTTGCAGGTTGGCATCAATCAGAAGAGAGCTAGAGTATGTTCAACGTCAAGGTCAAGGTCAGTTGAAAAAGCTAACGGATTGCTGCATGATCTTGAGGCTGTCAGAAGTAAAATATTTGATGCCACTGCCAGCGACAAATCAGGTAAGAGGTTTTATTATGTACAACTGTCTGTGTTATGACGTACAGTGTGTTTTTTCCTTCCCCTCCCTCTCATTCTCAAGTTCTGGTCAGAATAACTCATATGGAGGTGTGTGTGTGACTGTGAGCAAGACTGAGAGAGTGTTTTCGTTTTTTTATAATTCATGTTCAGGGATAATGATAAAATAATGAACACCTACTGACCAAACCACAGAACTGCTCGAAGCTCTTAGCCTTATTTCACCAGTATGATGATCAGTTCCTCCGGTATTAGAATCATTACTAATACTAGAAGCGCAATACTTTCAGTGTGTATCTTTAATACTAGAGGAATACCCGGCTTCGCCGGGGTGAATCGCGAGACAGAGACAGACAGCGTGGCGGTTCACCACAATCACCTTTGAAGGCGAAGTCCTGTCAAACGGGATTGAGAATTTTAGAGCTTATTTCTTAGCCCTATATTATCTGTTATGGCTTCTCAAATGCCAGAACATACAGACAGACAAAAGCCGCCAGACCCCATCACAAACAGAACTCTACAATCCACAGGTGTTGCCTCCACACACACACACACACACACACACACACACATAGACACAGACACAGAAGCCGTATATATCTATCTATATATATAAATATATAGAGATAGATGACAGTGGATTTTTCGATAAATAGATTCGACCTTTGCACTTTTACAGTGAGGACAACTTACGGGTACATGCAAGGAAAGCCCACAACTTCTAAGGCGAACAACTCTGCAGAGTCTGCTGTGAAGGGCGACGGTAGTCTCCCTGTCACACTCGACCCCCTTTGAATGAACTTAGGTCCCTCCCAGGTGGAATGGGAACAGCACGAAAATGATTCAGTGGCCTGAACATTTCATGTCGAGTCCCATCGCTGTCGACGACGCCAAATGTAACCGAGTGCCAAAACACCACAATCACCTTTGAAGGCGAAGTCCACTCAAACGGGATTGAGAATAACTGTTATGGCTTCTCGAAGGAAGGCCTGAACATACAGACACACCAAAGCCGCCAGACCACATCACAAACAGAACTCTACAATCCACAGGTGTTGCCCACACACACACACACAAACACACACACACAGAGAAGCCGTATATATATGTATATCTATATCTATAAATATGACAGTGTATTTTTCGCGTGGCTATAAATTGATTCGACCTTTTCACTTTTACAGTAAGGACAACTTACGGGTACATGCAAGGAAAGCCCACAACTTCTAAGGCGAACAACTCTGCAGAGTCTGCTGTGAAGGGCGACGGTAGTCTCCCTGTCACACTCGACCCCCTTTGAATGAACTTAGGTCCCTCCCAGGTGGAATGGGAACAGCACGAAAATGATTCAGTGGCCTGAACATTTTATGTCGAGTCCCATCGCTGTCGACGACGCCAAATGTAACCGAGTGCCAAAACACCACAATCACCTTTGAAGGCGAAGTCCACTCAAACGGGATTGAGAATAACTGTTATGGCTTCTCGAAGGAAGGCCTGAACATACAGACACACCAAAGCCGCTAGACCACATCACAAACAGAACTCTACAATCCACAGGTGTTGCCCACACACACACACAAACACACACACACACACACACACACACAGAGAAGCCGTATATATATATATGTATATCTATATCTATAAATATATAGAGATAGATGACAGTGTATTTTTCGCGTGGCTATAAATTGATTCGACCTTTTCACTTTTACAGTAAGGACAACTTACGGGTGCAATCGTGACATTCTAAAAATAGTAACGTAGTAACGGGAATATGGATTGACGCCACACGAAGGAAGGGAGATAAACGCTGAAAACACTGGAGAATGAAAACACTGGAGAAGATAAGGAAGAGTTACTGGGAATGGATCCAGAGAAAAACAGAGAAAAACCAAAATCGGTTCAGCGCTGCGCGCTGAGAGCACGTGTTGAAATATCTCATCGATGAGGTTGTGTCCGGGGTGTAGCTGAATACGGTCTCCAAATTTGAAAAAGATCCACCGAGAACTTTGGCCGTGCATCGCGGACACACACACACACACACAGACAGACAGACAGACAGACACAAGTCGTATATATATATATAGAAAATAAAATGTATTGACACTTGCGGGTTATTGTGTTGAGGCATACAGAGGGAAAGAGCTCTCTCCTCTCTCTCTCTCTCTCTCTCTCTCTCTCTCTCTCTCTCTCTCTCTCTCTCTCTCTCTCTCACACACATATTCTGTATGTCTCTCTCTGTTCGTCTGTCTCCCCCTCTCTCTTTCTCTCTTGTCAAGGCCCAGCATCGATTTGTTTAAAACTAGTTTTTCTTATTCTGGTGCGTTCATATTTGTTCTTTGTTTCATGTGTGTATTATAGTAGGGACTAGCTGTAAGAAAGGACCATATGGAGCTAATGCTATCATCCCTCGGTAATAAAGTTTTCGAGTTCGAGTTCGAGTTCTCTCGCTTTCTGTCTCTCTCTCTCTTTCTCTTTACCTCTCTCACTGTCTCTCTCTGTCTTTCTCTCTGTCACTCTCTCTCAGTCTCTCTCTCTTTTTTCTATCTCTCTCCCCCCTCCCCCACCTTCATATCTCCGTGCAATGAAGTGTGTGGGTGTATTTTCTTGTTTGCGTGTGCGTGGCTCTGTGTGTGTGTGTGTGTGTGTGTGTTTGTGTGTGTGTGTTTATGTCTGTGTATGTTAATGTGTGTGAGTGAGTGTGTGTGCATGTGTGTATGTAAACATGTGTGTGTGTGTGTGTGTGTGTGTGTGTGTGTGTGTGTGTGTGTGTGTGTGTGTGTGTGTGTGTGTGTGTGTGTGTGTGCGGAAGGACGAGAGGGGGAAAGAAAGAGGGGGGCGGGAGAGAGGGAGAGGAGGGCGAGAGAGAGAGACTGAGAGCGAGAAAGAGAGAGAAAGGGAGGGAGAGACAGACAAACAGACGGACAGGGAGAGAAAGATAGAGACAGAGACACGGAGAGAGACACGGAGAGAGAGAGAGAGAGAGAGAGAGAGAGAGAGAGAGAGAGAGAGAGAGAGAGAAAGACTGACTATTAGGGTTTAACGTCCTCTTAGACCAACTGGTCTATATTGGGACAGGTATTGGTAATACGCTGAAGATATGGTGTGATACTTTGATTCGAACAAGCCCGCTGTGGTTGTCTTCTTCGACACACCAGCATTGGGTTTGTCTCGTCAAAGTATCGAAATACGATCATGATAATCAGAGACGAGAGATGATGCTTGCGTGTCTTCGTGTTTTCCAAGCCCTGAGACTTTCGCTGTGAACGTGGGATCTTTTTCGTGCGCATGTGTGCACACGGGGGTGTTCGGACACCGAAGAGAGTCTGCACAAAGTTGACTCCGAGAAATAAATCTCTCGCCGAACGTGGGGATCGAACCCACGCTGATAGCGACCAACTGGCTATAAAGCCAGCGCGCTACCAACTGAGCTACGTCCCCGCCCTTGAGAGAATCACGTCGAACCTAAAACCGCGATTTGTAAAAATGTAAAAATGTAATAATATTGCATTCCACAAAGTAATGCACGCCTTTTATTATTATTAATTTTTCTTGTTTAGAGCCTCTACGCTGAATGGTGGGGGTGGTTTTAGTTCCACATCCCATTTTGGTGCAATCCCATTTTGCCGCCGTCCCATTTTTTTGCCCCATCCCATTTTCGCGACATTTCACAAGCCAACCGTCATTTTACTAACATGTCATAACAATAGCGCGACATCCCATTTTCACACCATATCCCATTTGGTTGCCATGCCGTTTCACCGCATTCCATTTCGCCCCCATCCCATTGTCGCGACATTTCACAAGCCAAGCGTCATTTTACTACCGTGTCATAACAATAGCGCGACATCCCATTTTGACACCATCCCATTTGGCCGCCATCCCATTTTTTATATTTAGTCAAGTTTTGACTAAATATTTTAACATCGAGGGGGAATCGAAACGAGGGTCGTGGTGTATGTGTGTGCGTGTGTGCGTGCGTGCGTGCGTGCGTGCGTGTAGAGCGATTCAGACCAAACTACTGGACCGATCTTTATGAAATTTGACATGAGAGTTCCTGGGTATGATATCCCCGAACGTTTTTTTCATTTTTTTGATAATGACGTCATATCCGGCTTTTCGTGAAAGTTGAGGCGGCACTGTCACGCCCTCATTTTTCAACCAAATTGGTTGAAATTTTGGTCAAGTAATCTTCGACGAAGCCCGGACTTCGGTATTGCATTTCAGCTTGGTGGCTTAAAAATTAATTAATGACTTTGGTCATTAAAAATCTGAAAATTGTAAAAAAAAATAAAAATTTATAAAACGATCCAAATTTACGTTTATCTTATTCTCCATCATTTGCTGATTCCAAAAACATATAAATATGTTATATTCGGATTAAAAACAAGCTCTGAAAATTAAATATATAAAAATTATTATCAAAATTAAATTGTCCAAATCAATTTAAAAACACTTTCATCTTATTCCTTGTCGGTTCCTGATTCCAAAAACATATAGATATAATATGTTTGGATTAAAAACACGCTCAGAAAGTTAAAACAAAGAGAGGTACAGAAAAGCGTGCTATCCTTCTTAGCGCAACTACTACCCCGCTCTTCTTGTCAATTTCACTGCCTTTGCCATGAGCGGTGGACTGACGATGCTACGAGTATACGGTCTTGCTGAAAAATGGCATTGCGTTCAGTTTCATTCTGTGAGTTCGACAGCTACTTGACTAAATATTGTATTTTCGCCTTACGCGACTTGTTATTTACTCTTCTTGCCAAGCAAGCCTCACTATACTACTATACTGCGTTATTCAACTGGGAAGACATTCCGTTTACGCCAAATTCCATTTTTGCCACAATCCAAAATGTCACAAAATAGGGATGGCGGCAAAATGGGATGACGGCAAAACGGCATGGCGACAAAATGGAATGTGGCGCTAGTGGTATGACACGATTGTAAAATGACACTTGGCCTGTGAAATGTCGCGAAAATGGGATGGGGGCAAAATGGGATAACGGCGAAACGGGATTGCGCCAAAATGGGACGTGGAGCTAATGGTACATGACATGGTGGTAAAATGACACTTGGCCTGTAAAATGTCGCGAAAATGTGATGGGGGCGAAATGGGCTAACGGCGAAACGGGATTGCGCCAAAATGGGATGTGGAGCTAATGGTACATGATATGGTGGTAAAATGACACTTGGCCTGTAAAATGTCGCCAAAATGGGATGGGGGCGAATTGGGATAACGGCGAAACGGGACTAATAGATCCCTTTTTGGGATTGACTTTGGGGTAGTGCGACTCTGTCACTGCTAGCTTTCCACTGGGAGGAAGCGACCGGAATTTCCAAACGATGGGACATCCTAGTAATGAAAAAAAAAACAACAAGAAATTCCTCCGAGTTACCATTCTCACTGCCACCAACTGAGAAGGCACTGCTAACAAGTGTGGTTAAAATAAGTTGATTGAGTGGACAAAGAGACAGGCGGAGAAAAAGACAAATCAATATAACTCTTTCTGTAACACCTACTGACCGCATTTTTTGTAACAAGAAGAGCAAACGCTCGATCGAGTCACTTTCGCAGTTCTGAATATTATATGAGGCATCAGATGGACAGGAAGAAATTGCTATTCACAACACAATGAGTCACGTTCACATAAAATTTGAGCCCGGTCACTTTTATAGTTTCCGAGAAAAGCCCAACGTTAAGTTGTGTGTTGCCGAACAGAAAAGGCTAGTTATCTCCCTTGTTTTTCTGATAACGTTCGTAAAAGGCTACAGATGTAAATACTTTGATGTAAAGAATAATCCTTCAAAGTTTCAATCACATCCGATGAACTTTGTCAAAGATATAAAATGTCTAATTTTTCCTTTGACGCTGACCTGTGACCTTGAAAAAGGTCAAAGGTCAACGAAACCATCGTTAAAGTGTAGAGGTCATTGGAGGTCACGACTAAACAAAATATGAGCCCGATCGCTTTGATAGTTTCCGAGAAAAGTCCAACGTTAAGGTGGTGTCTACGGACGGCCGGCCGGACGGCCGGCCGGACGGCCGGCCGGACAGACTAACACTGACCGATTACATAGAGTCACTTTTTCTCAAGTGACTCAAAAACCGTCTCATGTATATACTATAAAACATGCTCACCACGTGTGGATTAAATCAGAGAAAAAAAATTAAAGGACACTGTTAGTTGACTAGTGAAGTTAAAATCTTGTAAATTCATCAGCTTTTGACAATCACTTCACGATTTGGACAATGGGCTGCCGATTTCATGTATTCGGCAATTAACACAATCCGGCACGACATATGTATATAGCATTCTGGAAAAGTAAGGGAGTGTATTGTAATTAATCAGGTATCATGAAGATGACACTTTAAAGCAGAGAGAGAGAGAGAGAGAGAGTGCGCGCGCGAGGAGGTTGTACATCGCCGTGTAGGTGCACACGCAACTCTGTGGGCCGCTGGCTACACTGGCTAAAGATGATGGAAAGAAAGAAAGAGAGAGAGAGAGAGAGAGAGAGAGAGAGAGAGAGAGAGAGAGAGAGAGAGAGAGAGAGCATTACATATACGCAAACTTGTTCATTCAATACAATGGCAGAAATCCTGTCACCATTCCAGAGCTGTGACGAGAACGCACACGCCTCGCTCGTGCGACACACAACGTAATGCAATGGCACACACACAACGCACACCTCCCACAGCGCTCGTTTCGGTCAACATTGGTCAAGCTGACTAAGAGCGAGTTTTCGCGAGGAACAGGGTTGAGCTACGGTAGGGTCACTGCGCATGTCTGGGTTTTTTCTTCGCGGAAACGCTGTTGGGTTGTGTCCAGTCGCGTCCCTTGCAACAAGATGGCGACAAGCGCGTTACGGATTTACTGTTGTGGAGAGTTGATGGACGACGATGATGAACAAGCAGTACTGTTTTATTGTTGATGTGAATGTAATGCCAAAACATCGAACTATCGATTCGAACGTCAATGAAGAAGTGAGCGTGAAAATCGAGCGCAAAACAGCCGGGTAAAAGTTCAGGGCGCTAAAGTACATTTGAGCCGAAATCGCACCCAAACTCCTGTTGACCTCATTTCTTCCCAAAATAAACATCACTGCTAAAATAAAATGCATTAAAACCAAGACAGTATCCAACCCAGTATCCTTGATTTTTGAAAGGCTAAGTAATTTACAACAAATGTCTTCTCACAATCCGTAACTTTGTCAAAAAATATTTGCAGAAGTTTCTCACCTCGCCTTGGCAGCCATCTTGGAACTGGAGAGACCCTACGCAGGAAGCAAGGTTGAAAGTTGGTTAACCGGTGACGTCACTCCAGTCGTACCGGACCGAGTTTTTGCGACCTCCGGTTCGACTCGAGTCACCTTAGTTGACGCTAAAACTCGCTCTAATGCAAGCCGCCCTGACCCTACACCTCGATGTCATAGTCGGCGGGGGTCTGTGCTAACGGCTAATGACAGACAGCCTAAGTGTGGTCAATGGGCTCTAAGATTGATGTTTGAGGTGGGCCATGGGAGATGT